>NC_036253.1:8328245-8330546 GCF_002742605.1 Olea europaea var. sylvestris | reverse complement strand
AAATTAATTATTCGGAGGCCTAAACGAAAGAATTTGGCTAAAATCCTGTGTTCCTGGGTTTGTACCTCGAGTCCAATTTTTGGGGCCGTTTCAAATCAACCTACCAAATTTCGGCCCATTCCGACACCGTCGCGACAAATGATGAAATTGCCCCTGGTACGATTTTGGGATGTTAATTTTCTGTCCAACACTTCTTCAACCTGACATAATTAATATGGAAATTAATTATTCGGAGGCCTAAACGAAGGAATTTGGCTAAAATCCCGTGATCTCGGGTCTATGCCCCGAGTCCGATTTCTCGGGCCGTTTCTAATCAAACTGCCAAATTTCTGCCCATTCGAACACCGTCGCGGTAAATGACGAAATTGCACGTGGTGCAATTTTGAGTTGTTAATTTTCTGTGCAACACTTCTTTAACCAGACATAATTAATGAGGAAATTAATTATTCGGAGGCCTAAACGAAAGAATTTGGCTAAAATCCTATGATCCCGGGATTGTACCTCGAGTCCAATTTCCAGGGCTGTTTCAAATCAACTTGCCAAATTTCGGCCCATTCCGACACCGTCGCGACAAATGAAGAAATTGCCCCTGGTGCGGTTTTGCGATGTTAATTTTCTGTCCAACAGTTCTTCAACCTGACATAATTAATACGGAAATTAATTATTCGGAGGCCTAAATGAAGGAATTTGGCTAAAATCCCGTGAACCCGGGTCTATGACCCGAGTCCGATTTCTCAGGCCGTTTCCAATAAACCTGCCAAATTCCGGCCCATTCTGACACCGTCGCGGCAAATGACGAAATTGCACGTGGTGCGATTTTGAGTTGTTAATTTTCTGTCCAACACTTCCTTAACCAGACATAATTAATGAGGAAATTAATTATTCGGAGGCCTAAACGAACGAATTTGGCTAAAATCCTGTGATCCCGGGTTTGTACCTCGAGTCCAATTTTCGGGGCCGTTTCAAATCAACCTGCCGAATTTCGGCCCATTCCGACACCGTCGCGACAAATGACGAAATTGCCCCTAGTGCGATTTTGTGATGTTAATTTTTTGTCCAACACCTCTTCAACCTGACATAATTAATGAGGAAATTAATTATTCGGAAGCCTAAACGAAGGAATTTGGCTATAATCCCGTGATCCCGGGTTTGTTCCCCGACTCCGATTTCTGGGGTCGCTTCCAATCAACCCGCCAAATTTCGGCCCATTCTGACACCGTCATGACAAATGACAAAATTGCCCCTAGTGCGGTTTTGGGCTGTTAATTCTCTGTCCAACACATCTTCAGCCAGATATAATTAATACGGAAATTAATTATTCGGAGGCCTAAACGAAGGAATTTGGCTAAAATCCTGTGATCCAGGGTATGTGTCCTGAGTCCAATTTCTGGGGCCGTTTCCAATCAACCTGCTAAATTTCGGCCCATTCCGACACCATCGTGACAAATGACGAGATTGCCCCTATTGCGGTTTTTCTTTGTTAATTTTTTGTCCAACACCTCTTCAACCTAACATAATTAATACGAAAATTAATTATTCGGAGGCCTAAACGAAAGAATTTGGCTAAACTCCCATGATCCAAGGTCTGTGCCCTGAGTCCAATTTCTGGGGCCGTTTCCAATCAACCTGCTAAATTTCGGACCATTCCGACACCTTCGTGGCAAATGAGGAAATTGCCCCTGGTGTGGTTTTTCTTTGTTAATTTTCTATCCAACACCTCTTCAACCTGACATAATTAATACGAAAATTAATTATTCGGAGGCCTAGACGAAGGAATTTGGCTAAAATCCCGTGATCTAGGGTCTGTGTCCCGAGTCCAATTTCTGGGTCCGTTTCCAATCAACCTTCCAAATTTCGGCCAATTCCGACACCGCCACGACAAATGACTAAATTGCCCCTGGGGCGATTTTGAGTTGTTAATTTTCCGTCCAACACTTCTTCAACCGGACATAATTTATACGGAAATTAATTATTTGGTGGCCTAAACGAAGGAATTTTTCTAAAATCCCATGATCCCGGGTCTGTGCCCCGAGTCCGATTTCTGGGTCCGTTTCTAATCAACCTGCCAAATTTCGGCCCATTTTGACACCGTCGCGACAAACGACAAAATTACCCCGGGTGCAGTTTTGCGTTGTTAATTTTCTGTCCTACACATCTTCAACCTGACATAATTAATACGAAAATTAATTATTCGGAGGCCTAAACGAAGGAATTTGGCTAAAATCCCATGATCCCGGGTCTGTGCCCCAAGCCCAATTTCTGTGTCCGTTTCCAATCAACCTGCCAAATTTCGCCCCATTC
>NC_036253.1:8326998-8327672 GCF_002742605.1 Olea europaea var. sylvestris | reverse complement strand
ATACGGAAATTAATTATTCGGAGGCCTAAATCAAGGAATTTGGCTAAAATCCTGTGATCCCAGGTCTGTGCCCCGAGTCCAATTTCTGGGTCCGTTTCCAATCAACTTGCAAAATCTCGGCCCATTTCGACACCGCCACGACAAATGACGAAATTGCCCCTGGGGCGGATTTGTGTTGTTAATTTTCTGTCCAACACATCTTAAACCTGACATAATTAATACGAAAATTAATTATTCGGAGGCCTAAACGAAGGAATTTGGCTAAAATCCCGTGATCCCGGGTCTGTGCTCCGAGTCCAATTTCTGGGGCGATTTCTAATCAACCTGCCAAATTTTGTCCCATTTCGACGCCGTCGCGACATATGACGAAATTACCCCAAGTGCGATTTTTATTTGTTAATTTTCTGTCCAACACTCCTTCAACCTGACATAATTAATAAGGAAATTAATTATTCGGAGGCCTAAACGAAGGAATTTGGCTAAAATCCTATGATCCTGGGCCTGTGCCCCAAGTCCAATTTTTTGGTTCGTTTCTAATCAACATTTCGGCGCATTTCGACACCGTCGCGACAAACGACGAAATTGGCCCTTGTGCGGTTTTGTGTTGTTAATTTTCTGTCCAACACATCTTCAACCTGACATAATTAATACGGAAATTAATTATTCGGAGGCCT
>NC_036253.1:8324228-8325359 GCF_002742605.1 Olea europaea var. sylvestris | reverse complement strand
ATAATTAATACGGAAATTAATTATTCGGAGGCCTAAAGGAAGGAATTTGGCTAAAATCCCGTGATCCCAGGTCTGTGCCCCTAGTACGATTTCTCGGGCCGTTTCCAATCAACCTGCCAAATTTTGGCCCATTCTGACACCATCGCGGCAATTGACAAAATTGTACGTGGTTGGATTTCGGGTTGTTAATTTTCTATCCAACACTTCTTTAGCTAGACATAATTAATGAGGAAATTAATTATTCGGAGGCCTAAACGAAAGAATTTGGCTAAAATCCTGTGTTCCTGGGTTTGTACCTCGAGTCCAATTTTTGGGGCCGTTTCAAATCAACCTACCAAATTTCGGCCCATTCCGACACCGTCGCGACAAATGATGAAATTGCCCCTGGTACGATTTTGGGATGTTAATTTTCTGTCCAACACTTCTTCAACCTGACATAATTAATATGGAAATTAATTATTCGGAGGCCTAAACGAAGGAATTTGGCTAAAATCCCGTGATCTCGGGTCTATGCCCCGAGTCCGATTTCTCGGGCCGTTTCTAATCAAACTGCCAAATTTCTGCCCATTCGAACACCGTCGCGGTAAATGACGAAATTGCACGTGGTGCAATTTTGAGTTGTTAATTTTCTGTGCAACACTTCTTTAACCAGACATAATTAATGAGGAAATTAATTATTCGGAGGCCTAAACGAAAGAATTTGGCTAAAATCCTATGATCCCGGGATTGTACCTCGAGTCCAATTTCCAGGGCTGTTTCAAATCAACTTGCCAAATTTCGGCCCATTCCGACACCGTCGCGACAAATGAAGAAATTGCCCCTGGTGCGGTTTTGCGATGTTAATTTTCTGTCCAACAGTTCTTCAACCTGACATAATTAATACGGAAATTAATTATTCGGAGGCCTAAATGAAGGAATTTGGCTAAAATCCCGTGAACCCGGGTCTATGACCCGAGTCCGATTTCTCAGGCCGTTTCCAATAAACCTGCCAAATTCCGGCCCATTCTGACACCGTCGCGGCAAATGACGAAATTGCACGTGGTGCGATTTTGAGTTGTTAATTTTCTGTCCAACACTTCCTTAACCAGACATAATTAATGAGGAAATTAATTATTCGGAGGCCTAAACGAA
>NC_036253.1:8214640-8320497 GCF_002742605.1 Olea europaea var. sylvestris | reverse complement strand
AAATTAATTATTCGGAGGCCTAGACGAAGGAATTTGGTTAAAATCCCGTGATCCAGGGTTTGTGTCCCGAGTCCAATTTCTGGGTCCGTTTCCAATCAACCTTCCAAATTTCGGCCAATTCCGACACCGCCACGACAAATGACTAAATTGCCCCTGGGACGATTTTGCGTTGTTAATTTTCCGTCCAACACTTCTTCAACCTGACATAATTAATACGGAAATTAATTATTTGGTGGCCTAAACGAAGGAATTTTTCTAAAATCCCAAGATCCCGGGTCTGTGCCCCGAGTCCGATTTCTGGGTCCGTTTCTAATCAACCTGCCAAATTTAGGCCCATTGTTGACACCGTCGCGACAAACGACAAAATTACCCCGGGTGCAGTTTTGTGTTGCTAATTTTCTGTCCTACACATCTTCAACCTGACATAATTAATACGGAAATTAATTATTCGGAGGCCGAAACGAAGGAATTTGGCTAAAATCCCGTGATCCCGGGTCTGTGCCCCGAGTCCAATTTCTGGGTCCGTTTCCAATCAACTTGCCAAATTTCGGCCCATTCCGACACCGCCACGACAAATGACGAAATTGCCCCTTGGGCGGTTTTGCGTTGTTAAGTTACTGTCCAACACATCTTAAACCTGACATATTTAATACGAAAATTAATTATTCGGAGGCATAAACGAAGAAATTTGGCTAAAATCCCGTGATCCCGGGTCTGTGCCCGGAGTCCAATTTCTCGGGCCGTTTCCAATCAACTAGCCAAATTTCGGCACATTCCGACACCGTCGCGACAAATGACGAAATTTCCCCTCGTGCGATTTTGCATTGTTAATTTTCTGTCCAACACTTCTTCAATTGGACATAATTAATGAGGAAATTAATTATATGGAGGCCTAAACAAAAGAATTTTGCTAAAATCCTGTGATCCCGAGTCTGTACCCCGAGTCCAATTTTTGGGTCCGTTTCAAATCAACCTGCCAAATTTCGGGCCATTCCGACACCGTCGCGACAAATGACGAAATTACCCCTGGTGCATTTTTGCGTTGTTAATTTTCCGTCCAACACCTCTTCAACTTGAGATAATTAATACGAAAATTAATTATTGGGAGGCCTAAATGAAGGAATTTATCTAAAATCCCGTGATTTCGGGTCTGTACCCCGAGTCCAATTTCTGGGTCCGTTTCTAATCAACCTGCCAAATTTCGGCCTATTTTGACACCGTCGCGACAAACGGCAAAATTACCCCGGGTGCAGTTTTGTGTTGTTAATTTTCTGTCCTACACATCTTCAACCTGACATGATTAATACGGAAATTAATTATTCAGAGGCCTAAACGAAGGAATTTGGCTAAAATCCCGTGATCCCGAGTCTGTGCCCCGAGTCCAATTTCTGGGTCTGTTTCCAATCAATCTGCCAAATTTTGGCCCATTCCGACACCGCCATGACAAATGACGAAATTGCCCCTGGGGCGGTTTTGCGTTGTTAATTTTTTGTCCATCACATCTTAAACCTGACATAATTAATACGGAAATTAATTATTAGGAGGTCTAAACGAAGAAATTTGGCTAAAATCCCGTGATCTCGAGTCTATGCCCCGAGTCCAATTTCTCGGGTCGTTTCCAATCAACCAGCCAAATTTCGGCCCATTCCCACACCGTCGCGACAAATGACGAAATTGTCCCTCGTGCGATTTTGCGTTGTTAATTTTCTGTCCAACACTCCTTCAACCAGACGTAATTAATGAGGAAATTAATTATTCGGGGGCCTAAACGAAAGAATTTGGCTAAAATCCTATGATCACGGATCTGTACCCCTAGTCCAATTTCAGGGGCTGTTTCAAATCAACCTGCCAAATTTCATCCCATTCCGACACCATCGCAACAAAAATGACGAAATTGCCCCTGGTGTGGTTTTGGGTTGTTAATTTTCTGTCCAACAATTCTTCAACCTGACATAATTAATGAGGAAATTAATTATTCGGAGGCAAAAACGAAGGAATTCGGCTATAATCCCTTGATCCCGGGTTTTGTACCCCGACTCCGATTTTTGGGGACGATTCCAGTCGACCCTCCAAATTTCGGCCCATTCCGACACCGTCACGACAAATGATAAAATTGCTCCTGGTGTGGTTTTGCGTTGTTAGTTTTCTGTCCAACACATCTTCAGCCTGATATAATTAATAGAAAATTAATTATTTGGAGGCCTAAACGAAGGAATTTAGCTAAAATCCCATGATCCTAGGTCTGTGCCTCGAGTCCAATTTATGGGGCCGTTTCCAATCAACCTGCCAAATTTCGGCCCATTCCGACACCGCCACAACAAATGACGAAATTGCCCCTGGGATGGTTTTGCGTTGTTAATTTTCTGTCCAAAACATCTTCAACCTGACATAATTAATACGAAAATTAATTATTCGGGGGCCTAAATGAAGGAATTTGGCTAAAATCCCGTGACCCCAGGTCTGTGCCCCGAGTCCAATTTCTTGGTCCGTTTCCAACCAACCTGCTGAATTTCGACCCATTCCGACACCGCTACGATAAATGACAAAATTGCCCCAGGGACGGTTTTGCGTTGTTAAGTTTCTGTCCAACACATCTTAAACCTGACATAATTAATACAGAAATTAATTATTCGGAGGCATAAACGAAGAAATTTGGCTAAAATCCCGTGATCCCGGGTCTGTGCGCCGAGTCCGATTTCTCGGGCCGTTTCCAATCAACCTACCAAATTTCAGCACATTTCGACACCGTCGCAACAAATGATGAAATTTCCCCACGTGCGATTTTGCGTTGTTAATTTTCTGTCCAACACATCTTCAGCCTGATATAATTAATAGAAAATTAATTATTTGGAGGCCTAAACGAAGGAATTTAGCTAAAATCCCATGATCCCAGGTCTGTGCCTCGAGTCCAATTTATGGGGCCGTTTCCAATCAACCTGCCAAATTTCGGCCCATTCCGACACCGCCGCAACAAATGACGAAATTGCCCCTGGTACGGTTTTGCGTTGTTAATTTTCTGTCCAACGCATCTTCAACCTGACATAATTAATACGAAAATTAATTATTCGAAGGTCTAAACGAAGGAATTTGGCTAAAATCCCGTGATCCCTGGTCTGTGCACCGAGTCCGATTTCTTGGGCCGTTTCCAATCAACCTGCCAAATTTCGGCCCATTCCGACACTGTCATGACAAATGGCAAAATTACCCCTGGTGCGGTTTTGTGCTGTTAATTCTCTATCCAACACATCTTCAGCTAGATATAATTAATACAGAAATCAATTATTCGGAGACCTAAACGAAGGAATTTGGCTAAAATCCCATGATCCCGGGTCTGTGCCCTGAGTCCAATTTCTGGGGCCGTTTCCAATCAACTTGCCAAATTTCGGCCCATTCCGACAACGTCGTGACAAATGACGAAATTGCCCCTGTTGCGATTTTTTTGTGTTACTTTTCTGTCCAACAACTTTTTAACCTGACATAATTAATACTGAAATTAATTATTCGGAGGCCTAAACGAAGGAATTTGGCTAAAATCCCGTGATCCCGAGTCTGTGTCCCGAGTCCAATTTCTGGGGCCGTTTCCAATCAACCTGCCAAATTTCAGCCCATTCCGACATCGCCACGACAAATGACGAAATTGCCCCTGGGACGGTTTTACGTTGTTAATTTTTCGTCCAACACTTCTTCAACCTGACATAATTAATATGGAAATTAATTATTTGGAGGCCTAAACGAAGGAATTTTTCTAAAATCCTGTGATCCCAGGTCTGTGCCCCGAGTCCAATTTCTGGGTCCGTTTCTAGTCAACCTGCCAAATTTCGGCCCGCGATAAACGACAAAATTACCCCGAGTGCAGTTTTACGTTGTTAATTTTCTGTCCCACACATCTTCAACCTGACATAATTAATATGGAAATTAATTATTCGGAGGCCTAAACGAAGGAATTTAGTTAAAACCCCATAATCTCGGGTCTGTGCCCCGAGTCAAATTTCTGGGTCCGTTTCCAATCGACCTGCCGAATTTCGGCCGATTCCGACACCGCCACGACAAATGACGAAATTGCCCCTGGGGCGGTTTTGCGTTGTTAATTTTCTTTCCAACACATCTTAAACCGGACATAATTAATACGAAAATTAATTATTCGGAGGCCTAAACGAAGGAATTTGGCTAAAATCCCGTGATCCCGGGTCTGTGCTCCGAGTCCAATTTTTGGGGCCGTTTCCAATCCACCTTCCAAATTTCGTCCCATTTCGACGCCATGGCGACATATGACAAAATTGCCCCAGGTGCGGTTTTACTTTGTTTATTTTCTGTCCAACACTTCTTCAACTTGACATAATTAATACGGAAATTAATTATTTGGAGGCCTAAGGAATTTGGCTAAAATCCCATGATCCTGGGTCTGTGCCCCGAGTCAAATTTCTGGGTTCGTTTCTAATCAACATTTCAGCCCATTTCGACACCTTCGCGACAAACGACAAAATTGGCCCTCGTGCGATTTTGCGTTGTTAATTTTCTGTCCAACCCATCTTCAAACTGACATAATTAATACGAAAATTAATTATTCGGAACGACGAAATTTGGCTAAAATCCCGTAATCCTGGGTCTGTGCTTCGAGTTCGATTTCTCGGGCCGTTTCCAATCAACCTGCCAAATTTCGGCACATTCCGACACCGTCGCGACAAATGACGAAGTTGCCCCTGGTGGGATTTTGCGTTGTTAATTTTCAGTCCAACACTTGTTCAACCAGACATAATTAATGAGGAAATTAATTATTCGGAGGCCTAAATGAAAGAATTTAGCTAAAATCCTGTGATCCCGAGTCTGTACCTCGAGTCCAATTTTCGGGGCCTTTTCAAATCAACCTGCCAAATTTCGGCCCACTCCGACACCGTCACGACAATAGACGAAATTGTCCCTAGTGCGTTTTTGCGTTGTTAATTTTCTGTCCAACACTTTTTCAACCTGACATAATTAATGAGGAAATTAATTATTCGGAGGTCTAAACAATGGAATTTGGGTACAATCCCGTGATCCCGGGTTTGTACCCCGACTCCGATTTCTGGGGTCGTTTCCAATCAACCTGCCAATTTCGGCCCATTCCGACACTGTCACGACAAATGACAAAAATGCCCTTGGTGCAGTTTTGCGTTGTTAATTTTCTATCCAACACATCTTCAACTTGACATAATTAATACGAAAATTCATTATTCGGAGGCCTAAACGAAGGAATTTGGCTAAAATCTCGTGATCCCGGGTCTGTGCCCCGAGTCCGATTTCACGGGCCGTTTCCAATCAACCTGGCAAATTTCGGCCCATTCCAACACTGTCGTGGCAAATGACGAAATTGCACGTGGTACGATTTTGAGTTGTTAATTTTCTGTCAAACACTTCTTTAACGAGACATAATTAATGAGGAAATTAATTATTCGCACGCCTAAATGAAAGAATTTGGCTAAAATCCTGTGATCTCGAGTTTGTACCTCGAGTCCAATTTTCGGGGCCGTTTCAAATCAACCTGCAAAATTTTGGCCCATTCCGACACCGTCGCTACAAACGACGAAATTGCCCCTGGTGCGGTTTTGCGATGTTAATTTTCTGTCCAACACTTCTTCAACCCGACATAATTTATGAGGAAATTAATTATTCGGAAGCCTAAATGAAGGAATTTTGCTATATTCCCGTGATCTCGGGTTTATTCCCCGACTCCGATTTCTGGGGCCGCTTCCAATCAACCCGCCAAATTTCGGCCCATTCCGACACTGTCACGACAAATGACAAAATTGCCCTTCGTGCGGTTTTGTGCTGTTAATTCTCTATCCAACACATCTTCAGCCAGATATAATTAATACGGAAATTAATTATTCGGAGACCTAAATGAAGGAATTTGGCTAAAATCCCGTGATCCCGGGTCTGTGCCCTGAGTCCAATTTCTGTGGCCGTTTCCAATCAACTTGCTAAATTTTGGCCCATTCCGACAACGTCGTGACAAATGACGAAATTGCCCCTATTACGGTTTTTCTTCGTTAATTTTCTGTCCAACACCTTTTTAACCTGACATAATTAATACTGAAATTAATTATTCGGAGGCCTAAACGAAGGAATTTGGCTAAAATCCCGTGATCCCGGGTCTGTGTCCCGAGTCCAATTTCTGGGGCCGTTTCCAATCAACCTGCCAAATTTCGGCCCTTTCCGACATCGCCACGACAAATGACGAAATTGCCCCTGGGACGGTTTTACGTTGTTAATTTTTCGTCCAACACTTCTTCAACCTGACATAATTAATACGGAAATTAATTATTTGGAGGCCTAAACGATGGAATTTTTCTAAAATCCCGTGATCCCAGGTTTGTGCCCCGAGTCCAATTTCTTGGTCCGTTTCTAATCAACCTGCCAAATTTCGGCCCGCGACAAATGATAAAATTACCCCGGGTGCAGTTGTACGTTGTTAATTTTCTATCCTACACACCTTCAACCTGACATAATTAAAATAGAAATTAATTATTCGGAGGCATAAACAAATGAATTTGGCTAAAACCCCATAATCCCGGGTCTGTGCCCTGACTCCAATTTCTGGGTCCGTTTCCAATCAACCTGCCAAATTTCGGCCCATTGCGACACCGCCACAACAAATGACGAAATTGCCCCTGGGGCGGTTTTGCGTTGTTAATTTTCTTTCCAACACATCTTAAACTTGACATAATTAAAACAGAAATTAATTATTCGAAGGCCTAAACGAAGGAATTTGGCTAAAATCCCGTGATCCTGGGTCTGTGCTCTGAGTCCAATTTCTGTGGCCGTTTCCAATCAACCTGCCAAATTTCGTCCCATTTCGACGCCGTCGCGACATATGACAAAATTGCCCCAGGTGCGATTTTTCTTTATTTATTTTCTGTCCAACACTTCTTCAACCTGACATAATTAATACGGAAATTAATTATTCGGAGGCCTAAACGAAGGAATTTGGCTAAAATCCCGTGATCCTGGGTCTGTGCCCCAAGTCCAATTTCTGGGTCCGTTTCTAGTCAACATTTCGGCCCATTTCGACACCGTCGCGACAAACGACAAAATTAGCCCTTGTGCGGTTTTGCGTTGTTAATTTTCTGTCCAACACATCTTCAACCTGACATAATTAATACGGAAATTAATTATTCGGAGGCCTAAACGAAGAAATTTAGCTAAAATCCCATGATCCCGGGTCTGTGCTCCGAGTCCGATTTCTCGGGCCGTTTACAATCAACCTGCCAAATTTCGGCATATTCCGACATCGTCGCGACAAATGACGAAGTTGCCCCTGGTGCGATTTTGCGTTGTTAATTTTCAGTCCAACACTTCTTCAACCAGACATAATTAATGAGGAAATTAATTATTCGGTGGCCTAAATGAAAGAATTTGGCTAAAATCCTGTGATCCCGGGTCTGTACCTCGAGTCCAATTTTCGGGGCCATTTCAAATCAACCTGCCAAATTTCGGACCATTCCGACACCGTCGCGACAAATTACGAAATTGCCTCGGGTGCAGCTTTGCGTTGTTAATTTTCTGTCCAACACTTCTTCAACCTGACATAATTAATGAGGAAATTAATTATTCGGAGGCCTAAATGACGGAATTTGGCTATAATCCCTTGATCCCGAGTTTGTGCACCGACTCCGATTTTCGGGGCCAGTTCCAATCAACCCGCCAAAGTTCGGCTCATTACGTCATCGTCTCGACAAATGACAAAATTGACCCTGGGTTGGTTTTGCGCAGTTAATTCTCTGTCCAACACATCTTCAGCCTAATATAATTAGTATGGAAATTAATTATTCGGTGGCCTAAACAAAGGAATTTGGCTAAAATCCCATGATCCCGGGTCCATGCCCCGAGTCCAATTTCTGGGGCCGTTTCCAATCAACCTGCTAAATTTTGTCCCATTCCGACATCGTCGTGGTAAATGACGAAATTGCCCCGGGTGCGGTTTTTTTTGTTAATTTTCTTTCCAACACCTCTTCAACATGACATAATTAATACGGAAATTAATTATTCGGAGGCCTAAATGAACAAATTTGGCTAAAATCCCGTGATCCAGGGTCTGTATCCCGAGTCAAATTTTCGGGTTCGTTTCCAATCAACCTGCCAAATTTCGGCCCATTCCGAGACCGCTACGACAAATGACGAAATTGCCCCTGGGGTGGTTTTGCGTTGTTAAGTTTTTGTCCAACACATCTTAAACCTGACATAATTAATACGGAATTTAATTATTCGGAGGCATAAACGAAGAAATTTGGCTAAAATCCCGTGATCCCGGGTCTGTGCCCCTAGTCCAATTTCTGGGTCCGTTTCCAATCAACCTTCCGAATTTCGGCCAATTCTGACACCGCCATGACAAATGACTAAATTGCCCCTGGGGCGATTTTGCGTTGTTAATTTTCCGTCCAACACTTCTTCAACCTGACATAATTAATATGAAAATTAACTATTTGTTGGCCTAAACGAAGGAATTTTTCTAAAATCCCATGATCTCGGGTCTGTGCCCCGAGTCCAATTTCTGGGTCCGTTTTAAATCAACCTGCCAAATTTCGTCCCATTTTGACACCGTCGGGACAAACGACAAAATTACCCCTGGTGCAGTTTCGCGTTGTTAATTTTCTGTCATGCACTTCTTCAACCTGGCATAATTAATACGGAAATTAATTATTCGGAGGCCTAAACGAAGGAATTTGGCCAAAATCCCATGATCCCGAGTCTGTACCCCGAGTCCAATTTCTGGGTCCCTTTCCAATCAACGTGCCAAATTTCGGCCCATTCCGACACCGCCACGACAAATGACGAAATTGCCCCTGGGGCGGTTTTGCTTTGTTAAGTTTCTGCCCAACACATCTTAAACCTGACATAATTAATACGGAAATTAATTATTCGGAGGCATAAACGAAGAAATTTGGCTAAAATCCCGTGATCCCGGGTCTGAGCCCGGAGTCCGATTTCTCGGGCCGTTTCCAATCAACCAGCCAAATTTCGGCAAATTCTGACACCGTCGCGACAAATGACGAAATTTCCCCTCGTGCAATTTTGCGTTGTTAATTTTCTGTCCAACACTTCTTCGACTAGACATAATTAATGAGGAAATTAATTATTCGGAGGCCTAAACGAAAGAATTTGGCTAAAATCTTGTGATCTTGGGTCTATACCCCGAGTCCAATTTTCGGGGCCGTTTCAAATCAACCTGCCAAATTTCGGCCCATTCCGACACCGTCGCGACAAATGACGAAATTGCCCCTGGTGCATTTCTGCGTTGTTAATTTTCTGTCCAACACTTCTTCAACCTGACATAATTAATGAGGAAGTTAATTATTCGAAGGCCTAAACGAAGGAAATTGGCTATAATCCCGTGATCTCGGGTTTGTGCCCCGACTCCGATTTCTGGGGCCGTTTCAAATCAACCCGCCAAAATTTCGTCCCATTCCGACACCGTCGTGACAAATGATGAAATTGCCCCTGTTGCGGTTTTTCTTTGTTAATTTTCTGTCCAACACCTCTTTAACCTGACATAATTAATACGGAAATTAATTATTCGGAGGCCTAAATGAAGGAATTTGACTAAAATCTCGTGCTCCCGGGTCTGTGTCCCAAGTCCAATTTCTGGGTCCGTTTCCAATCAACCTACCAAATTTCGGCCCATTCCGACATCGCCATGACAAATGATGGAATTGCCCCTGGGAGGGTTTATTGTTAATTTTTCGTCCAACACCTCTTCAACTTGACATAATTAATACGAAAATTAATTATTGGGAGGCCTAAACGAAGGAATTTATCTAACATCCCGTGATCCCGGGTCTGTGCCCCAAGTCCAATTTCTGCGTCCGTTTCTAATCAACCTGCCAAATTTCGACCCATTTCGACACCGCCACGACAAATGACGAAATTGCCCCTGGGGCGATTTTACGTTGTTAATTTTCTGTTCATCACATCTTAAACCTGACATAATTAATACGGAATTAATTATTAGGAGGCCTAAACGACGAAATTTGGCTAAAATCCTGTGATCTCGGGTCTGTGCCCCAAGTCCAATTTCTCGGGCCGTTTCCAATCAACCAGCCAAATTTCGGCCCATTTCGTCGCGACAAATGACAAAATTGTCCCTCGTGCGATTTTGCGTTGTTAATTTTCTGTCCAACACTTCCTCAACCAGACATAATTAATGAGGAAATTAATTATTCGGGGGCCTAAAGTAAAGAATTTGGCTAAAATCCTGTGATCCCGGGTCTGTACCCTGAGTCCAATTTCCGGGGCCGTTTCAAATCAACCTGCCGAATTTCGGCCCATTCCGACACCGTCGGAACAAAAATGACGAAATTGCCCCTGGTGTGATTTTGAGTTGTTAATTTTCTGTCCAACACTTCTTCAACCTGACAAAATTAATGAGGAAATTAATTATTCGGAGGCCTAAACTAAGGAATTTAGCTATAATCCCTTGATCCCGGGTTTGTGCCCCGACTCCGATTTCTGGGGCCGATTCCAATCGACCCGCCGAATTTCGGCCCATTCCGGCACCGTCACGACAAATGACAAAATTGCCCCTGGTGTGGTTTTGCGTTGTTAATTTTCTGTCCAACACATCTTCAGCCTGATATAATTAATACGAAAATTAATTATTTGGAGGCCTAAACGAAGGAATTTGGCTAAAATCCCGTGATCCCAGGTCTTTGCCCCGAGTCCAATTTCTGGGGCCGTTTCAAATCAACCTGCCAAATTTCGGCCCATTCCGACACCATCATGACAAATGGTGAAATTGCCCCTGGGGTAGTTTTTCTTTGTTAATTTTCTGTCAAACACTTCTTCAACCAGTCATTGTTAATAAGAAAATTAATTATTCGTAGGTCTAAACGAAGGAATTTAGCTAAAATCCCGTGATATTGGGCCTGTGTCTGGAGACCAATTTCTGGGTCCGTTTTCAATCAATCTGCCAAATTTCGGCCCATTTCGACACCGCCACGACAAATGACGAAATTGCCCCTGGGACGGTTTTGCGTTGTTAATTTTCAGTCCAAAACTTCTTCAACCTGACATAAATAATACGGAAATTAATTATTTGGAGGCCTAAATGAAGGAATTTGGCTAAAATCCCGTGATCCCGGGTCTGTGCCCCGAGTCCAATTTATGGGTCCGTTTCTAATCAACCAGCCAAATTTCGGCCCATTTCGACACCATCGCGACAAACGACAAAATTGCCGTGGGTGCAGTTTTGCGTTGTTAATTTTCTGTCCAACACATCTTAAACCTGACATAATTAATACGAAAATTAATTATTCGGAGGCCTAAACGAAGAAATTTAGCTAAAATCTTGTGATCCTTGGTCTGTGCCCCGAGTCCGATTTCTCGGGCTGTTTCCAATCAACCTGCCAAATTTCGGCCCATTTCGACATTGTTGTGACAAATGACGAAATTGCCCCTCGTTCGATTTCGCGTTGTTAATTTTCTGTCCAACACTTCTTCAACCAGACATAATTAATGAGGAAATTAATTATTCGGAGGCCTAAACGAAAGAATTTGGCTAAAATCCTGCGATCCCAGGACTGTTCCCCGAGTCTAATTTTTCGGGGCCGTTTCAAATCAACATGCCAAAGTTCGGCCCATTCCGACACCATCGCGACAAATAACGAAATTGCCCCTAGTGCGGTTTTGTCCAACACTTCTTCAACCTGACATAATTAATGAGGAAATTAATTATTCGGAGGCCTAAACGAAGGAATTTGGATATAATCTCATGATCCCGGGTTTGTGCCCCGACTCTAATTTTTGGGGCCATTTCCAATCAACCTGCCAAATTTCGGCCATTTTGACATCGCCACGACAAACGACGAAATTGCCCCTAGGGCAGTTTTGCGTTGTTAATTTTCTGTCCAGCACTTCTTCAACCGGACATAAATAATACAGAAATTAATTATTTGGAGGCCTAAACGAAGGAATTTGGCTAAAATTCCATGATCCCGGGTTTGTGCCCCGAGTCCAATTTCTGGGTCCGTTTCCAATCAACCTGCCAAATTTGGGCCCATTCGGACACAGCCACGACAAATGACGAAATTGCCCCAGGGGCGATTTTGCGTTGTTAATTTTCTATCCAACACCTCTTCAACCTAACATAATTAATACGGAAATTAATTATTCGGAGGCCTAAACGAAGGAATTTGGCTATAATCCCCTGATCCCGGGTTTGTACTTCGAGTCCAATTTCCTGGGCCATTTCAAATCAACCTGCCAAATTTCGGCCCATTCCGACACCGTCGCGACATATGACAAAATTGCCCCTGGTGCGATTTTGCATTGTTAATTTTCTGTCCAACACTTCGTCACCCTGACATAATTAATGAGGAAATTAATTATTCGGAGGCCTAAACGAAGGAATTTGGCTAAAATCCCGTGATCCTGGCTCTGTGTCCTGAGTCCAATTTCTAGGACCGTTTCCAATCAACCTGCCAAATTTCAGCCATTCCGACACTATTGTGACAAATGACGAGATTGCCCCTGTTGCGCTTTTTCTTTGTTAATTTTCTGTCCAACACGTCTTCAACTTGACATAATTAATATGGAAATTAATTATTCGGAGGCCTAAACGAAGGAATTAGGCTAAAATCCCGTGATCTCGGGTCTATGTCCCGAGTCCAATTTCTGGGCCGTTTCCAATCAACCTGCCAAATTTCAGCCCATTCCGACACCGTCACGACAAATGACGAAATTGCGCCTGGGGCGGTTTTACGCTGCTAATTTTCCGTCCAACACTTCTTCCACCTGACATAATTAATACGGAAATTAATTATTTGGAGGCCTAAACGAAGGAATTTTTTTAAAATCCCGTGATCCCGGGTCTGTTCCCCGAGTCCAATTTCTAGGTCCGTTTCTAATCAACATGCAAAAAAACACCGTCGCGACAAACGACAAAATTACCCCGTGTACAGTTTTGCGTTGTTAATTTTCTGTCCTACACATCTTCAACCTGACATAATTAATACGAAAATTAATTATTCGGAGGCCTAAATGAAGGAACTTGGCTAAAATCCCGTGATCCCGGGTCTTCGCCTTGAGTCCAATTTTGAGGGCCGTTTCCAATCAACCTGCAAAATTTCGACCCATTCCGACACCGTCGTGACAAATGACGAAATTGCCCCCCTTGCGGTTTTGAGTTATTATTTTTCTGTCCAACACTTCCTCAACCAGGCATAATTAATGAGGAAATTAGTTATTCGGAGGCCTAACTGAAAGAATTTGGCTAAAATCCTGTGATCCCGGGTCTGTACCCCGAGTCCAATTTCTGGGGTCGTTTCCAATCAACTTGCCAAATTTCGTCCCATTCCGATGTCGTCGCGACATATGACAAAATTGCCCCAGGTGCGATTTTTCTTTGTTAATTTTCTGTCCAACACTTCTTCAACGTGACATAATCAATACGGAAATTAATTATTCGGAGGCCTAAACGAAGGAGTTTGGCTAAAATCCCATGATCCTGGGTCTGTGCCTCGAGTCCAGTTTCTGGGTTCGTTTCTAATCAACATTTCGGCCCATTTCGATACTGTCGCGACAAACGACAAAATTGCCCCTTGTGAGGTTTTGCGTTGTTAATTTTCTGTCCAACACATCTTCAACCTAACATAATTAATACGAAAATTAATTATTCGGAGGCCTAAACGAAGGAGTTTGGCTAAAATCCCATGATCCTGGGTCTGTGCCTCGAGTCCAGTTTCTGGGTTCGTTTCTAATCAACATTTCGGCCCATTTCGATACTGTCGCGACAAACGACAAAATTGCCCCTTGTGAGGTTTTGCGTTGTTAATTTTCTGTCCAACACATCTTCAACCTAACATAATTAATACGAAAATTAATTATTCGGAGGCCTAAACGATGAAATTTGACTAAAATCCCGAGATCCCGGGTCTGTGCTCCGAGTTCGATTTCTCGAGCCGTTTCCAATCAGCCTGCCAAATTTTGGCTTATTTCGACACCGTCGCGATAAATGACGAAATTGCCCCTGGTGTGCTTTTGCGTTGTTAATTTTCTGTCCAGCACTACTTCAACCAGACATAATTAACGAGGAAATTAATTATTTGGAGGCCTAAACGAAAGAATTTGGCTAAAATCCTGTGATCCCGAGTTTGTACTTTGAGTCCAATTTTCGGGGCCGTTTCAAATCAACCTGCCAAATTTCGGCCCATTCCGACACCGTTGCGACACATGACGAAATTACCCCTAGTACGATTTTGCGTTGTTAATTTTCTGTCCAACACTTCGTCACCCTGACATAATTAATGAGGAAATTAATTATTCGGAGGCCTAAATGAAGGAATTTGGCTATAATCCCCTGATCCTGGGTTTGTACTTCGAGTCCAATTTTCGGGGCCGTTTCAAATCAACATGCCAAATTTCGGCCCATTCCGACACCGTCGCGACACATGACAAACCCCTGGTGCGATTTTGCGGTGTTAATTTTCTGTCCAACACTTCGTCACCCTGACATAATTAATGAGGAAATTAATTATTCGGAGGCCTAAACGAAGGAATTTGGCTAAAATCCCGTGATCTCGACTTTGTGTCCTGAGTCCAATTTCTAGGACCGTTTCCAATCAACCTGCCAAATTTCAGCCCATTCCGACACTATTGTGACAAATGACGAGATTGCCCCTATTGCGCTTTTTCTTTGTTAATTTTCTGTCCAACACCTCTTCAACTTGACATAATTAATATGGAAATTAATTATTCAGAGGCCTAAACGAAGGAATTAGGCTAAAATCCCGTGATCCCGGGTCTGTGTCCCGAGTCCAATTTCTGGGCCGTTTCCAATCAACCTGCCAAATTTCGGCCCATTCCGACACCGTCACGACAAATGAAGAAAGTGCGCCTGGGGCTGTTTTACGTTGCTAATTTTCCGTCCAACACTTCTTCCACCTGACATAATTAATACGGAAATTAATTATTTGGAGGCCTAAACGAAGGAATTTTTCTAAAATCCCGTGATCCCAAGTCTGTGCCCCGAGTCCAATTTCTATGTCCGTTTCTAATCAACCTGCAAAAAAACACCGTCGCGACAAACGACAAAATTACCCCGGGTACAGTTTTGCGTTGTTAATTTTCTGTCCTACACATCTTCAACCTGACATAATTAATACGAAAATTAATTATTCGGAGGCCTAAATGAAGGAATTTGGCTAAAATCCCATGATCCCGGGTCTGTGCCCTGAGTCCAATTTCGAGGGCCGTTTCCAATCAACCTGCAAAATTTCGACCCATTCCGACATCGTCGTGGCAAATGACGAAATTGCCCCTGTTGCGGTTTTGCGTTGTTATTTTTCTGTCCAACACTTCTTCAACTAGACATAATTAATGAGGAAATTAGTTATTCGGAGGCCTAACTGAAAGAATTTGGCTAAAATCCTGCGATCCCGGGTCTGTACCCCTAGTCCAATTTCTGGAGCTGTTTCCAATCAACTTGCCAAATTTCGTCCCATTCCGATGCCGTCGCGACATATGACAAAATTGCCCGAGGTGCGGTTTTTCTTTGTTAATTTTCTATCCAACACTTCTTCAACCTGACATAATTAATACGAAAATTAATTATTCGGAGGCCTAAACGAAGGAATTTGGCTAAAATCTCGTGATCCTGGGTCTGTGCCCCGAGTCCAATTTCTAGGTTCGTTTCTAATCAACATTTCGGCCCATTTCGATACCGTCGCGAAAAACGACAAAATTGCCCCTTGTGTGGTTTTGCGTTGTTAATTTTCTGTCCAACACATCTTCAACCTGACATAATTAATACGGAAATTAATTATTCGGAGGCCTAAATGATGAAATTTGACTAAAATCCCGTGATCCCGGTCTGTGCTCCGAGTTTGATTTCTCGAGCCGTTTCCAATCAGCCTGCCAAATTTCGGCCCATTCCGACACCGTTGCGACAAATGACGAAATTGCCACTGATGCGATTTTGCGTTGTTAATTTTCTGTCCAACACTTCTTCAACCAGACATAATTAATGAGGAAATTAATTATTTGGAGGCCAAAACGAAAGAATTTGGCTAAAATCCTGTGATCCCGGGTCTGTACCTCGAGTCCAATTTTCGGGGACATTTCAAATCAACCTGCCAAATTTCGGCCCATTCCGACATCGTCGTGACAAATGACGAAATTGCCCCTGGTGCGGTTTTTCTTTGTTAATTTTCTGTCCAACACCTCTTCAACCTGACATAATTAATACGAAAATTAATTATTCGGAGGCCTAGATGAAGGAACTTGGCTAAAATCCCGTGATCCAGGGTTTGTGTCCCGAGTCCAATTTCTGGGTCCGTTTCCAATCAACCTTCCAAATTTCGGCCAATTCCGACACCGCCACGACAAATCACTAAATTGCCCCTGGGGTGATTTTGCGTTGTTAATTTTCTGTCCAACACTTCTTCAACCCGACATAATTAATACGAAAATTTATTATTTGGTGGCCTAAACGAAGGAATTTTTCTAAAATCCCATGATCTCGGGTCTGTGCCCCGAGTTCGATTTCTGGGTCCCTTTCTAATCAACCTGCCAAATTTCGGCCCATTTTGGCACCGTCGCGACAAACGACAAATTTACCCTGGGTGCTGTTTTGCGTTGTTAATTTTCTGTCCTACATATCTTCAACCTGACATAATTAATACGAAAATTAATTATTCGGAGGCCTAAATGATGGAATTTGGCTAAAATCCCGTGATCCCGGGTCTATGACCCGAGTCCAATTTCTGGGTTCCTTTCCAATCAACCTGCCAAATTTCGGCCCATTCCGACACCGCCACGACATATGACGAAATTACCCCCGGGGCGATTTTGCGTTGTTAAGTTTCTGTCTAACACATCTTAAACCTGACATAATTAATACGAAAATTAATTATTCGGAGGCATAAACGAAGAAATTTGGTAAAAATCCCGTGATCCCGAGTCTGTGCCCGGAGTCCGATTTCTCGAGCCGTTTCCAGTTAACTTGCCAAATTTCGGTACATTCCGACACCGTCGCGACAAATGACGAAATTGTCCCTCGTACGATTTTGCGTTGTTAATTTTCTGTCCAACACTTTTTCAACTAGACATAATTAATAAGGAAATTAATTATTCGGAGGCCTAAACGAAAGAATTTGGCCAAAATCCTGTGATCCCGGGTCTGTACCCAAAGTCCAATTTTCGGGGCCGTTTCAGATCAACCTGCCAAATTTCGGCCCATTCCGACACCGTCGCGACAAATGACGAAATTGCCCCTGGTGCATTTTTGCGTTGTTAATTTTCTGTCCGACACTTCTTCAACCTGACGTAATTAATGAGGAAATTAATTATTCGGAGGCCTAAACGAAGGAATTTGGCTATAATCTCGTGATCCAGGGTTTGTACCCCGACTCCAATTTCTGGGGCCATTTCCAATCAACCCGCCAAATTTCGGCCCATTCCGACACCGTTACGACAAATGACAAAATTGCCCCTTGTGCGGTTTTGCGTTGTTAATTTTCTGTTCAACACATCTTCAACCTGATATACTTAATACAAAAATTAATTAGTCAGACACCTAAACGAAGGAATTTGGCTAAAATCCCATCATCCCGGGTCTATGTCCCGAGTCCAATTTCTGGGGCCATTTCCAATCAACCTGCCAAATTTTTGCCCATTCCGACACCGCCACGACAAATGACAAAATTGCCCCTGTTACGGTTTTGCTTTGTAAATTTTCCGTCCAACACCTCTTCAACTTGACATAATTGATACGAAAATTAATTATTTGGAGGCAAAAATGAAGGAATTTTTCTAAAATCCCGTGATCCCGGGTCTGTGCCCCGAGTCCAATTTCTAGGTCCGTTTCAATCAACCTGCCAAATTTCGGCCCATTTCGATATCGTCGCGACAAACGACAAAATTGCCCCGGGTGCTGTTTCGCGTTGTTAATTTTCTGTCCAACACATCTTCAACCTGACATAATTAATACGAAAATTAATTATTCAGGGGCCTAAATGAAGGAATTTGGCTAAAATCCCGTGACCTCGGGTCTATGCCCCGAGTCCAATTTCTGGGTCCGTTTCCAATCGACCTGCTAATTTTCGGCCCATGCCGACACCGTCACGACAAATGATGAAATTGCCCCTGGGACGGTTTTGCGTTGTTAATTTTCTGTCCAACACATCTTAAACCTGACATAATTAATACGAAAATTAATTATTTGGAGGCCTAAATGAAGGAATTTTTCTTAAATCCCATGATCCCGGGTCTGTGCAACGAGTCCAATTTCTGGGTCCGTTTCTAATCAACTTGCCAAATTTCGACCCAATTCGACACCGTCATGACAAACGACAAAATTACCCCGGGCGCAGTTTTGCGTTGTTAATTTTCTGTCCTACACATCTTCAACCTAACATAATTAATACGAAAATTAATTATTCGGAGGCCTAAACGAAGGAATTTCGCTAAAATCCCGTGATCCCGGGTCTGTGCCCCGAGTCCAATTTCTGGGTCCGTTTCAAATCAACCTGCCAAATTTTGGCCCATTCCGACACCGCCACGACAAATGACGAAATTGCCCCTGGGGCGATTTTGCATTGTTAATTTTCTGTCCAACACATCTTAAACCTGACATAATTAATATGAAAATTAATTATTCGGAGGCCTAAACGAAGAAATTTGGCTAAAATCCCGTTTTCCCGGGTCTGTGCCCCGAGTCCGATTTCTCAGGTCGTTTCCAATCAACCTGTGAAATTTCGGCCCATTCCGACACCGTCGCGACAAATGACAAATTTGCCTCTCGTGCTATTTTGCGTTGTTAATTTTCTGTCCAACACTTCTTCAACCAGACGTAATTAATGAGGAAATTAATTAGTCGGAGGCCTAAACGAAAGAATTTGGTAAAAATCCTGTGATCCCAGGACTGTACCCCGAGTCCAATTTTCTGGGGCCGTTTCAAATCAACCTGCCAAATTTCGGCCCATTCCGACACCATCGCGACAAATGAGGAAATTGCCCCTGGTGCATTTTTGCGTTGTTAATTTTCTATCTGACTCTTCTTCAACCTGACATAATTAATGAGGAAATTAATTATTCGGAGGCCTAAACGAAGGAATTTGGCTATAATCCCGTGATCCCGAGTTTCTGCCCCGACTCCGATTTCTGGGGCCATTTCCAATCAACCCGCCAAATTTCAGCCCATTCCGACATCGTTACGACAAGTGACAAAATTGCCCCTCGTGCGATTTTGCGTTGTTAATTTTCTGTTCAACACATTTTCAACCTGATATAATTAATACGAAAATTAATTAGTTGGACGCCTAAACGAAGTAATTTGGCAAAAATCCCGTCATCCCGGGTCTATGCCCGGAGTCCAATTTCTGGGGCCGTTTCCAATCAACATGCCAAATTTCGGCCCATTCCGACACCGCCACAACAAATTATGAAATTGCCCCTTTTACGGTTTTGCGTTGTAAATTTTCCGTCCAATGCCTCTTCAACTTGACATAATTGATACGGAAATTAATTATTTGGAGGCCTAAAAGAAGGAATTTTTCTAAAATCCCGTGATCCTGGGTCTGTGCCTCGAGTCCAATTTCTGGGTCCGTTTCTAATCAACCTGCCAAATTTCAGCCCATTTCGAAACCATCGCGACAAACGATAAAATTGCCCCGGGTGTGTTTCGCGTTGTTAATTTTTTGTCCAACACATCTTCTTCAACCTGACATAATTAATACGAAAATTAATTATTCGGGGGCCTAAATGATGGAATTTGGCTAAAATCCCGTGACCTCGGGTCTATGCCCCGAGTCCAATTTCTGGGTCCGTTTCCAATCGACCTGCTAATTTTCGTCCCATGCCCACATCGCCACGACAAATGACGAAATTGCCCCTGGGACGATTTTGCGTTGTTAATTTTCTGTCCAACACATCTTAAACCTGACATAATTAATACGAAAATTAATTATTTGGAGGCCTAAATGAAGGAATTTTTCTTAAATCCCGTGATCCCGGGTCTGTGCAACGAGTCCAATTTCTGGGTCCGTTTCTAATCAACTTGCCAAATTTCGGCTCAATTCGACACCGTCGCGACAAACGACAAAATTACCCCGGGTGCAGTTTTGCGTTGTTAATTTTCTGACCTATACATCTTCAACCTGACATAATTAGTACGGAAATTAATTATTCGGAAGCCTAAACGAAGGAATTTGGCTAAAATTCCGTGATCCCAGGTCTGTGCCCCGAGTCTAATTTCTAGGTCCGTTTCAAATCAACCTGCCAAATTTCGGCCCATTCCAACACCGCCATGACAAATGACGAAATTGCCCCTGGGGCGATTTTGCGTTGTTAATTTTCTGTCTAACACATCTTAAACTTGACATAATTAATACGAAAATTAATTATTCGGAGGCCTAAACGAAGAAATTTGGCTAAAATCCCATTTTCCCGGGTCTGTGCCCCGAGTCCGATTTCTCGGGTCGTTTCCAATCAACTTGCGAAATTTCGGCCCATTCCGACACTGTCGCAACAAATGACGAAATTGCCCCTGGTTCGATTTTGCGCTGTTAATTTTCTGTCCAACACTTCTTCAACCAGACATAATTAATGAGGAAATAAATTACTCGGAGGCCTAAACGTAAGAATTTGGCTAAAATCCTGTGATCCCAGGACTGTACCCCGAGTCCAATTTTTCGAGGCCATTTCAAATCAACCTGCCAAATTTCGGCCCATTCCGACACCATCGCGACAAATGACGAAATTGCCCCTAGTGCGGTTCTGTCCAACACTTCTTCAACCTGTCATAATTAATGAGGAAATTAATTATTCGGAGGCCTAAATGAAGGAATTTGGATATAATCTCGTGATCCCGGGTTTGTGCCCCGACTCTGATTTCTGGGGTCATTTCCAATCAACCCGCCAAATTTCGGCCCATTTCGACACTGCCACTACAAATGACGAAATTGCCTCTGGGGCAATTTTGCGTTGTTAATTTTCTGTCCAACACTTCTTCAACCGGACATAAATAATACGGAAATTAATTATTTGGAGGCCTTAAAGAAGGAATTTGGCTAAAATCCTGTGATCCTGGGTCTGTGCCCCGAGTCCAATTTATGGGTCCGTTTCAAATCAATCTGCCAAATTTTGGCCCATTTCGACACCGTCGCAACAAACGACAAAATTGCCCCGGGTGCGATTTTGCGTGGTCAAATTTCTGTCCAACACATCTTCAACCTGATATAATTAATATGAAAACTAATTATTCGGGGGCCTAAATGAAGGAATTTGGCTAAAATCCCGTGACCGTGGGTCTGTGCCTCGAGTCCAATTTCTGGGTCCATTTCAAATCAACCTGCCAAATTTCGGCCCATTCCGACACCGCCACGAGAAATGACGAAATTGTCCCTGGGGAGATTTTGCGTTGTTAATTTTCTGTCCATCACATCTTAAACCTGACATAATTAATACAAAAATTAATTATTAGGAGGCCTTAATGAAGAAATTGGCTAAAATCCCGTGATCTCGAGTTTGTGCCCCGAGTCCAATTTCCGGAGCCGTTTCAAATCAACCTGCTGAATTTCAGCCCATTCCGACACCGTCGCGACAAAAATGACGAAATTGCCCCTGGTGTTGTTTTGCATTGTTAATTTTCTGTCCAACACTTCTTCAACCTGACATAATTAATGAGGAAATTAATTATTCGGAGGCCTAAATGAAGGAATTTGGCTATAATCCCTTGATCCCGGGTTTGTGCCCCGACTTCGATTTTTGGGGCCGATTCCAATCGACCCGCCAAATTTTGGCCCATTCCGACACTGTCACGACAAATGACAAAATTGCCCCTGGTGCAATTTTGCGTGTTTAATTTTCTGTCCAACACATCTTCAGCCTAACATAATTAATATGAAAATTAATTATTCGGAGGCCTAAACGAAGGAATTTGGGTAAAATCTCCTGATCCCGTGTCTGTGCCCCGAGTCCAATTTCTGGGGCTGTTTCCAATCAACCTGCCAAATTTCGGCCCATTCCGACACAGGGTCGACAAATGACGAAATTTTTCCTGGTGCGACTTTTTTTTGTTAATTTTCTGTCCAACACTTCTTCAAGCTGAGATAATTAATACGAAAATTAATTATTCGAAGGCCTAAGCGAAGGAATTTGGCTAAAATCCTGTGATCCCGAGTCAGTGCCCCGAGTCCAATTTCTAGAGACATTTCCAATCAACTTACCAAATTTCGTCCCATTCCGACACCGTCGCGACAAATGACAAAATTGCCCCTGGTGCGGTTTTTCTTTGTTAATTTTCTATCTAACACATCTTCAACCTGACATAATTAATACGGAAATTAATTATTTGGAGGCCTAAGCGAAGGAATTTGGCTAAAATCCCATGATCCCGGGTCTGTACCCCGAGTCCAATTTCGGAGTCAGATTCTAATCAACCTGCCAAATTTCGGCCCATTTCGACACCGTCGTGACAAACGACAAAATTGGCCCTGGTGCGGTTTTGTGTTGTTAATTTTCTATCCAACACATCTTCAACCTGACATAGTTAATACGAAAATTAATTATTCGTAGGCCTAAACGAAGGAATTTGGCAAAAATCATGTGATCCCGGGTTTGTGCCTCGAGTTCAATTTCTCAGGCAGTTTCCAATCGACCTGCCAAATTTGGGCCCATTCCGACACCGTCGCGACAAATGACTAAATTTCCCATGCTTCGATTTTTGTTTGTTAATTTTCTGTCCAACACTTCTTCAACCTGAGATAATTAATGCAGAAATTAATTATTCGGAGGCCTAAACGAAGGAATTTGCCTAAAATCCCGTGATCCCGAGTCAGTGCCCCGAGTCTAATTTCTGGAGACGTTTCCAATCAACTTGCCAAATTTCTTCCCATTCCGACATCGTCGCGACAAATGACGAAATTGCCCCTTGTGCATTTTTTCTTTGTTAATTTTCTGTCCAGCACTTCTTCAACTTGACATAATTAATACGAAAATTAATTATTCGGAGGCCTTAACGAAGGAGTTTGGCTAAAATCCTGTGATCCCGAGTTCATGCCTCGAGTCCAATTTCTGGGGCCGTTTCCAATCAAACTGCCAAATTTCGGCCCATTCCGACACCGTCGCGACAAATGAGGAAATTACCCCTGGAAATTATTCGGAGGCCAAAACGAGGGAATTTGGCTAAAAGCCCGTTATCCCGGGTCTGTGCCCCGAGTCCAATTTCTGGGGCCGTTTCCAATAAACTTGCCAAATTTCGCCAATTCCGACACCGTCACGACAAATTACGAAATTTTCCCTGGTGCGGTTTTTCTTTGTTAATTTTCTATCCAACACTTCTTTAACCTGACATCATTAATACGAAAATTAATTATTCGGAGGCCTAAATGAAGGAATTTGGCTATAATCCTGTGATCCCGGGTTTGTGCCCGACTCCGATTACTGGGGCCGTTTCCAATCCACCCACCAAATTTCGGCCCATTCCGACACCGTCACGATGAATGAAAAAATTGCTCGTGGCGCAGTTTTGCATTGTTAATTTTCTGTTCAACACAACTTTAGCATGACATAATTAATACGAAAATTACTTATTCGAAGGCTTAAACGAAGGAATTTGCCTAAAATCTCGTGATCTCGGGTCAGTGCCCCAAGTCCAATTTCTGGGGCCGTTTCCAATCAACCTGCAAAATTTTTGTCCATTCTGACACCGTCGCGACAAATGACGAAATTGCCCCTGGTGCTATTTTTCTTTGTTAATTTTCTGTCCAACAGCTCCTCAACCTGACATAATTAATATGAAAATTAATTATTCAGAGGCCTAAGCGTAGGAATTTAGCTAAAATCTTGTGATCCCGGGTCTGTGCCCCGAGTCCAATTTCTGGGGCTCTTTCAAATC
The DNA here is from genome assembly GCF_002742605.1 of Olea europaea var. sylvestris. Taxonomy (NCBI): domain Eukaryota; kingdom Viridiplantae; phylum Streptophyta; class Magnoliopsida; order Lamiales; family Oleaceae; genus Olea; species Olea europaea. The sequence goes on along the minus strand of NC_036253.1, from coordinate 8,296,631 downwards.
AACAAGCCAAATTTTGGCCCATTCTGACACCGTCGTGACAAATGACGAAATTGCCCGTGGTGCAGTTTTACGTTATTAATTTTCTGTCCAACACCTCTTCAACCTGACATAATTAATACGGAAATTAATTATTCAGAGGCCTACACGATGGAATTTGGCTAAAATCCCGTGATCCCTAGTCTGTGTCCCGAGTCCAATTTCTGGGTCCGTTTCCAAACAACCTGCTGAATTTCGGCCCATTCCGACACCGCCACGACAAATGACAAAATTGCCCCTGGGGCGGTCATGCGTTGTTAATTTTCTGTCCAACACTTCTTCAACCTAACACAATTAATATGGAAATTAATTATTTGGAGGCATAAACGAATGTATTTTTCTAAAATCCCGTGATCCCGGGTCTGTGCCCTGAGTCCAATTTCTTGGTCCGTTTCTAATCAACCTGCCAAATTTCGGCCCATTTAGACAACGTCGCGACAAACGACAAAATTACCCCGGGTGCAGTTTTACGTTGTTAATTTTCTGTCCTACACATCTTCAACCTGACATAATTAATACTGAAATTAATTATTCGGAGGCCTAAACGAAGGAATTTGGCTAAAATCCCGTGATCTCGGGTCTATGTCCCGAGTCCAATTTCTGGGTCCGTTAATTTTCTGTCCTACACATCTTCAACCTGACATAATTAATACTGAAATTAATTATTCGGAGGCCTAAACGAAGGAATTTGGCTAAAATCCCGTGATCTCGGGTCTATGTCCCGAGTCCAATTTCAGGGATCGTTTCCAATCAACCAGCCAAATTTTGGCCCATTCCTACACCGCCACGACAAATGACGAAATAGCCCATGGGGCGATTTTGCGTTGTTAATTTTCTGTCCAACACATCTTAAACCTGACATAATTAATACAGAAATAAATTATTCGGAGGCCTAAGCAAAGAAATTTGGCTAAAATCCCGTGATCCCGAGTCTGTGCCCCGAGTCCGATTTCTCGGGCCATTTCCAGTCAACCAGGCAAATTTCGACCCATTCCGACACCGTTGCGACAAATGAAGAAATTTCCCCTGGTGCGGTTTTGCGTTGTTAATTTTCTGTCCAACACTTCTTCAACCAGACATAATTAATGAGCAAATTAGTTATTCGGAGGCCTAAATGAAAGAATTTGGCTAAAATCCTGGGATCTCCGGTCTGTAACCCGAGTCCAATTTTCGAGGCCGTTTCAAATCAACCTGCCAAATTTCGGCCCATCCCGACACCGTCATGACAAATGACGAAATTACCCCTGGTGCGGTTTTGCGTTGTTAATTTTCTGTCCAACACTTCTTCAACCTGACGTAATTAATGAGGAAATTAATTATTCGACGGCCTAAACGAAGGAATTTGGCTAAAATCCTGTGATCCCGGGTCTGTGCCCCGAGTCCAATTTCTGGGGCCGTTTCCAATCAACCTGCCAAATTTCGGCCCATTCCTACACCGTCGCGACAAATGACGAAATTGCCCCTGGAGCGGTTTTTCTTTGTTAATCTTTTGTTTAACACTTCTTCAACCTGACGTAATTAATACGGAAATTAATTAGTCGGAGGCCTAAACGAAGGAATTAAGCTAAAATCTCGTGATCCCTGGTCTGTGTTCCGAGTCCAATTTCGGGGTCCGTTTCCAATCAACCTACCAAATTTTGGCTCATTCCGACACCGCCACGACAAATGAAAAAATTGCCCCTGGTGCGGTTTTGCGTTGTTAATTTTTTGTCCAACACATCTTCAGCCTGATATAATTAATAGGGAAATTAATTATTCGGAGGCCTAAATGAAGGAATTTGGCTAAAATCCCGTCATCCCGGGTCTGTACCCCGAGTCCAATTTCTGGGTCCGTTTCTAATCAACCTGCCAAATTTCGGCCCATTTCGATACCGTTGCGATAAACGATAAAATTGGCCCTGGTGCGGTTTTGCATTTTTAATTTTCTGTCCAAAACATCTTCAACTTGACATAATTAATACGAAAATTAATTATTCGGAGGCCTAAACGAAGGAATTTTGCAAAAATCCCGTGATCCCGGGTCTGTTCCTCGAGTCCAGTTTCTCGGGTAGTTTCCAATCAACTTGCCAAATTTGGGCCCATTCTGACACCGTCGTGACAAATGACGAAATTTTCCTTGGTGCGATTTTTCTTTGTTAATTTTCTGTCCAACACTTCTTCAACATGAGATAATTAATACGGAAATTAATTATTCGGAGGCCTTAACGAAAGGGTTTAGGTAAAATCCTGTGATCTCGGGTCTGTACCCCGAGTCTAATTTCTGGGGCCGTTTCCAATTGACCTGCCAAATTTCGAAACATTCCGACACCGTCGCGACAAATGACGAAATTACCCCTGGTGCGATTTTTCGTTATTAATTTTCGGTCCAACACATCTTCAGCCTGACATAATTAATACGGAAGCCAAAATGAAGGAATTTGGTTAAAATCCTGTGATCCTGGGTTTGTGCCACGAGTCCAATTTCTGGGGCCGTTTCCAATCAAACTGTTAAATTTCGGCCCATTCCGACTCCGTCGCGACAAATGACTAAATTGCCCCTGGAAATTAATTATTCGGAGGCCAAAACGAGGGAATTTGGCTAAAATCCCATTATCCCGGGTCTGTGCCCTGAGTCCAATTTCTGGGGCCATTTCCAATCAACTTGCCAAATTTCGCCAATTTTGACATCGTCGCGACAAATTACGATATTTCCCCTGGTGCGGTTTTTCTTTATGAATTTTCTGTCCAACACTTCTTCAACCTGACATAATTAATACAAAAATTAATTATTCGGAGGCCTAAACGAAGGAATTTGGCTAAAATCCCGTGATCCCGCGTCCGTGCCCCGAGTCAAATATCTGGGGCCATTTCCGATCGACCTGCCAAATCTCGACCCATACCGACACCGTCGCGACAAATGATGAAATTGCCCCCGGTGCGGTTTTTCTTTGTTAATTTTCTGTCCAACAGTTCTTCAACCTGACATAATTAATACGAAAATTAATTATTTCGAAGCCTAAGCGAAGGAATTTGGCTAAAATCTTGTGATCCCGGGTCTGTGCCCCGAGTCCAATTTCTAGGGCAGTTTCAAATCAACCTGCCAAATTTTGGCCCATTCCGACACCGTCACGACAAATGACAAAATTGCCCTTCGTGCAGTTTTGCGTTGTCAATTTTCTGTCCAACACATCTTAAACCTGACATAATTAATACGGAAATAAATTATTCGGAGGCCTAAGCGAAGAAATTTGGCTAAAATCCCGTGATCCCGGGTCTGTGCCCCTAGTCCGATTTCTCGGGCCGTTTCCAATCAACCAGGCAAATTTCGACCCATTCCGACACCGTTGCGACAAATGACGAAATTGCCCCTGTTGCGGTTTTGTATTGTTATTTTTCTGTCCAACACTTCTTCAACCAGACATAAATAATGAGGAAATTAGTTATTCGGAGGCCTAACTGAAAGAATTTGCTAAAATCCTGTGATCCTGGTTCTGTACCCCGAGTCCAATTTCCGGGGCCGTTTCAAATCAACCTGCCAAATTTCGGCCCATTCCGACACCGTCATGACAAATGACGAAATTGCCCCTGGTGCGGTTTTGCGTTCTTAATTTTCTGTCCAACACTTCTTCAACCTGACATAATTAACGAGGAAATTAACTATTCGACGGCCTAAACGAAGGAATTTGGCTAAAATCCCGTGATCCCGGGTCAGTGCCCCGAGTCCAATTTCTAGAGACGTTTCCAACCAACTTGCTAAATTTCGTCCCTTTCCGACACCGTCGCGACAAATTACAAAATTGCCCCTGGTGCGGTTTTTCTTTGTTAATTTTCTATCTAACACTTCTTCAACCTGACATAATTAATACGAAAATTAATTATTTGGAGGCCTAAACGAAGGAATTTGGCTAAAATCCCGTGATCCCGGGTCTGTACCCCGAGTCCAATTTCGGAGTCAATTTCTAATCAACCTGCCAAATTTTGGCCCATTTCGACACCGTCGTGACAAACGACAAAATTGGCCCTGGTGCGATTTTGCGTTGTTAATTTTCTTTCCAACACATCTTCAACCTGACATAATTAATACGAAAATTAATTATTCGGAAGCCTAAACGAAGGAATTTGGCTAAAATCCCGTGATCCCGAGTCTGCGCCTTGAGTCCGATTTCTCAGGCCGTTTCCAGTTAACCTGTAAAATTTCGACCCATTCTGACATCGTCGCGACAAATGACGAAATTGTCCCTCGTGCGATTTTGCGTTGCTAATTTTATGTCCAACACTTCTTCAACTAGACATAATTAACGAGGAAATTAATTATTCGGAGGCCTAAACGAAAAAATTTGGCTAAAATCCTGTGATCCCGGGTCTGTACCCCGAGTCCAATTTTAGGGGCCGTTTCAAATCAACCTGCCAAATTTCGGCCCATTCCGACACCGTCGTGACAAATGACGAAATTGCCCTTGGTGCATTTTTGCGTTGTTAATTTTCTGTTCGACACTTCTTCAACTTGACATAATTAATGAGGAAATTAATTATTCGGAGGCCTAAACGAAGGAATTTGGCTATAATCCCGTGATCCCAGGTTTGTGCCCTGACTCCAATTTCTGGGGCCATTTCTAATCAACCCGCCAAATTTCGGCAATTCCGACACTGTCACGACAAATGACAAAATTGCCCCTCGTGCGGTTTTGCGTTGTTAATTTTATGTTCAACACATATTCAACCTGATATAATTAATACGGAAATTAATTAGTCGGACGCCTAAACGAAGGAATTTGGCTAAAATCCCGTCATCCCGAGTCTGTGCCCCGAGTCCAATTTCTGGGGCCATTTCCAATCAACCTGCCAAATTTCGGCCCATTCCGACACTGCCAAGACAAATGACGAAATTGTCCCTATTACGGTTTTGCGTTGTAAATTTTCCGTCCAACACCTCTTCAACTTGACATAATTGATACGGAAATTAATTATTTGGAGGCCTAAACGCAGGAATTTTTCCAAAATCCCGTGATCCCGGGTCTATGCCCCGAGTCCAATTTCTGGGTCCGTTTCTAATCAACCTGCCAAATTTCGGTCCATTTCGATACCGTCCGACAAAAGACAAAATTGCCCCGGATGCGATTTCGCGTTGTTAATTTCTGTCCAACACATCTTCAACCTGGCATAATTAATACGAAAATTAATTATTCGGGGGCCTAAATGAAGGAATTTGGCTAAAATCCCGTGACCTCGGGTCTATGCCCCGAGTCCAATTTCTGGGTCCATTTCCAATCGATCTGCTAATTTTCGGCCCATGCCGACACCGCCACGACAAATGACGAAATTGCCCCTGGGACGGTTTTGCGTTGTTAATTTTCTGTCCAACACATCTTAAACCTGACATATTAATACGGAAATTAATTATTTGGAGGCCTAAATGAAGGAATTATTCTTAAATCCCGTGATCCCGAGTTGTGCAATGAGTCCAATTTCTGGGTCCGTTTCTAATCAACCTGCCAAATTTCGGCCCATTTCGATACCGTCGTGGCAAACGACAAAATTGCCCCGAGTGCGGTTTCGCGTTGTTAATTTTCTGTCCAACACATCTTCAACCTGGCATAATTAATATGAAAATTAATTATTTGGGGGCCTAAATGAAGGAATTTGGCTAAAATCCGGTGACCTCGGGTCTATACCCCGAGTCCAATTTCTGGGTCCGTTTCCAATCGACCTGCTAATTTTTAGCCCATGCCGACACTGCCAAGACAAATGACGAAATTGCCCCTTGGACGGTTTTGCGTTGTTAATTTTCTGTCCAACACATCTTAAACCTGACATAATTAATACGGAAATTAATTATTCGGAGGCCTAAATGAAGGAATTTTTTTTAAATCCCGTGATCCCGAGTCTGTGCAACGAGTCCAATTTCTGGGTCCGTTTCTAACCAACTTGCCAAATTTCGGCCCAATTCGACACCATCTCGACAAACGACAAAATTACCCCGGTTGCAGTTTTGCGTTGTTAATTTTCTGTCCTACACATCTTCAACCTAACATAATTAATACGAAAATTAATTATTCGGAGGCCTAAACGAAGGAATTTGGTTAAAATCCCGTGATCCCGGGTCTGTGCCCCGTGTCCAATTTCTGGGTCCGTTTCCAATCAACCTGCTAAATTTGGCCCATTTCGACACCGCCACGACAAACGACGAATCTTAAACCTGACATATTAATACGGAAATTAATTATTTGGAGGCCTAAATGAAGGAATTATTCTTAAATCCCGTGATCCCGAGTTGTGCAATGAGTCCAATTTCTTGGTCCGTTTCTAATCAACCTGCCAAATTTTGGCCCATTTCGATACCGTCGCGGCAAACGACAAAATTGCCCCGGGTGCGATTTCGCGTTGTTAATTTTCTGTCCAACACATCTTAAACCTGACATAATTAATAAGAAAATTAATTATTTGGAGGCCTAAATGAAGAAATTTGGCAAAAATCCCGTTTTCCTGGGTCTGTGCCCCGAGTCCGATTTCTCGGGTCATTTCCAATCAACCTGCGAAATTTCGGCCCATTCCGACACCGTCGCGACAAATGACGAAATTGCCCCTCGGGCGATTTTGCGTTGTTAATTTTCTGTCCAACACTTCTTCAACCAGACATAATTAATGAGGAAATTAATTACTCGGAGGCCTAAACGAAAGAATTTGGCTAAAATCCTGTGATCCCAGGACTGTACCCCGAGTCCAATTTTCCGGGGCCGTTTCAAATCAACTTGCCAAATTTCGGCCCATTCCGACACCATCGCGACAAATGACGAAATTGCCCCTAGTGCGGTTTTGTCCAACACTTCTTCAACCTGACATAATTAATGAGGAAATTAATTATTCGGAGGCCTAAATGAAGGAATTTGGCTACAATCCCTTGATCCCGGGTTTGTGCCCCGACTTCGATTTTTGGGACAGATTCCAATCGACCCGCCAAATTTTGGCCCATTCCGACACCGTCACGACAAATGACAAAATTGCCCCTGGTGCGGTTTTGCGTTGTTAATTTTCTGTCCAACACAGCTTCAGTCTAATATAATTAATACGAAAATTAATTATTCAGAGGGCTAAACGAAGGAATTTGGCTAAAATCTCGTGATCTCGGGTCTATGCCCCAAGTCCAATTTATGCGTCCGTTTCCAATCAACCTGCCAAATTTCGGCACATTCCGACACAGGGGCGACAAATGACGAAATTACCCCTGGAAATTATTCGGAGGCCTAAACGAGGGAATTTGGCTAAAATCCCGTTATCCCGGGTCTGTGCCCCGAGTCCAATTTCTGGGGCCATTTCCAATCAACTTACCAAATTTCGTCCATTCCGACACCGTCACGACAAATTACGAAATTTTCCCTGGCGCGATTTTTCTTTGTTAATTTTCTATCCAATACTTCTTCAACCTGACATCATTAATACGAAAATTAATTATTCGGAGGCCTAAACGAAGGAATTTGGCTATAATCTGGTGATCCCGAGTTTGTGCCCGACTCCGATTACTGGGGTCGTTTCCAATCTACCCGCCAAATTTCGGCCCATTCCGACACTGTCACGATGAATGACAAAATTGCTCCTGGTGTAGTTTTGCGTTGTTAATTTTCTGTCCAACACATCTTTAGCATGACATAATTAATACGAAAATTATTTATTCGAAGGCTTAAACGAAGGAATTTGCCTAAAATCTCGTGATCCCGGGTCAGTGCCCCGAGTCCAATTTCTGGGGCCGTTTCCAATCAACCTGCAAAATTTCGGCCCATTCCGACGCCGTCGCGACAAATGACGAAATTGCCCCTGGTGCTATTTTTCTTTGTTAATTTTCTGTCCAACAGTTCTTCAACCTGACATAATTAATATGAAAATTATTATTCAGAGGCCTAAGCGAAGGAATTTGGCTAAAATCCTGTGATCCCGGGTTTGTGCCCCGAGTCCAATTTCTGGGGCCGTTTCAAATCAACAAGCCAAATTTTGGCCCATTCTGACCCCGTCGTGACAAATGACGAAATTGCCCATGGTGCGGTTTTGCGTTATTAATTTTCTGTCCAACACCTCTTCAACCTGACATAATTAATACGAAAATTAATTATTCGGAGGCCTACACGATGGAATTTGGCTAAAATCCCTTGATCCCGGGTCTGTGTCCCGAGTCCAATTTCTTGGTCCGTTTCCAAACAACCTGCTGAATTTTGGCCCATTCCGACACCGCCACGACAAATGACAAAATTGCCCCTGGGGCGGTTTTGCGTTGTTAATTTTCTGTCCAACACTTCTTCAACCTAACAATTAATAAGGAAACTAATTATTTGGAGGCATAAACGAAGGAATTTTTCTAAAATCCCGTGATCCCGGGTCGGTGCCCTGAGTCCAATTTCTGGGTCCGTTTCTAATCAACCTGCCAAATTTCGGCCCTTTTAGACACCGTCGCGACAAACGACAAAATTACCCCGGGTGCAGTTTTGCGTTGTTAATTTTCTGTCCTACACATCGTCAACCTAACTTAATTAATACGGAAATTAATTATTCGGAGGCCTAAACGAAGGAATTTGGCTAAAATCCGGTGATCTCGGGTCTATGCCCCGAGTCCAATTTCTGGGTCCGTTTCCAATCAACCAGCCAAATTTGGGCCCATTCCTACACCGCCACGACAAATGATGAAATTGCCCATGGGGCGGTTTTGCGTTGTTAATTTTCTGTCCAACACATCTTAAACCTGACATAATTAATACACTAAAAAATTATTCGGAGGCCTAAGAGAAGAAATTTGGCTAAAATCTCGTGATCCCGGGTCTGTGCCCCGAGTCCGATTTCTCGGGCCGTTTCCAGTCAACCAGGCAAATTTTGACCCATTCCGACACCTTTGTGACAACTGACTAAATTGCCCCTGGTGCGGTTTTCGTTGTTAATTTTCTGTCCAACACTCCTTCAACCAGACATAATTAATGAGGAAATTAGTTATTCGGAGGCCTAAATGAAAGAATTTGGCTAAAATCCTGGGATCCCCGGTCTGTACCCCGAGTCCAATTTTCGGGGCCGTTTCAAATCAACCTGCCAAATTTCAGCCCATTCCGACACCGTCATGACAAATGACGAAATTACCCCTGGTGCGGTTTTGCATTGTTAATTTTCTGTCCAACACTTCTTCAACCTGACATAATTAATGAGGAAATTAATTATTCGGCGGCCTAAACGAAGGAATTTGGCTAAAATCCTGTGATCCCGGGTCTGTGCCCCAAGTCCAATTTCTGGGGCCGTTTCCAATCAACCTGCCAAATTTCGGCCCATTCCGACACCGTCGCGACAAATGACGAAATTGCCCCTGGTGCGATTTTTCTTTGTTAATCTTCTGTCTAACACTTCTTCAGCCTGACATAATTAATACGGAAATTAATTAGTCGGAGGCCTAAACGAAGAAATTAAGCTAAAATCTCGTGATCCCGGGTCTGTTTCCCGAGTCCAATTTCGGGGTCCGTTTCCAATCAACCTACCGAATTTCGGCTCTTTCCGACACCGCCACGACAAATGAAAAAATTGCCCCTAGTGCGGTTTTGCGTTGTTAATTTTCTGTCCAACACATCTTCAGCCTGATATAATTAATAGGGAAATTAATTATTCGGAGGCCTAAATGAAGGAATTTGGCTAAAATCCCGTGATCTCGGGTCTGTATTCCGAGTCCAATTTCTGGGTCCATTTCTAATCAACCTGCCAAATTTCGACCCATTTCGACACCGTTGCGACAAACGACAAAATTGGTCTTGGTGCGGTTTTGCGCTTTTAATTTTCTGTCCAACACGTCTTCAACCTGACATAATTAATACGAAAATTAATTATTCGGAGGCCTAAACGAAGGAATTTGGCAAAAATCTCGTGATCCCGGGTCTGTTCCTCGAGTCCAGTTTCTCGGGTAGTTTCCAATCAACTTGCCAAATTTGGGCCCATTCCGACACCGTCGCAACAAGTGACGAAATTTTCCTTGGTCCGATTTTTCTTTGTTAATTTTCTATCCAACCCTTCTTCAGCATGAGATAATTAATACGGAAATTAATTATTTGGAGGTCTAAACGAAGGAATTTTGCTAAAATCCCGTGATCTCGGGTCAGTGCCCCAAGTCTAATTTCTGGATACGTTTCCAATTAACTTGCCAAATTTCGTCCCTTTCCGACATCATCGTGACAAATGACAAAATTGCCCCTTTTGTGGTTTTTCTTTGTTAATTTTCTATCCAACACTTTTTCAACTTGATATAATTAACACGGAAATTAATTATTCGGAGGCCTTAACGAAGGGGTTTGGGTAAAATCCTGTGATCCCGGGTCTGTACCCCGAGTCTAATTTCTGGGGCCGTTTCCAATTGACCAGCCAAATTTCGAAACATTCCGACACCGTCGCGACAAATGACGAAATTGCCCCTGGTGTGATTTTTCTTTATTAATTTTCGGTCCAACACATCTTCAGCCTGACATAATTAATACGGAAGCCAAAACGAAGGAATTTGGTTAAAATCCTGTGATCCCAGGTTTGTGCCACGAGTCCAATTTTTGGGGCCGTTTCCAATCAAACTGCCAAATTTCGGCCCATTCCTACTCCGTCGTGACAAATGACGAAATTGCCCCTGGAAATTAATTATTCGGAGGCCAAAACGAGAGAATTTGGCTAAAATTCCGTGATCCCGGGTCTGTGCCCCGAGTCCAATTTCTGGGGCCATTTCCAATCAACTTGCCAAATTTCCCCCATTTTGACATCGTCGCAACAAATTACGATATTTCCCCTGGTGCGGTTTTTCCTTGTGAATTTTCTGTCCAACACTTCTTCAACTTGACATAATTAATACAAAAATTAATTATTCGGAGGCCTAAACGAAGGAATTTGGCTAAAATCCCGTGATCCCGCGTCCGTGCCCCGTGTCAAATTTCTGGGGCCATTTCCAATCAACCTGCCAAATCTCGACCCATACCGACACCGTCGCGACAAATGATGAAATTGCCCCCGGTGCGGTTTTTCTTTGTTAATTTTCTGTCCAACAGTTCTTCAACCTGACATAATTAATACGAAAATTAATTATTCAGAAACCTAAGCGAAGGAATTTGGCTAAAATCTTGTGATCCCGGGTCTATGCCCCGAGTCCAATTTCTACGGCCGTTTCAAATCAACCTGCCAAATTTTGGCCCATTCCGACACCATCACGGCAAATGACAAAATTGCCTTTCGTGCAGTTTTGCGTTGTTAATTTTCTGTCCAACACATCTTAAACCTGACATAATTAATACGAAAATAAATTATTCGGAGGCCTAAGCGAAGAAATTTGGCTAAAATCTCGTGATCCCGAGTCTGTACCCCTAGTCCGATTTCTCGGGCCGTTTCCAATAAACCAGGCAAATTTCGACCCATTCCGACACCGTCGCGACAAATGACGAAATTGCCCCTGTTGTGGTTTTGCATTGTTATTTTTCTGTCCAACACTTCTTCAACCAGACATAGTTGATGAGGAAATTAATTATTCGGAGGCCAACACGAAAGAATTTGGCTAAAATCCTGTGATCCCGGGTCTGTACCCCGAGTCCAATTTTCGGGGCCGTTTCAAATCAACCTACCAAATTTTAGCCCATTCCGACACCGTCGTGACAAATGACGAAATTGCTCATGGTGCGATTTTGCGTTGTTGATTTTCTGTCCAACACTTTTTCAACCTGACATAATTAATGAGGAAATTAATTATTCGGAGGCCTAAACGAAGGAGTTTGTCTATAATCCCGTGATCCCGAGTTTGTGCACTGACTCCGATTTCTGGGGCCATTTCCGATCTACCCGCCAAATTTCGGCCCATTCCGACACCGCCACGAATAATGGCAAAATTGCCGCTGGTGCAGTTTTGCGTTGTTAATTTTCTGCCCAACACATCTTCAGCCTGATATAATTAATACGGAAATTAATTATTCGGGGACCAAAATGAAGAAATTTGGTTAAAATCCCGTGATCCCGTGTCTGTACCCCGAGTCCGATTTCTCGGGCCGTTTCCAATCAAATGCCAAATTTCGGCCTATTCCGACACCGTCGCGACAAATGACGAAATTGCCCCAGGTGCGATTTTGCGTTGTTAATTTTCTGTCCAACACTTCTTCAACCAGACATAATTAATGAGGAAATTAATTATTCGGAGGCTTAAACGAAAGAATTTGGCTAAAATCCTGTGATCCTGGATCTGTACCTCGAGTCCAATTTCCGGGGCCATTTAAAATCAACCTGCCAAATTTTGGCCCATTTCGATGCTGTCGCGACAAATGATGAAATTGCCCCTGATGTGATTTTGCATTGTTAATTTTCTGTCCAACGCTTCTTCAACCTTACATAATTAATGACGAAATTAATTATTCGGAGGCCTAAACGAAGGAATTTGGCTATACTCCCACGATCCCGGGTTTGTGCCCCAACTCCGATTTCTGGGGCTGCTTCCAATCAACCCCCCAAATTTCGGCCCATTTCGACACCGTCACGACAAATGACAAAATTGACTCTGGTGCAGTTTTGCGCTATTAATTCTCTGTCCACCACATCTTCAGCCTGATATAATTAATGAGAAAATTAATTATTCGGAGGCCTAAACAAAGGAATTTGGCTAAAATCCCGTGATTCCGGGTCTCTGCCCCGAGCCCAATTTCTGGGGCCGTTTCCAATCAACCTGCCAAATCTCGGCCCATTCCAACACCGTCGTGACAAATGATGAAACTGGCCATGGTGCAGTTTTTCTTTATTAATTTTCTGTCCAACACCTCTTCAACCTGACATAATTAATACGAAAATTAATTATTTGGAGGCCTACACGAAGGAATTTGGCTCAAATCCCATGATCCCGGGTCTGTGTCCCGAGTCTAATTTTTTGGTCCGTTTCCAAACGACTTGCTGAATTTTGGCCCATTCAGACACCGCCACGACAAATGACAAAATTGCCCCTGGGGCGGTTTTGCGTTGTTAATTTTCTGTCCAACACTTCTTCAACCTAACACAATTAATATGGAAATTAATTATTTGGAGGCATAAACGAAGGAATTTTTCTAAAATCCCGTGATCCCGGGTCTATGCCCTGAGTCCAATTTCTAGGTCCGTTTCTAACCAACCTGCCAAATTTCGGCCCATTTGGACACCGTCGCGACAAACGACAAAATTACCCCGGGTGCAGTTTTGCGTTGTTAATTTTCTGTCCTACACATCTTCAACCTGACATAATTAATACGTAAATTAATTATTCGAAGGCCTAAACAAAGGAATTTGGCTAAAATCCCATGATCTCGGATCCATGCCCCGAGTCCAATTTTTGGGTCCGTTTCCAATCAACCAGCCAAATTTTGGACCATTCCTACACTGCCATGACAAATGACGAAATAGCCCGTGGGGCGGTTTTGCGTTGTTAATTTTCTGTCCAACACATCTTAAACCTGACATAATTAATACGGAAATAAATTATTCGGAGGCCTAAGTGAAGAAATTTAGCTAAAATCCTGTGATCCCGGGTCTGTGCCCCAAGTCCGATTTCTCGGGCCGTTTCCAGTTAACCAGGCAAATTTTTACCCATTCTGACACCGTCGCGACAAATGACGAAATTGCCCCTGGTGCGGTTTTACGTTGTTAATTTTCTGTCCAACACTTCTTCAACCAGACATAATTAATGAGGAAATTAGTTATTCGGAGGCCTAAATGAAAGAATTTGGCTAAAATCCTGGGATCCCCGGTCTGTACCCCGAGTCCAATTTTCGGGGCCGTTTCAAATCAACCTACAAAATTTTGGCCCATTCCGACAACGTCATGACAAATGACGAAATTACCCCTGGTGCGGTTTTGCGTTTTTAATTTTCTGTCCAACACTTCTTCAACCTGACATAATTAATGAGGAAATTAATTATTCGGCGGCCTAAATGAAGGAATTTGGCTAAAATCCTATGATCCCAGGTTTGTGCCCCGAGTCCAATTTCTGGGGCCGTTTCCAATCAACCTGCCAAATTTTGGCCCATTCCGACACCGTCGCGACAAATGACGAAATTGCCCCTGGTGCAATTTTTCTTTGTTAATCTTCTGTCTAAAGCTTCTTCAACCTGACATAATTAATACGGAAATTAATTAGTCGGAGGCCTAAATGAAGGAATTAAGCTAAAATCCCGTGATCCCGGGTCTGTGTCCCGAGTCCAATTTCGGGGTCCGTTTCCAATCAACCTACCAAATTTCGGCTCATTCCGGCACCGCCACGACAAATGAAAAAATTGCCCCTGGTGCGGTTTTGCGTTGTTAATTTTCTGTCCAACACATCTTCAGTCGGATATAATTAATAGGAAAATTAATTTTTCGGAGGCCTAAATGAAGGAATTTAGCTAAAATCTCGTGATCCCGGGTCTGTGCCCCGAGTCCAATTTTTGGGGCCGTTTCCAATCAACTTGCCAAATTTCTGCCCATTCCAACACCGCCGCGACAAATGACGAAATTGCCCCTTCTACAGTTTTCTTTTGTTAATTTTTTGTCCAACACTTTTTCAACCTGAAATTATTAATACGGAAATTAATTATTCGGAGGCTTTAACGAAGGAATTTGGCTAAAATCCTGTGATCCCGAGTCTGTGCCCCGAGTCCAATTTCTGGGCCCGTTTCCAGTCAACCTGCCAAATTTCGGCTCATTCCGACACCGCCACGAAAAATTACGAAATTGCCCCTGGGGCGGTTTTGCGTTGTTAATTTTCTATCCAACACATCTTCAACATGACATAATTAATATGGAAATTAATTATTCGGAGGCCTAAATGAAGGAATTTGGCAAAAATCCCGTGATCCCGAGTCTGTGCCCCGAGTCCAATTTCTGGGTCCATTTCCAATCAACCTGAAAAATTTTGGCCCATTCCGACACCTCCACGAAAAATGACGAAATTGCCCCTGGGGCAGTTTTGCGTTCTTAATTTTCTGTCCAACACATCTGAAACCTGACATTATTTATATGAAAATTAATTATTAAGAAGCCTAAACGAAGGAATTTGGCTAAAATCCCATGATCCCGGGTCTGTGCTCTGAGTCCAATTTCTGGGGCCGTTCCCAATCAACCTGCCAAATTTCATCCAATTTCGACTCCGTTGCGACATATGACAAAATTGCCCCGGGTGCGGTTTTTCTTTGTTAATTTTCGGTTCAACACTTCTTCAACCTTACATAATTAATACGGAAATTAATTATTCGAAGGCCTAAAAGAAGGAATTCGGCTAAAATCCCGTGATCCTGGGTCTGTGCCTCGAGTCCAATTTCTGGGTCCATTTCTAATCAACCTGCCAAATTTGGGCCCATTTCGACACCGTCGCGACAAACGACAAAATTGCCCCTTGTGCGGTTTTGCGTTGTTAATTTTCTGTCCAACACATCTTCAACCTAACACAATTAATACAGAAATTAATTATTCGGAGGCCTGAACGAAGAAATTTGGCTAAAATCCCGTGATCCCAGGTTTGTGCCCCAAGACAGATTTCTCGGGCCGTTTCCAATCAACCTGCCAAATTTCGGCCCATTCCGACATCGTCGATACAAATGACGAAATTCCCCTGGTGCGATTTTGCATTTTTAATTTTCTGTCCAACACTTCTTCAACCAGACATAATTAATGAGGAAATTAATTATTCGGAGGCTTAAACGAAAGAATTTGGCTAAAATCCTGTGATCCTGGATCTGTACCTCGAGTCCAATTTCCGGGGCCATTTAAAATCAACCTGCCAAATTTTGGCCCATTTCGATGCTGTCGCGACAAATGATGAAATTGCCCCTGATGTGATTTTGCATTGTTAATTTTCTGTCCAACGCTTCTTCAACCTTACATAATTAATGACGAAATTAATTATTCGGAGGCCTAAACGAAGGAATTTGGCTATACTCCCACGATCCCGGGTTTGTGCCCCGACTCCGATTTCTGGGGCCGCTTCCAATCAACCCGCCAAATTTCGGCCCATTCCGACACCGTCACGACAAATGGCAAAATTGCCTCTGGTGCAGTTTTGCGCTGTTAATTCTCTGTCCACCACATCTTCAGCCTGATATAATTAGTATGAAAATTAATTATTCGGAGGCCTAAACAAAGGAATTTGGCTAAAATCCCATGATCCCGGGTCTGTGGCTTGAGTCCAATTTCTGGAGCCGTTTCCAATCAACCTGCCAAATTTCGGCCCATTCCGACATCGTCGTGACAAATGACGAAATTGCCCCTGGTGCAGTTTTTCTTTGCTAATTTTCTGTCCAACACCTCTTCGACCTGACATAATTAATACGGAAATTAATTATTCGGAGGCCTACACGAAGGAATTTGGCTAAAATCCCGTGATCCCGGGTCTGTGTTCCGAGTCCAATTTCTGGGTCCGTTTCCAAACAACCTGCCAAATTTCAGCCCATTCCGACACCGCCAGGACAAATGACAAAATTACCCCTGGGGCGGTTTTGCATTGTTAATTTTCTGTCCAACACTTTTCCAACCTAACATAATTAATAAGGAAATTAATTATTTGAAGGCCTAAACGAAGGAATTTTTCAAAAATCCTGTGATCCCGGGTCTATGCCCTGAGTCCAATTTCTGGTTCCGTTTGTAGTCAACCTGCCAAATTTCGGCCCATTTAGACACTGTCGCGAGAAATGACAAAATTACCCCGGGTGCAGTTTTACGTTGTTAATTTTCTGTCCTACACATCTTCAACCTGACATAATTAATACGGAAATTAATTATTCGGAGGCCTAAACGAAGGAATTTGGCTAAAATCCCATAATCTTGGGTCTATGCCCCGAGTCCAATTTCTGGGTCCGTTTCCAATCAACCAGCTAAATTTCGGCCCATTCCGACACCGCCACGACAAATGACGAAATTGCCCATTGGGCGATTTTGCGTTGTTAATTTTCTGTCTAACATTTCTTCAACCTGACATAATTAATACGGAAATAAATTATTCGGAGGCCTATGCGAAGGAATTTGGCTAAAATCCCGTGATCCCGGGTCTATGCCCTGAGTTCGATTTCTCGGGCCGTTTCCAGTAAACCTGCCAAATTTCGGCCCATTCCGACACCGTCACGACAAATGACAAAATTGCCCCTGGTGCAGTTTTGCGTTGTTAATTTTCTTTCCAACACTTCTTCAACCTGACATAAATAATGAGGAAATTAATTATTCGGAGGCCTAAACGAAGGAATTTGGCTAAAATCCCGTGATCTCGGGTCTGTGCCCCGAGTCCAATTTCTGGGGCCTTTCCAATCAGCCTGCCAAATTTCGGCCCATTCTGTCACCGTCGTGACAAATGACAAAATTGGCCCCGGTGCGATTTTTCTTTGTTAATTTTCTGTCCAACACTTTATTCGACCTGAGATAATTGATACGGAGATTAATTATTCGAAGGCCTAAACGAAGGAATTTGGGTAAAATCCCGTGATCCTGGCTCAGTGCCCCGAGTCCAATTTCTGGAGACGTTTCAAATCAACTTGCCAAATTTTAGCCCATTCCGACACCGTTGCGAAAAATGACAAAATTCTCCTTGGTGCGGTTTTTCTTTGTTAATTTTCTATCTTACACTTCTTCAACCTGACATAATTAATGAGAAAATTAATTATTCGGAGGCCTAAACATAGGAATTTGGTTAAAATCCCGTGATCCTGGGTCTGTACCCTGAGTCCAATTTTTGGGTCCGTTTCTTATCAACCTGCCAAATTTCGGCCCATTTCGACACCGTTGCGACAAACGACAAAATTGGCCCTGGTTTGATTTCGCGATTTTAATTTTCTGTCCAACACATCTTCAACCTGACATAATTAATACGAAAATTAATTATTCGGAGGCCTAAACGAAGGAATTTCACAAAAATCCCGTGATCCTGGGTCTGTGCCCTGAGTCCAATTTTTGGGTCCGTTTCTTATCAACCTGCCAAATTTCGGCCCATTTCGACACTGTCGCGACAAATGACGAAATTGCCCCTGGTGCGGTTTTACTTTATTAATTTTCGATCCAACACTCAACCTGCCAAATTTCGGCCCATTTCGACACTGTCGCGACAAATGACGAAATTGCCCCTGGTGCGGTTTTACTTTATTAATTTTCGATCCAACACTCAACCTGCCAAATTTCGGCCCATTTCGACACTGTCGCGACAAATGACGAAATTGCCCCTGGTGCGGTTTTACTTTATTAATTTTCGATCCAACACTCAACCTGCCAAATTTCGGCCCATTTCGACACTGTCGCGACAAATGACGAAATTGCCCCTGGTGCGGTTTTACTTTATTAATTTTCGATCCAACACAACTTCAGCTTGACATAATTAATATGGAAATTAATTATTCGGAAGCCAAAAAGAAGGAATTTGGTTAAAATCCTGTGATCCCGGGTCTGTGCCCCGAGTCTAATTTCTGGGGTCGCTTCCAATCGGCCTGCCAAATTTCGGCCCATTCCGACACTGTCGCGACAAATGACGAAATTGCCCCTGGTGCGATTTTACTTTATTAATTTTCGATCCAACACAACTTCAGCTTGACATAATTAATATGGAAATTAATTATTCGGAAGCCAAAAAGAAGGAATTTGGTTAAAATCCTGTGATCCCGGGTTTGCACCTCGAGTCCAATTTCTGGGGCCGTTTCCAATCAAACTGCCAAATTTCGGCCCATTCCGACTCCGTCGCGACAAATGACGAAATTGCCCCTGGAAATTAATTCTTCGGAGGCCAAAACGAGAGAATTTGGCTAAAATCCCGTGATCCCGGGTCAGAGCCCCGAGTCCAATTTCTGGGGCCGTTTCCAATCAACTTGTCAAATTTCGCCCATTTTGACACTGTCGCGACAAATTACGAAATTTCCCCTGGTGCGGTTTCTCTTTGTTAATTTTCTGTCCAACAGTTCTTCAACCTGACATAATTAATACGAAAATTAATTATTCGGAAGCCTAAGCGAAGGAATATGGCTAAAATCTTGTGATCCCGAGTCTGTGCCCCGAGTCCAATTTCTAGGGCCGTTTCAAATGAACCTGCCAAATTTCGGCCCATTCCGACACCGTCGCGACAAATGACAAAATTGCCCCCGGTGCGGTTTTTCTTTGTTAATTTTCTGTCCAACAGTTCTTCAACCTGACATAATTAATACGAAAATTAATTATTCGGAAGCCTAAGCGAAGGAATTTGGCTAAAATCTTGTGATCCCGAGTCTGTGCCCCGAGTCCAATTTCTAGGGCCGTTTCAAATGAACCTGCCAAATTTCGGCCCATTCTGTCACCGTCGCGACAAATGACGAAATTGTCCCCGGTGCGATTTTTCTTTGTTAATTTTCTGTCCAACACTTTATTCGACCTGAGATAATTGATACGGAGATTAATTATTCGGAGGCCTAAACGAAGGAATTTGGGTAAAATCCCGTGATCCCGGCTCAGTGCCCCGAGTCCAATTTCTGGAGACGTTTCAAATCAACTTGCCAAATTTTAGCCCATTCCGACATCGTTGCGAAAAATGACAAAATTCTCCTTGGTGCGGTTTTTCTTTGTTAATTTTCTATCTTAAACTTCTTCAACCTGACATAATTAATACGAAAATTAATTATTCGGAGGCCTAAACATAGGAATTTGGTTAAAATCCCGTGATCCTGGGTCTATACCCTGAGTCCAATTTTTGGGTCCGTTTCTTATCAACCTGCCAAATTTCGGCCCATTTCGACACCGTTGCGACAAACGACAAAATTGGCCCTGGTTCGATTTCGCGATTTTAATTTTCTGTCCAACACATCTTCAACCTGACATAATTAATACGAAAATTAATTATTCGGAGGCCTAAACGAAGGAATTTCACAAAAATCCCGTGATCCTGGGTCTGTGCCTCGAGTCCAATTTCTCGGGTAGCTTCCAATCAACTTGCCAAATTTGGGCCCATTCCGACACCGCTACGACAAATGACGAAATTTCCCCTGGTGCGATTTTTCTTTATTAATTTTCTGTCCAACACTTCTTCAACATGAGATAATTAATACGGAAATTATTATTCGGAGGTCTAAACGAAGGAATTTGGCTAAAATCCGGTGATCCCGGGTCAGTGCCCCGAGTCCAATTTCTGGATATGTTTCCAATTAACTTGCCAAATTACGTTCCTTTCCGAAATCGTCGCGACAAATGACGAAATTGCCCCTTGTGTGGTTTTTCTTTGTTAATTTTCTATCCAACACTTCTTCAACTTGACATAATTAATACGGAAATTAATTATTCAAAGGCCTTAACGAACGGGTTTGGTTAAAATCCTGTGATCCCGGGTCTGTGCCCCGAGTCTAATTTCTGGGGTCGCTTCCAATCGGCCTGCCAAATTTCGGCCCATTCCGACACTGTCGTGACAAATGACGAAATTACCCCTGGTGCGATTTTACTTTATTAATTTTCGATCCAACACAACTTCAGCCTGACATAATTAATATGGAAATTAATTATTCGGAAGCCAAAAAGAAGGAATTTGGTTAAAATCCTGTGATCCCGGGTTTGTACCTCGAGTCCAATTTCTGGGGCCGTTTCCAATCAAACTGCCAAATTTCGGCCCATTCCGACTCCGTCGCGACAAATGACGAGATTGCCCCTGGAAATTAATTCTTCGGAGGCCAAAACGAGAGAATTTGGCTAAAATCCCGTGATCCCGGGTCAGAGCCCCGAGTCCAATTTCTGGGGCCGTTTCCAATCAACTTGCCAAATTTCGCCCATTTTGACACTGTCGCGACAAATTACGAAATTTCCCCTGGTGCGGTTTCTCTTTGTTAATTTTCTGTCCAACACTTCTTCAACCTTACATAATAAATACGAAAATTAATTATTCGAAGGGCTAAACGAAGGAATTTGGCTAAAATCCTGTGATCCCGCATTCGTGCCCCGAGTAAATTTCCAGGGCCGTTTCCAATGAGCCTGCCAAATTTCGGCCCATTCCGACACCGTCGCGACAAATGACGAAATTGCCCCCGGTGCGGTTTTTCTTTGTTAATTTTCTATCCAACAATTCTTCAACCTGACATAATTAATACGAAAATTAATTATTCGGAAGCCTAAGCGAAGGAACTTGGCTAAAATCTTGTGATCCCGAGTCTGTGCCCCGAGTCCAATTTCTAGGGCCGTTTCAAATGAACCTGCCAAATTTCGGCCCATTCCGACACCGTCACGACAAATGACAAAATTGCCCTTGGTGCAGTTTTGCGTTGTTAATTTACTGTCCAACACATCTTCAACCTGACATCATTAATGCGGAAATTATTTATTCGGAGGCCCAAACGAACGAATTTGGCTAAAATCCAGTGATCCCGGGCCTGTACCCCAAGTCCAATTTCCGGGGCCATTTCAAATCGACCTGCCAAATTTCGGCCCATTTCGACACCGTCGCGACAAATGAAGAAATTGCCCCTGGTGCGATTTTGCGTTGTTAATTTTCTGTCCAACACTTCTTCAACCTGACATAATTAATGAGGAAATTAATTATTCGGAGGCCTAAACGAAGGAATTTGGCTATAATCCCATGATCCCGAGTCTGTGCCCCGACTCCGATTTCTGGGGCCGTTTCCTATCAGACCGCCAAAATTCGGCCCATTCCGACACCGTCGCGACAAATGACAAAATTGCCCCTGGTGCGGTTTTTCTTTGTTAATTTTCTATCGAACACTTCTTCAACCTGACATAATTAATACGAAAATTAATTATTCGAAGGCCTAAACGAAGGAATTTGGCTAAAATCCCGTGATCCCGGGTCTGTGCCCCGAGTCCAATTTCTGGGTCCGTTTCTAATCAACTTGCCAAATTTCGACCCATTTCTACACCGTCGCGACAAACGACAAAATTGGCCCTGGCACGATTTTGCGTTGTTAATTTTCTATCCAACACATCTTCAACCTGACATAATTAATCCGAAAATTAATTATTCGGAGGCCTAAACGAAGGAATTTGGCAAAAATCACGTGATCCCGGGAATGTGCCTCAAGTCCAATTTCTCGGGTAGTTTCCAATCGACTTGCCAAATTTGGGCCCATTCCGACACCATTGCGACAAATGACGAAATTTCCCCCTGAGCGATTTTTCTTTGTTAATTTTCTGTACAACACTTCTTCAACATGAGATAATTAGTGCGGAAATTAATTATTCGGAGGTCTAAACGAAGGAATTTGGCTAAAAATCTCGTGATCCCGGGTCAGTGCCCGAGTCCAATTTCTAGAGACGTTCCAATCAACTCGCAAAATTTTGTTCCATTCCGACATCGTCGCGCAAAATGACGAAATTGCCCCTCTTGCAGTTTTTCTTTGTTAATTTTCTGTCCAACACTTCTTGAACTTGACATAATTAATACGGAAATTAATTATTCGGAGGCCTTAACGAAGGAGTTTGGCTCAAATCCTGTGGTCCCGGGTCTGTGCCCCGAGTCCAATTTCTGGGGCCGTTTCCAATCGACCTGCCAAATTTCGGCCCCTTCCGACACCGTCGCGACAAATGACGAAATTGCCCCTAGTGCGATTTTTCTTTGTTAATTTTCTGTCCAACAAATCTTCAGCTTGACATAATTAATACGAAAATTAATTATTCGGAGGCCAAAACGAAGGAATTTAGTTAAAATCATGTGATCCCAGGTTTGTGCCCCGAGTCCAATTTCTGTGGCCATTTCCAATCAAACTGCCAAATTTCGAACCATTCCGACACCGTCGCGACAAATGACGAAATTGCCACTGGAAATTAATTATTCGGAGGCCTAAACGAGGGAATTTGGTTAATTTCCCATGATCCCAGGTCTGTGCCCCGAGTCCAATTTCTAGGACTATTTCCAATCACCTTGCCAAATTTTGTCACATTTTTACGCCGTCACGATCAATGAAAAAATTGCCCCGGGCGCGATTTTTCTTTGTTAATTTTCTGTCCAACACTTCTTCAACCTGATATGATTAATACGAAAATTAATTATTCGGAGGCCTAAACAAAGGAATTTGACTAAATTCCCGTGATCCCGGGTCTGTGCCCCGAGTCCAATTTCTGGGGCCGTTTCCAATCAACCTGCCAAGTTTTAGCCCATTCCGACACCGTCGCGACAAATGACGAAATTTCCCCTGGTGCGATTTTTTTTGTTAGTTTTCTGTCCAACACTTCTTCAACCTGACATAATTAAAACGGAAATTAATTATTCGGAGGCCTAAACGAAGGAATTTGGCTAAAATCCCGTGATCCTGAGTATGTGCCTCGAGTCCAATTTCTGGGGCCGTTTCCAATCAAACTGCTAAATTTCAGCCCATTCCGACACCGACGCGTCAAATTACGAAATTGCCCTTGGAAATTAATTATTTGGAGGCCTAAATGAGGGAATTTGACTAAAATCCCATGATCCTGGGTCTGTGCCCCGAGTCCAATTTCTAGGACTATTTCCGATCACCTTGCCAAATTTTGTCACATTTTTACGCCGTCACGATCATTGAAAAAATTGCCCCGGGTGCGATTTTTCTTTGTTAATTTTCTGTCCAACACTTCTTCAACCTGACATAATTAATACGAAAATTAATTATTTGGAGGCCTAAACGAAGGAATTCGGCTAAAATCCCATGATCCTGGGTCTGTGCCCCAAATTCGATTTCTAGGTCCGCTTCTAATCAACCTGTCAAATTTTAGCCCATTTCGACACCGTCTCAACAAACGACAAAATCGGCCCTGGTGCACTTTTGTGTTGTTAATTTTCTGTCCAAAACATCTTCAACCTGACATAATTAATACGAAAATTAATTATTCGGAGGCCTAAATGAAAGAATTTGGCCAAAATCTCGTGATCCCGGGTCTGTGCCCCGAGTCCAATTTCTCGAGCCGCTTCCAATCAACCTGCCAAATTTCCGTCCATTCCGACAGCGTCGCGACAAATAACGAAATTTCCCATGGTGCAGTTTTTCTTTGTTAATTTTCTGTCCAACACTTCTTCAACCAGGTATAATTAATATGAAAAATAATTATTTGGAGACCTAAATGAAGGAATTTGGCTAAAATCCCGTGATCCTGGGGCTATGCCCCAACACCAATTTCTGGGACCGTTTCCAATCAACCTGTCAAATTTCGGCCCATTCCGAAGCCATCGTGACAAATGACGAAATTACCCCTGGTACGATTTTTCTTTGTTAATTTACTGTCCAACACTTCTTCAACCTGACATAAATAGTACGGAAATTAATTATTCGGAGGCCTAAACTAAGGAATTTGGCTAAAATCCCATGATCCTAGGTCTGTGCCCCGAGTCCAATTTCTGGGTCCGTTTCTAATCAACCTGCCAAATTTCAGCCCATGTCAACGCCGTCGCGAGAAACGACAAAATTGCCCCTGGTACGGTTTTGCGTTGTTAATTTTCTGTCCAACACATCATCAACTTGACATAATTAATACGGAAATTAATTATTCGAAGGCCTAAACGATGGAATTTGGCTAAAACCCTTGATCACGGGTCTGTACCCCGAGTCCAATTTCTGGGGCCGTTTCCAATCAACCGGCCAAATTTTGGCCCATTCGGACAACGTCGCGAGAAATGACGAAATTTCCCCTGGTGTGATTTTTCGTTGTTAATTTTCTGTCCAACGTATCTTCAACCTGACATAATTAATACGGAAATTAATTATTCGGAGGCCTAAACGAAGGAATTTGGCTAAAATCCCGTGATCTCGGGTCTGTGCCCCAAGTCCAATTTCTGGGGCTGTTTCCAATCAACTTGCCAAATTTGGGCCCATTCCGACACCGTCGCGACAAATGACGAAATTTCCCATTGTGCGGTTTTTCTTTGTTGATTTTTTGTCCAACACTTCTTCAGCTTGACATAATTAATACGAAAATTAATTATTCGGAGGCCTAAACGAAGGAATTTGGCTAAAATTTAATTATTCGGAGGCCTAAACGAAGGAATTTGGCTAAAATCCCGTGATCCTAGGTCTGTGCCCAGAGTTCAATATCTGGGGCCTTTTTCCAGACAACCTGCCAAATTTCGGCCCACTGCGACATTGACGCGACAAATGACGAAATTTCCCCTAATGCGGTTTAGAAATTAAATATTCGGAGGCCTAAACGAGGGAATCTGGCTAAAATCCCGTGGTCCTGGGTTTGTGCCCCGAGTCTAATTTATGGGGCCATTTCCAATCAACCTTACAAATTTCGTCCCATTCCAACACCGTCGCGACAAATGACGAAATTGCCCCCTGGTGCGGTTTTTCTTTGTTAATTTTCTGTCCAACACATCTTCAACCTGACATAATTAATGAGGAAAATTAATTATTCGGAGGCCTAAACGAAGGAATTTAGCTATAATCTCGGGTTTGTGCCCCGACTCCAATTTCTGGGGCCGTTTCCAATCAACCCGCCAAATTTCGACCCATTCTGACACCGTCACGACAAATGACAAAATTGCCTCTGGTGCGGTTTTGCGTTGTTAATTTTCTGTCCAATACATCTTCAGCCTAATATAATTAATGCGGAAATTAATTATTTGGAGGCCTAAACGAAGGAATTTGGCTAAAATCTCGTGATCCCGGGTCTTTGCCCCGAGTCCCATATCTAGGGCCGTTTCCAATCAACCAGCTAAATTTCGGCCCATTCCGACACCGTCACGATAAATGTCGAAATTGCCCCTGGTGCAGTTTTACGTTGTTAATTTTCTGTTCGACACATTTTCAACCTGACATAATTAATACCAAAATTAATTATTCGGAGGCCTAAACGAAGGAATTTGGCTAAAACCCCATGATCCCGGGTCTGTGCCCCGAGTCCAATTTTTGGGGCCGTTTCCAATCAACCTGCCGAATTTCGGCCCAGTCCGACACCGTCACGACAAATGACAAAATTGCCCCTGGTGCGATTTTTCTTTGTTAATTTTCTGTCCAACACTTCCTCAACCTGACATAATTAAAATGAAAATTAATTATTCGGAGGCCTAAGCGAAGGAATTTCGTTAAAATCCCGTGATCCCGAGTTTGTGCCCCGAGTGCAATTTCTGGGGCCGTTTCCAAACAAACTGCCAAATTTCGGCCCATTCCGACACCGTCGCGACAAATGATAAAATTGCCCCTGGAAATTAATTATTCGGAGGCCTAAGCGAGGGAATTTGGCTAAAATCCCATGATCCTGGGTCTGCGCGGCGAATCCAATTTCTGGGGCCGTTTCCAATAAACATACCAAATTTTGGCGCATCCCGACACCGTCACGAAAAACGACGAAATTGCCCCCGGTACAGTTTTGTGTTGTTAATTTTCTGTCTGACACATCTTCAACTTGACATAATAAATACGAAAATTAATTATTCCGAGGCCTAAATGAAGGAATTTGGCTAAAATCCCGTGATCCCGGGTCTATGCCCTGAGTCCATTTTTTGGGGCCGTTTCCAATCAACTTGCCAAGTTTCGTTCCATTCAGACACCGTCGCGATAAATGACAAAATTGCCCTGGGTGCGATTTTTCTTTGTTAATTTTCTGTCCAACACTTCTTCAACCTGACATAATTAATACGAAAATTAATTACTCGGAGGCCTGAACGAAGGAATTTGGCTAAAATCTCGTGATCCCGGGTCTGTGCCCCGAGTCCAATTTCTCGGGCCGCTTCTATTCAACCTGCCAAATTTCCGCCCATTCCTACACCGTCGCGACAAATGATGAAATTTTTCATGGTGCGGTTTTTCTTTGTTAATTTTCTGTCCAACACTTCTTCAATCTGATATAATTAATACGGAAATTAATTATTTGGAGACATAAATGAAGGAATTTGGCTAAAATCCCGTGATCCCGGGGCTGTGCCCCGAGTCCAATTTCTGGGACCGTTTCCAATCAACCTATCAAATTTCGGCCCATTCCGTAGCCGTCGTGACAAATGACGAAATTGCCCCTGGTGTGATTTTTCTTTGTTAATTTTCTGTCCAACACTTCTTCAACCTGACATAATTAGTACGAAAATTAATTATTCGGAGGCCTAAACGAAGGAATTTGGCTAAAATCCCGTGATCCCGGGACTGTGCCCCCAAGTCCAAATTCTGGGTCCGTTCCTAATCAACCTGCCAAATTTTGGCCCATTTCAACACCGTCACGACAAACAACAAAATTGCCCATGGTACGGTTTTGCATTGTTAATTTTCTATCCAACACATCTTCAACCTGATATAATTAATGCGGAAATTAATTATTTGGAGGCCTAAACGAAGGAATTTGGCTAAAATCTCGTGATCCCGGGTCTCTGCCCCGAGTCCCATATCTGGGGCCGTTTCCAATCAACAAGCCAAATTTCGGCCCATTCCTACACCGTCGTGACAAATGATGAAATTTTCCATGGTGCGGTTTTTCTTTGTTAATTTTCTGTCCAACACTTCTTCAATCTGATATAATTAATACGAAAATTAATTATTTGGAGACATAAATGAAGGAATTTGGCTAAAATCCCGTGATCCCGGGGCTGTGCCCCGAGTCCAATTTCTGGGACCGTTTCCAATCAACGTGCCAAATTTTGTCCCATTCCGTAGCCGTCGTGACAAATGATGAAATTGCCCCTGGTGCGGTTTTTCTTTGTTAATTTTCTGTCCAACACTTCTTCAACCTGACATAATTAAGACAAAAATTAATTATTCGAAGGCCTAAACGAAGGAATTTGGCTAAAATCCCGTGATCCCGGGTCTATGCCCCGAGTCCAAATTCTGGGTCCATTTCTAATCAACCTGCCAAATTTTGGCCCATTTCAACACCGTCGCGACAAATGACAAAATTGCCCCTGGTACGGTTTTGCGTTGTTAATTTTCTATCCAACACATCTTCAACCTGACATAATTAATACGAAAATTAATTATTCGGAGGCCAAAACGAAGGAATATGAATAAAACCCTGTGATCCCGGGTCTGTGCCGCGAGTCCAATTTCTCTGGCCGCTTCTATTCAACCTGCCAAATTTCTACCCATTCCTACACCGTCGCGACAAATGACGAAATTTTCCATGGTGCTGTTTTTCTTTG
Source organism: Olea europaea var. sylvestris (assembly GCF_002742605.1). NCBI lineage: Eukaryota > Viridiplantae > Streptophyta > Magnoliopsida > Lamiales > Oleaceae > Olea > Olea europaea. The sequence goes on along the minus strand of NC_036253.1, from coordinate 8,268,634 downwards.
TTAATTTTCTGTCCAACACTTCTTCAATCTGATATAATTAATACGGAAATTAATTATTTGGAGACATAAATGAAGGAATTTGGCTAAAATCCCGTGATCCTGGGGCTATGCCCCAAGTCCAATTTCTGGGACCGTTTCTAATCAACCTGCCAAATTTCGGCCCATTCCGTAGCCGTCGTGACAAATGACGAAATTGCCCCTGGTGCAGTTTTTCTTTGTTAATTTTCTGTCCAACACTTCTTCAACCTGACATAATTAATACGAAAATTAATTATACGGAGGCCTAAACGAAGGAATTTGGCTAAAATCCCGTGATCCCGGGACTGTGCCCCAAGTCCAAATTCTGGGTCCGTTTCTAATCAACCTGCCAAATTTTGGCCCATTTCAACACCGTCGCGACAAACAACAAAATTGCCCCTGGTACGGTTTTGCGTTGTTAATTTTCTATCCAACATATCTTCAACTTGACATAATTAATACGAAAATTAATTATTCAGAGGCCAAAACGAAGGAATATGAATAAAACCCTGTGATCCCGGGTCTGTACCGCGAGTCCAATTTCTCTGGCCGTTTCCAATCAACCTGCCAAATTTCAGCCCATTCCAACAGCGTCACGACAAATTACGAAATTTCCCCTGGGGCAGTTTTTCTTTGTTAATTTTCTGATCAAAACACATCTTCAACCTGACATGATTAATACGAAAATTAATTATTCGGAGGCATAAACAAAGGAATTTGGCCAAAATCCCGTGATCCCGGGTCTGTGCCCCGAGTCCAATTTCTGGGGTCGTTTCCAATAAACCTACCAAATTTCGGCCCATTTCGATAGCGTCGCGACAAATTACGAAATTTCCCCCTGAAGCGGTTTTTCTTTGTTAATTTTCTATCCAACACTTCTTCAACCTGACATAATTAATACGGAAATTAATTATTCTGAGGCCTAAAAGAAGGAATTTGGCTAAAATCCCGTGATTCCGGGGCCATGCCCCGAGTCCAATTTCTGGGGCCGCTTCCAATCAACCTGTCAAATTTCGGGCCTTTCCGACGCCGTTGTGACAAATGACGAAATTGGCCCTATTGCGATTTTGCGTTGTTAATTTTCTGTCCAACACATCTTCAGCCTGACATAATTAATGTGGAAATTAATTATTTGGAGGCCTAACCGAAGGAATTTGGCTTAAATCCCATGATCCCCGGATTGTGCCCCGAGTCTAATTTCTGGGTCCGTTTCTAATCAACCTGCCAAATTTCGGCCCATTTCAATGCCGTTACGACAAACGACAAAATTGCCCCTGGCAGGGTTTTGCGTTGTTAATTTTCTATCCAACACATCTTCGACCTGACATAATTAATACGAAAATTAATTATTCGGAGGCCTAAACGAAGGACTATGACTAAAATCCCGTGATCCCGGGTCTGTGCCCCGAGTCCAATTTCTCTGGCCGTTTCCAATCAACCTTCCAAATTTCGGCACGTTCCGACAACGTCACGACAAATTATGAAATTTCCCCTGGGGCGATTTTTCTTTGTTAATTTTCTGTCCAACACTTCTTCAACCTGACATAATTCATACGAAAATTAATTATTCGGAGGCCTAAAAGAAGGAATATGGCTAAAATCCCGTGATCCTAGGGCCGTGCCCTGAGCCCAATTTCTGGGGCCATTTCTAATCAACCTGTCAAATTTCAGGCCATTCTGACGCCGTCGTGACAAATGACGAAATTGGCCTTAGTGCGGTTTTGCGTTGTTAATTTTCTGTCCAACACATCTTCAGCCTGACATAATTAATGGGAAATTAATTATTCGGAGGCCTAAACGAAGGAATCTGGCTAAAATCCCGTGATCCCAGCTCTGTGCCCCTCCTCCAATTTCTCGAGCCGTTTCCAATCAACCTGCCAAATTTCGGCCGATTCTGACACCATCGCAACAAATGACAAAATTGCCCCTGGAGCGATTTTGCGTTGTTAATTTTCTGTCCAACACATCTTCAACCTGACATGATTAATACGAAAATTAATTATTCGGAGGCCTAAACAAAGGAATTTGGCCAAAATCCCGTGATCCCGGGTCTGTGCCCCGAGTCCAATTTCTGGAGCCGTTCCAATCAACCTGCCAAATTTCAGCCCACTTCGACAGTGTCGCGAAAAATTACGAAATTTCCCCGGGGGCGATTTTTCTTTGTTAATTTTCTGTCCAACACTTCTTCAACCTAACATAATTAATACGGAAATTAATTATTCGGAGGCCTAAAAGTTGGAATTTGGCCAATATCCCGTGATTCCGGGGCCATGCCCCGAGTCCAATTTCTTGGGCCGTTTCCAATCAACCTGTTAAATTTCGGGCCATTCCAACGCCGTCGTGACAAATGACGAAATTGGCCCTAGTGCGGTTTTACGTTGTTAATTTTCTGTCCAACACCCCTTTAGCCTGACATAATTAATGTGGAAATTAATTATTCAGAAGCCTAAACGAAGGAATTTGGCTAAAATTCCGCGATCCCAGGTCTGTGCCCCGCCTCCAATTTCTCGGGCTGCTTCCAATCAACCTGCCAAATTTAGGCCGATTCCGACACCATCGCGACAAATGATAAAATTGCACCTGGAGCGGTTTTGCGTTGTTAATTTTCTGTCCAACACATCTTCAACCTGACATGATTAATACGAAAATTAATTACTCGGAGGCCTAAATAAAGGAATTTGGCCAAAATCCCGAGATCCCGGGTCTGTGCCCCGAGTCCAATTTTTGGGGCCGTTTCCAATCAACCTACCAAATTTCGGCCCATTTCGACAAGATCGCGACAAATTACGAAATTTCCCCTGGAGCGATTTTTCTTTTTTAATTTTCTGTCCAACACTTCTTCAACCTAACATAATTAATACGGAAATTAATTATTCGGAGGCCTAAAAGAAGGAATTTGGCCAAAATCCCGTGATTCCGGGGCCATACCTCGAGTCCAATTTCTGGGGCCGTTTCTAATCAACCTGTCAAATTTCGGTCCATTCCGACGCCGTCGTGACAAATGACGAAATTAGCCCTAGTGCGGTTTTGCGTTGTTAATTTTCTGTCCAACACATCTTCAGCCTGACATAATTAATGTGAAAATTAATTATTCGGAGGCCTAAACGAAGGAATTTGGCTAAAATCTCGTGATCCCGGGTCTGTGCCCCGACTCAATTTCTCGGGTCGTTTCCAATCAACCTGCCAAATTTCGGTCGACTCCGACACCATTGCGACCAATGACAAAATTGCCCCTGGAGCGGTTTTGCATTGTTAATTTCCTATCCAACACATCTTCAACCTGACATGATTAATATGAAAATTAATTATTCAGAGGCCTAAACTAAGGAATTTGGCTAAAATCCCGTGATCCTGAGTCTGTGCCCCGAGTCCAATTTCTGGGGCCGTTTCCAATCAACTTGCAAAATTTTGGACCATTCCGACACCGTCGCGACAAATGACGAAATTTCCCCTGGTGCGGTTTTTCTTTGTTAATTTTCTGTCCAACACTTTTTCAACCTGACATAATTAATACGGAAATTAATTATTCAGAGGTCTAAACGAAGGAATTTGGCTAAAATCCCGTGATCCTGAGTCTGTGCCCCGAGTCCAATTTCTGGGGCCGTTTCCAATCAACTTGCAAAATTTTGGACCATTCCGACACCGTCGCGACAAATGACGAAATTTCCCCTGGTGCGGTTTTTCTTTGTTAATTTTCTGTCCAACACTTCTTCGACCTGACATAATTAAAATGGAAAATAATTATTCGGTGGCCTAAACGAAGGAATTTGGATAAAATCCCCTAATTTCGTGTATATGCCCCGAGTCCAATTTTTGGGGCCGTTTCCAATCAAACTGCCAAATTTCGGCCCATTCCGACACCATTGTGACAAATGAAGAAATTGCCCCTGGAAATTAATTATTCGGAGGCCTAAACAAGGGAATTTGGCTAAAATCCCATGATCCTGGGTCTATGCCCCGACTCCAATTTCTGGGGCCGTTTCCAATCAACTTGCCAAATTTCGTCCCATTCCGACACTGTCGCGACAAATGACAAAATTGTCGCGGGTGCGATTTTTCTTTGTTAATTTTCTGTCCAACACTTTTTCAACCTGACATAATTAATACGGAAATTAATTATTCAGAGGTCTAAACGAAGGAATTTGGCTAAAATCCCGTGATCCTGGGTCTGTGCCTCGAGTCCACTTTCTGGGTCCGTTTCTAATCAACCTGCCAAATTTCGGCCCATTTCGACAGCGTTTCGACAAACAACAAAATTGCACCGGGTGCGCTTTGGCGTTGTTAATTTTCTATCAAACACATCTTCAACCTGACATAATTAATACGGAAATTAATTATTCGGAGGCCGAAACGAAGAAATTTGGCTAAAATCTCGTGATCCCGGGTTTGTGCCCCGAGTCTAATTTCTCTTACCGCTTCCAATCAACCTGCCAAATTTTTGCCCATTCCGACACCGTCGAGACAAATGACGAAATTTCCCATGGTGCAGTTTTTCTTTGTTAATTTTCTGTCCAACACTACTTCAACCTGATAAAATTAATACGAAAATTAATTATTCGGAGACCTAAAGAAGGAATTTAGCTAAAATCCCGTGATCCCGGGGTTGTTCCCCGAGTCCAATTTCTGGGACCGTTTCCAATCAACCTGTCAAATTTCGACCCATTCCGAAGCCGTCGTGATAAATGACGAAATTGCCCCTGGTGCGATTTTTCTTTGTTAATTTTCTGTCCAACACTTTTTCAACCTGACATAATTAATACGGAAATTAATTATTCGGAGGCCTAAACGAAGGAATTTAGGTAAAATCCCGTGATCCTGGGTCTGTGCCCCGAGTCCAATTTCAGGGTCTGTTTCATATCAACCTGCAAAATTTCGGTCCATTTCGACGCCGTCTCGACAAATGGCGAAATTGCCCCAGGTGCATCTTTGCGTTGTTAATTTTCTATCCAACACATCCTCAACCTGACATAATTAATATGAAAATTAATTATTCGGAGGCCTAAATAAAGAAATTTGGCCAAAATCCCGAGATCCCAGGTCTGTGCCCCAAGTCCAATTTCTCGAGCCATTTCCAATCAACCCGCCAAATTTCGACCCATTCCGACACCGTCGCGACAAGTGACGAAATTTCCCCTGGTGTGGTTTGGGTTTGTTAATTTTCGGCGCGATGCCTCTTCAACCTGACATAATTAATACGAAAATTAATTATTCGGTGGCCTAAGCGAAGGAATTTGGCTAAAGTCTTATGATCCCAAGTCCGTGCCCCGAGTCCAATTTCTGCGGCCGTTTCTAGTCAACCTGCCGAATTTCGGCCCATTCCGACACCATCACGACAAATGACAAAATTGCCCCTGGTACGATTTTGCGTTGTTAATTTTCTGTCCAACACATCTTTAACCTGGCATAATTAATATGAAAATTAATTATTCGGAGGCCTACACGAAGGAATTTAGCTAAAATCCCGTGATCCTGAGTTTGCACCCGGAGTCCAATTTCTAGGACCATTTCCAATCAAACTGCCAAATTTCGACCCATTACGACACCGGCGCGGCAAATGTCAAAATTGCCCCTGGTGCGGTTTTGTGTTGTAAATTTTTTGTCCAACACATCTTCAACCTGACATAATTAATACGAAAATTAATTATTCGGAGGCCTAAACGAAGGAATTTGGCTAAAATCTCGTGATCTCGGGTCTGTGCCTCTAGCCCAATTTCTGGGTCCGTTTCATATCAACCTGCCAAATTTCTGTCCATTTCGACACCGTCGCGACAAATGACAAAATTGCCCCAGGTGCGATTTTGCGTTGTTTAATTTCTGTCCAACACTTCTTCAATCGGACATAATTAATGCGGAAATTAATTATTCGGAGGTCTAAACGAAGGAATTTAGCTAAAATCCTGTGATCCCGGGTCTGTGCCGCGAGTCCAATTTCAGGGGCCGTTTCCAATCAACCTGCTAAATTTCGGCCCATTCTGACACCGTCGCGACAAATGACGAAATTTCCCTTGGTGCAGTTTTACGTTGTTAATTTTTTGTCCAACACTTCTTCAACCTGACATAATTAATGTGGAAAAGAATTATTCGAAGGCCTAAACGAAGGAATTTGGCTAAAATCCCGTGATCCTGGGTATGTGCCCCGAGTCCAATTTCTGGGGTCGTTTCCAATCAACCTTCCAAATTTCGGCCCATTTCGACACCATGGCACAAATGACGAAATCACCCCTGGTGCGGTTTTGCTGTCAATTTTCTGTCCAATACATCTCCAGGCTGACATAATTAATACAAAATTAATTATTCGGAGGCCTAAACGAAGGAATTTGGGTAAAATCCAGTTATCCCGGTTCTATGCCCCGAGTATAATATTCTGGGAACGTTTCCAATACCGGCCAAATTTCGACCCATTCCGACACTGTCGTGACAAATGACGAAATTTTCCCTGGTACGGTTTTTCTTTGTTAATTTTCTGTCCAACACTTCTTCAATCTGACATAATTAATACGGAAATTAATTATTTAGAGGCTTAAACGAAGCAATTTGGGTAAAATCCCGTGATCCTGGGTCTGTGTCCCGAGTCCAATTTCTGGGGCCGTTTCCTATCAACCTGCCAAATTTTAGGCCCATTCCGACACTATCGCAATAAATGACGAAATTGCCTCTGGTGCGGTTTGGAAATTAAATATTCGGAGGCCTAAACGAGGGAATTTGGCTAAAATCCCTTGGTCCCGGGTCTGTGCCCCGAGTCCAATTTTTGGGGCCGTTTCCAATCAACCTGCCGAATTTTGGCCCATTCCGACACCGTCACGACAAATGACCAAATTGCCCCTGGTACGATTTTTCGTTGTTAATTTTCTGTCCAACACATCTTTAGCCTGACATAATTAATACGGAAATTAATTATTCGTAGGCCTAAATGAAGGAATTTGGTTAAAATCTCGTGATCCCGGGTCCATGCCCCGAGTCCAATTTTTGGGGGCCATTTCCAATCAACCTGCCAAATTTCGGCCCATTCTGACACCTTAGCAACAAATGTCGAAATTACCCCTGGTGTGGTTTTTCTTTGTTAATTTTCTATCCAACAATTCTTCAACTTGACAAAATTAATACGAAAATTAATTATTCGGAGGCCTAAGCGAAGGAATTTGGATAAAATCCTGTGATCCTGGGACTGTTCCCCGAGTCTAATTTCTGGGGCCGTTTCCAATCAACCTGCCAAACTTTGGCCCATTCTGACATCGTCACGACAAATGACGAAATTGCCCCTGTAGCGATTTTGCGTTGTTAATTTTCTATCTAACACTTCTTCAACCTGACATAATTAATGAGGAAATTAATTATTTGGAGGCCTAAACGAAAGAATTTGGCTAAAATCCTGTGACCCCGGGTCTGAACCCCGAGTCCAATTTCTCGGGCCGTTTCAAATCAACCTGCTAAATTTTGGGCCATTCCGACACCGTCACGACAAATGACGAATTTGCCCGTGGTGTGGTTTTGCGTTGTTAATTTTTTGTCCAACAATTCTTCAACCTGACATAATTAATTAGGAAATTAATTATTCGAAGGCCTAAATGAAGGAATTTGGCTAAAATCCCGTGATCCCGGGTTTGTGCCCCGACTCCAATTTCTAGGGCGTTTCCAATCAACCTGCCAAATTTTGGCCACTTCCGACACCGTCACGATAAATGACAAAATTGCCCCAAGTGCGGTTTTGTGTTGTTAATTTTCTATCCAACACATCTTCAACCTGATATAATTAATACGAAAATTAATTACTTGGAGGCCTAAACGAAGGAATTTGGCTAAATTCCCGTGATCCTGGGTCCGTGCCCCGAGTCCAATTTCTGGGGCCGTTTCCAATCAACCTGCCACATTTCGGCCAATTTCGACACCGTCACGAAAAATAACTAAATTGCTCCAGGTACGATTTTTTTTGTTAATTTTCTGTCCAACACTTCTTCAACCTGACATAATTAATACGAAAATTATTTATTCGGAGGCCTAACCGAAGGAATTTGGCTAAAATCCCGTGACTCCGGGTCTGTCTCCTTAGTCCAATTTCTCAGGTCGTTGCAAATCAACCTGTCAAATTTTAGCCCATTCCGACACTGTCGCGATAAATGACGAAATTACCCCTGGCGCGATTTCAAAATTAAATATTCGGAGGACTAAATGAGGGAATTTGGCTAAAATCCCGTGGTCTCGGGTCTGTGCCCCAAGTCCAATTTTTGGGGCCGTTTCCAATCAACCTACCAAATTTCGGCCCATTCCGACACCGTCACGACAAATGACAAAATTGCCCCTGGTGGGGTTTTGCGTTGTTAATTTTCGCTCCAACACATCTTTAGCCTGACATAATTAATATGGAAATTAATTATTTGTAGGCCTAAACGAAGGAATTTGACTAAAATCTCGTGATCTCGGGTCCGTGCCCCGAGTCCAATTTTTGGGGCCGTTTCCAATCAACCTGCCAAATTTCGGCCCATTCCAACACCGTTTCGACAAATGACGAAATTACCCCTGGTGTGGTTTTTCTTTGTTAATTTTATGTCCAACAATTCTTCAACGTCACATAATTAATACGAAAATTAGTTATTCGGAGGCCTAAGGGAAGGAATTTGGCTAAAATCTTGTGACCTTGGGACTGTGCCTCGAGTCCAATTTCTGGGGCCATTTCCAATTAACCCGCCGAATTTTGGTCCTTTCTGACATCGTCACGGCAAATGACAAAATTGCCCCTAGCGTGATTTTGCATTGTTAATTTTCTATCCAACACATCTTCAACCTGACATAATTAACGCGGAAATTCATTATTCGGAGGCCTAAACGAAGGAATTTGGATAAAATCCCACGATCTCGGGTCTTTGTCCCGAATCAAATTTCTCAGGCCGTTTCAAATCAACCTGCCAAATTTTGGCCCTTTTCGACATCGTCGCGACAAATGACGAAATTGCACCTGGAGCGATTTTACGTTGTTAATTTTCTGTCCAACACTTCTTCAATCTGACATAATTAATGAGGAAATTAATTATTCGGAGGTCTAAATGAAAGAATTTGGCTAAAATCCTGTGATCACGGGTCTATACCTCGAGTCCAATTTCTGGGGCCATTTCAAATCAACCTGCCAAATTTCGAGCCATTTCGACACCGTCGCGACAAATGACGAATTTGCCCGTGGTGTGATTTTAAGTTGTTAATTTTCTGTCCAACACTTCTTCAACCTGACATAATTAATGAGGAAATTAATTATTCGGAGGCCTAAACGAAGGAATTTGGCTAAAATCCCGTGATCCCAGGTTTGTGCCCCGACTCCAATTTCTGGGGCCGTTTCCAATCAACCTGCCAAATTTCGGCCAATTCCGACGCCGTCACGAGAAATGACAAAATTGCCCTTGGTGCGGTTTTGTGTGGTTAATTTTTTGTCCGACACATCTTCAGACTAATATAATTAATAGGAAAATTAATTATTTGGAGGCCTAAACGAAGGAATTTGGCTAAAATTCCGTGCTCCTGGGTCTTTGCCCCGAGTCCAATTTCTGGGGCTGTTTCCAATCAACCTGCCAAATTTCGGCCCATTCCGACACCTTCACGACAAATGACAAATTTGCCCCTGGTGGGGTTTTTCTTTGTTAATTTTCTATCCAACACTTCTTTAGTCTGACATAATTAATACAGAAATTAATTATTCGTAGGCCTAAACGAAGGAATTTGGCTAAAATCTCGAGATCCCGGGTCCGTGCCCCAAGTCCAATTTTTGGTTGCGTTTCCAATCAACCTGCAAAATTTCGGCCCATTCCGACACCGTAGCGACAAATGAAAACTTTGCCCCTAGTGCGGTTTTGCGTTGTTAATTTTCTGTCCAACACATCTTCAACCTGACATAATTAATGCAGAAATTAATTATTCGGAGGCCTAAATGAAGGAATTTGGCTAAAATCCCATGATCCCGGGTCTGTCCCCTGAGTCCAATTTCTTAGGCCGTTTCAAATCAACCTGTCAAATTTTGGCCCATTCTGACACAGTCGCGATAAATGACGAAATTGCCCTTGGTGCGGTTTCGAAATTAAATATTCGGAGGCCTAAATGAGGGAATTTGGCTAAAATCCCATGGCCCCGGGTCTGTGCCCCGAGTCCAATTTCTGGGGCCGTTTCCAATCAACCTTCCAAATTTTGACCCATTCCGACATCGTCACGACAAATGACAAAATTGCCCCTGGTGCGGTTTCGCGTTGTTAATTTTCTGTCCAACACATCTTTTGCCTGACATAATTAATACGGAAATTAATTATTCGTAGGCCTAAACGAAGGAATTTGGCTAAAATCTTGTGATCCCGGGTCCGTGCCCCGAGTCCAATTTTTGGGTCCGTTTCCAATCAACCTGCCAAATTTCGGCCCATTCTGACACCGTCGCGACAAATGACGAAATTGCCCCTGGTGTGGTTTTCCTTTGTTAATTTTCTGTCAAACAATTCTTCAACCTGACATAATTAATATGGAAATTAGTTATTCGGAGGCCTAAGCGAAGGAATTTGGCGAAAATCCTGTGATCCCGGGACTGTGCCCCGAGTCTAATTTCTGGGGCCGTTTCCAATCAACCTGCCGAATTTTGGACCATTCCGACACCGTTACGACAAACGACAAAATTACCCCTGTTGCGGTTTTGCATTGTTAATTTTCTGTCCAACACATCTTCAACCTGACATAATTAATACGAAAATTAATTATTCGGAGGCCTAAACGAAGGAATTTGGCTAAAATCCTGTGATCCCGGGTCTGTGCTTCGAGTCCAATTTCTGGGTCCGTTTAAAATCATCCTGCCAAATTTCGGCCCATTTCGACACCATCACGACAAATGAAAAATTTGCCTCTGGTGCGGATTTGGGTTGTTAATTTTCTGTCCAACGCATCTTCAACCTGACAGAATTAATACGGAAATTAATTATTCGGAGGCCTAAATGAAAGAATTTGACTAAAATCTTCTGATCCTGGGTCTGTACCCCGAGTCCAATTTCTAGGGCCATTTCAAATCAACCTGCTAAATTTCAAGCCATTTCGACACCGTCACGGCAAATGACGAATTTGCCCGTGTTGCGGTTTTGCATTGTTAATTTTCTGTCCAACACTTCTTCAACCTGACATAATTAATGACGAAATTAATTATTCGAAGGCCTAAACGAAGGAATTTGGCTAAAAAGGGTTTGTGCCCCGACTCCAATTTCTGGGGCCGTTTCCAATCAACCTGCCAAATTTTGGCCAATTCCGACACTGTCACGACAAATGACAAAATTGCCTGTGGTGAGGTTTTGTGTTGTTAATTTTATGTCCAACACATCTTCAGCCTGATATAATTAATACAGAAATTAATTATTTGGAGGCCTAAATGAAGGAATTTTGCTAAAATCCCATGATCCCGGGTCTTTGCCCCGAGTCCAATTTCTGGGGCCATTTCCAATCAACCTGCCAAATTTCGGCCAATTCTGACACCTTCGTGACAAATGACGAAATTGCCCCTGGTGCGGTTTTTCTTTGTTAATTTTCTGTCCAACACTTCTTCGACTTGACATAATTAATACGAAAAGTAATTATTCGGAGGCCTAAATGAAGAAATTTGGCTAAAATCCTGTGATCCCGGGTTTTTGCCCCGAGTCCAATTTTTGGGGCCATATCGAATCAACCCGCTAAATTTCGGCCCATAACGACACTGTCACGACAAATGACGAAATTGCCCCTGGTGCGGTTTTGCGTTGTTAATTTTTTGTCCAACACATCTTCAACCTGACATAATTAATACGAAAATTAATTATTTGAGGCCTAAACGAAGGAATTTGGCTAAAATCCCGTGATCTCGGGTTTGTGCCTCGACTCCAATTTCTGGGGCCGTTTCCAATCAACCTGACAAATTTCGGGCAATTCCGACGCCGTCACGACATATGACAAAATTACCCCTAGTGCGGTTTTGTGTTGTTAATTTTCTGTCCGACACATCTTCTGCTAGACATAATTAATACAGAAATTAATTATTCGGAGGCCTAAACGAAGGAATTTGGCTAAAATCCCATGATCCCGGGTCTATGCCCTGAGTCCAATTTCCAGGGCCATTTCCAATCAACTTGCCAAATTTCGGCCCATTCCGACACCGTCTCGACAAATGACAAAATTGCCCCTCGTGCAGTTTTGCGTTGTTAATTTTCTGTACAACACATCTTTAGGCTGACATAATTAATACGAAAATTAATTATTCGGAGGCCTAAACGAAGGAATTTAGCTAAAATCTCTTGATCCCGGGTCTGTGCCTCGAGTCTCATTTCTGGGGTCGTTTCCAATCAACCTGCCAAATTTCTGTCCATTCCAACGCCGTCGCGACAAATGACGAAATTGTCCCCGGTGCGGTTTTTCTTTGTTAATTTTATGACCAACAGTTCATCAACCTTAGATAATTAATACGGAAATTAATTATTCGGAGGCCTAAGCGAAGGAATTTGGCTAAAATCCTGTGATCCCGTGTCTGTTCCCCGAGTCCAATTTCTGGGGCCGTTTCCAATGAACCTGCCAAATTTTGGCCCATTCCGACACCGTCACGACAAATGGCAAAATTGCCCCGAGTGTGGTTTTGCGTTGTTATTTTTCGGTCCAACACATCTTCAACCTAACATAATTAATACGGAAATTATTAATTCGGAGGCCTAAACAAAGGAATTTGGCTAAAATCCCGTGATCCCGAGTCTGTGTCCCGAATCCAATTTCTCGGGCCGTTTCCAATCAACCTGCCAAATTTCGGCCCATTCCAACACCGTCGCAACAAATGACGAAATTGCCCCTGGTGCGATTTTGAGTTGTTAATTTTCTGTCCAACACTTCTTCAACCTGACAAAATTAATGAGGAAATTAATTATTCGGAGGCTTAAACGAAAGAATTTGGCTAAAATCCTGTTATCCCGGGTCTGTACCTCGAGTCCAATTTTCGGTGCCGTTTCAAATCAACCTGCCAAATTTTGGCCCATTTCGACACCCTCGCGACAAATGACGAAATTGCCCCTGGTGCGGTTTTGCGTTGTTAATTTTCTGTCCAACACTTCTTAAACCTGACATAATTAATGACGAAATTTATTATTCGGAGGCCTAAACGAAGGAATTTGGCTATAATCCCATGATCCAGGGTCTGTGCCCCGAGTCCAATTTCTGGGTCCGTTTCCAATCAACCCGCCAAATTTCGGCCCATTCTGACACCGTCACAACAAATGACAAAATTGCCTCTGGTGCGGTTTTGCGTTATTAATTTTCTGTCCAACACATCTTCAGATATAATTAATACGGAAATTAATTATTTGGAGGCCTAAACGAGGGAATTTGGCTAAAATCCCGTGATCCCGGGTCTTTGCCCTGAGTCCCATATCTGGGGCCGTTTCCAATCAACCTGCCAAATTTTGGCCAATTCCGACACCGTCACGACAAATGACAAAATTGCCCGTGGTGCGGTTTTGTGTTGTTAATTTTTTGTCCAACATATCTTCAGCCTGATATAATTAATACAGAAATTAATTATTTGGAGGCCTAAACGAAGGAATTTTGCTAAAATCCCATGATCCCGGGTCTATGCCCCGAGTCCAATTTTTGGGCCGTTTCCAATCAACATGCCAAATTTCGGCTAATTCTGACACCGTCGCGACAAATGACGAAATTGCCCCTGGTGCGGTTTTTCATTGTTAATTTTCTGTCCAACACTTCTTCAACCTGACATAATTAATACGAAAATTAATTATTCGGAGGCATAAGTGAAGAAATTTGGCTAAAATCCTGTGATCCCGGGTTTTTGCCCCGGGTCAAATTTTCGGGGCCATTTCGAATCAACCCGCCAAATTTAGGCCCATAACGACACCGTCACGACAAATGACGAAATTGGCCCTGGTGCGGTTTTGCGTTTTCAATTTTTTGTCCAACACATCTTCAGCCTGACATAATTAATACGGAAATTAATTATTTGAGGCCTAAACGAAGGAATTTGGCTAAAATCCCGTGATCCCGGGTTTGTGCCTCGACTCCAATTTCTGGGGCCGTTTCCAATCAACCTGACAAATTTCGGCCAATTCCGACGCCGTCACGACATATGACAAAATTGCCTCTAGTGCGGTTTTGTGTTGTTAATTTTCTGTCCGACACATCTTCTGCTAGACATAATTAATACAGAAATTAATTATTCGGAGGCCTAAATGAAGGAATTTGGCTAAAATCCCGTGATCCCGGGTCTGTGCCCTGAGTCCAATTTCCAGGGCCATTTCCAATCAACTTGCCAAATTTCGGCTCATTTCGACACCGTCGCGACAAATGACAAAATTGCCCCTCGTGCAGTTTTACGTTGTTAATTTTCTGTACAACACATCTTTAGGCTGACATAATTAATACGAAAATTAATTATTCGGAGGCCTAAACGAAGGAATTTAGCTAAAATCCCTTGATCCCGGGTCTGTGCCCCGAGTCCCATTTCTGGGGTCGTTTCCAATCAACCTGCCAAATTTCTGCCCATTCCAACGCCGTCGCGACAAATGACGAAATTGTCCCCGGTGCGATTTTTCTTTGTTAATTTTCTGTCCAACAGTTCTTCAACCTGAGATAATTAATACGGAAATTAATTATTCGGAGGCCTAAGCGAAGGAATTTGTCTAAAATCCTGTGATCCCGCGTCTGTTCCCCGAGTCCAATTTCTGGGGCCGTTTCCAATGAACCTGCCAAATTTGGACCCATTCCGACACCGTCACGACAAATGACAAAATTGCCCCTAGTGTGGTTTTGCGTTGTTATTTTTCGGTCCAACACATCTTCAACCTGACATAATTAATATGGAAATTATTTATTCGGAGGCCTAAACAAAGGAATTTGGCTAAAATCCCGTGATCCCGAGTCTGTGTCCCGAATCAAATTTCTCAGGCCATTTCCAATCAACCTGCCAAATTTCGGCCCATTTCAACACCGTCGCAACAAATGACGAAATTGCCCCTGGTGCGATTTTGAGTTGTTAATTTTCTGTCCAACACTTCTTCAACCTGACAAAATTAATGAGGAAATTAATTATTCGGAGGCTTAAACGAAAGAATTTGGCTAAAATCATGTTATCCCGGGTCTGTACCCCGAGTCCAATTTTCGGTGCCGTTTCAAATCAACCTGCCAAATTTTGGCCCATTTCGACACCCTCGCGACAAATGACGAAATTGCCCCTGGTGCGGTTTTGTGTTGTTAATTTTCTGTCCAACACTTCTTCAACCTGACATAATTAATGACGAAATTTATTATTCGGAGGCCTAAACGAAGGAATTTGGCTATAATCCCGTGATCCCGGGTCTGTGCCCCGAGTCCAATTTCTGGGTCCGTTTCCAATCAACCCGCCAAATTTCGGCCCATTCTGACACCGTCACGACAAATGACAAAATTTCCTCTGGTGCGGTTTTGCGTTATTAATTTTCTGTCCAACACATCTTCAGATATAATTAGTACGAAAATTAATTATTTGGAGGCCTAAACGAGGGAATTTGGCTAAAATCCCGTGATCCCGGGTCTCTGCCCCGAGTCCCATATCTGGGGCCGTTTCCAATCAACCTGCCAAATTTTGGCCCATTCCGACACCGTCACGATAAATGATGAAATTGCCCTTGGTACGGTTTTGCGTTGTTAATTTTCTGTCCGACACATCTTCAACCTGACATAATTAATACGAAAATTAATTATTCGGAGGCCTAAATAAAGGAATTTGGCTAAAATCCCGTGATCCCGGGTCAATGCCCCGAGTCCAATTTCTGGGGCCGTTTCCAATCAACCTGCCAAATTTCGGCCCATTCCGACACCGTCGCGACAAAGGACGAAATTTCCCCTGGTGCGGTTTTTCTTTGTTAATTTTTTGTCCAACACTTCTTCAACTTGACATAATTAAAACGAAAATTAATTATTTGGAGGCCTAAACGAAGGAATTTGGCTAAAATCCCGTGATCCCGAGTATGTGTCCCGAGTCCAATTTCTGGGGCCGTTTCCAATCAAACTGCCAAAATTTGCCCATTTCAACACCGTCGCGACAAATGACAAAATTGCCCGGGTGCGGCTTTTCTTTGTTAATTTTTTGTCCAACACTTCTTCAACCTGACATAATTAATACGAAAATAAATTATTCGGAGGCCTAAACGAAGGAATTTGGCTAAAATCTCGTGATCCCAGGTCGATGCCCCGAGTCCAATTTCTCGGGTCGCTTCTAATCAACCTGCCAAATTTCAGCCCATTCCGACACTGTCGCGACAAATGACGAAATTTCCCATGGTGCAGTTTTTCTTTGTTAATTTTCTGTCCAACACTTCTTTAGTCTGACATAATTAATACAGAAATTAATTATTCGTAGGTCTAAACGAAGGAATTTGGCTAAAATCTAATGATCCCGGGTCCGTGCCCCAAGTCCAATTTTTAGTTCCGTTTCCAATCAACCTGTCAAATATCGGCCCATTCCGAAGCCATCATGACAAATGACGAAATTTCCCATAATGCGGTTTTTCTTTGCTAATTTTCTATCCAACACTTCTTCAACCGGACATAATTAATAGGAAATTAATTATTCGGAGGCCTAAACGAAGGAATTTTGCTAAAATCACGTGATCCCGGGACTGTGCCCCGAGTCCAATTTCTGGGTCCGTTTCTAATTAACCTGCCAAATTTTGGCCCATTTCAACGCCGTCATTTCAACGCCGTCACGACAAACGACAAAATTGCCCCTGGTACGATTTTGCATTGTTAATTTTCTGTCCAACACATTCTCAACCTGACATAATTAATACGGAAATTAATTATTCGGAGGCCTAAACGAAGGAATATGACTAAAATCCCGTGATCCCGTGTCTGTGCCCCGAGTCCAATTTCTATGGCTGTTTCCAATCAACCTGCCAAATTTCGGCCCATTCCGACAGCGTCGCGACAAATTACAAAATTTCCCCTGGTACGATTATTCTTTGTTAATTTTCTGTCCAACACTTCTTCAACCTGACATAATTAATATGAAAATTAATTATTCGGAGGCCTAAAAGAAGGAATTTGGCTAAAATCCCGTGATCCTGGCCCCAAGTCCGATTTCTGGGGCCGTTTCCAATCAACCTGTCAAATTTTGGCCCATTATGATGCCGTCGTGACAAATGTAGAAATTGTCCCTAGTGCAGCTTTGCGTTGTTAATTTTCTGTCCAACACATCTTCAGCCCAACATAATTAACGCGGAAATTAATTATTCGGAGGCCTAAACGAAGGAATTTGGCTAAAATCCCGTGATCCCGGGTCTGTGCCCCGACTCCAATTTCTCAGGCCATTTCCAATCAACTTGCCAAATTTTGGCCGATTCCGACACCATCGCGACAAATGACAAAATTGCCGTTGGAGCGGTTTTGCGTTTTTAATTTATTGTCCAGCACAGATTCAACCTAACAGGACTAATATGAAAATAAATTATTATGAGGCCTAAACAAAGGAATTTGGCTAAAATTCCGTGATCCCGGGTCTGTGCCCCGAGGCCAATTTCTGGGGCCGTTTCCAATCAACCTGCCAAATTTCAGCCCATTCTGACACCGTCGCGACAAATGACGAAATTTCCCCTGGTGCGGTTTTTCTTTGTTAATTTTCTGTCCAACACTTCTTCAACCTGACATAATTAAAACGAAAATTAATTATTCGGAGGCCTAAACGAAGGAATTTGGCTAAAATTCCGTGATCCTGGGTTTGTGCCCTGAGTCCAATTTCTGGGGCCGTTTCCAATCAAACTGCCAAATTTCAGCCCATTTCGACACCGACGCGTCAAATTACGAGATTGCCCTTGGAAATTAATTATTCGGAGGCCTAAATGGGGGAATTTGACTAAAATCCTATGATCCCGGATCTGTGCCCCGAGTCCAATTTCTAGGACCGTTTCCAATCAACTTGCTAAATTTTGTTCCATTCCGACACCGTCGCGACAAATGATAAAATTGCCCCGGGTGCGGTTTTTCTTTGTTAATTTTCTGTCCAACACTTCTTCAACCTGACATAATTAATACGGAAATTAATTATTCGGAGGCCTAAAAGAAGGAATTCGACTAAAATCCCATGATCCTGGGTCTGTGCCCCAAATCCAATTTCTGGGTCCCTTTCTAATCAACCTGCCAAATTTTGGCCCATTTCAACACCGTCTCGACAAACGACAAAATTACCGCTGGTGCACTTTTGTGTTGTTAACTTTCTGTCCAATACATCTTCAACCTGACATAATTAGTATGAAAATTAATTATTCGGAGGCCTAAACGAAGGAATTTGGCTAAAATCTCGTGATCCCTGGTCTGTGCCCCGAGTCCAATTTCTCGGACCGCTTCCAATAAACCTGCCAAATTTTCGTCATTCCGACTACGTCGCGACAAATGACGAAATTTCCCATGGTGCGGTTTTTCTTTGTTAATTTTCTGTCCAACACTTCTTCAACCGGACATAAATAATACGAAAATTAATTATTCGGAGGCCTAAACGAAGGAATTTGGCTAAAATCCCATGATCCTGGGTCTGTGCCCCAAGCCAATTTCTGGGTCCGTTTCTAATCAACCTGTCAAATTTCGGCCCATGTCAACGCCGTCGCGACAAACGACAAAATTGCCCCAGGTACGGTTTCGCGTTGTTAATTTTCTGTCCAACACATCTTCAGCCTGACATAATTAATACGAAAATTAATCATTCAGAGGCCTAAATGAAGGAGTTTGGCTAAAATCCCGTGATCCCGGGTCTGTACCCCGAGTCCAATTTCTAGGGCCGTTTCCAATCAACCAGCCAAATTTCGGCCCATTCCGATAACGTCGCGACAAATGACGAAATTTCCCCTGGTACGATTTTTCTTTGTTAATTTTCTGTCAAACACTCCTTCAACCTGACATAATTAATACGAAAATTAATTATTCGGAGACCTAAACGAAGAAATTTAGCTAAAATCCCGTGATCTCGGGTCTGTGCCTCGAGTCCAATTTTTGGGGCCGTTTCTAATAAACCTACCAAATTTTGGCGCATTTCGACAAGGACGCGAGAAATGACAAAATTGCCCCTGGTGCGGTTTTTCTTTGTTAATTTTCTATACCTGACATAATTCATACGAAAATTAATTATTCGGAGGCCTAAACGAAGGAATTTGGTTAAAATCCCGTGATCCCAGGTCTGTGCCCCGAGTTCAATATCTGGGGCCGTTTCCAAACAACCTGCCAAATTTCGGCCCACTGCGGCACGACGCCACAAATGACGAAATTGCCCCTGGTGCGATTTGGAAATTAAATATTCGGAGGCCTAAACGAGGGAATCTGGGTAAAATCCCGTGGTCCCGGGTTTGTGCCCCAAGTCTAATTTATGGGGCAATTTCCAATCAACCTTCCAAATTTCATCCCATTCCGACACCGTCACGACAAATGACGAAATTGCCCCCTGGTGCGGTTTTTCTTTGTTAATTTTCTGTCCAACACATCTTCAACCTGACATAATTAATGAGGAAATTAATTATTCAGAGGCCTAAACGAAGGAATTTGGTTATAATCCCATGATCCCGGGTTTGGGCCCCGACTCCAATTTTTGGGGCTGTTTTCAATCAACCCGCCAAATTTCGACCCATTTCGACACCGTCATGACAAATGACAAAATTGCCACTGGTGCGGTTTTGCGTTGTTAATTTTCTGTCCAACACATCTTCAGCCTAATATAATTAATACGGAAATTAATTATTTGGAGGCCTAAACGAAGGAATTTGGCTAAAATCCCGTGATCCCGGGTCTCTGCCCTGAGTCCCATATCTGGGGCCGTTTCCAATCAACCAGCCAAATTTTGGCCCATTCCGACACCGTCACGATAAATGACGAAATTGCCCCTGGTGCGGTTTTGCGTTGTTAATTTTCTATCCGACATATTTTCAACCTGACATAATTAAAACGGAAATTAATTATTCGGAGGCCTAAACGAAGGAATTTTGTTAAAATCTCGTCATCCTGGGTACGTGCCCCGAGTGTAATTTCTGGGGCCGTTTCCAATCAAACTGCCAAATTTCGGCCCATTCCGACACCGTCGCGACAAATGATGAAATTGCCCCTGGAAATTAATGATTCGGAGGCCTAAACGAGGGAATTTGGCTAAAATCTCATGATCCCGGGTCTGTGCCCCGAATCCAATTTCTGGGGCCGTTTCCAATAAACCTACCAAATTTTGGCGCATCCCGACACTGTCACGATAAATAACGAAATTGCCCTTGGTGCGGTTTTGCGTTGTTAATTTTCTGTCTGACACATCTTCAACTTGACATAATTAATACGGAAATTAATTATTCGGAGGCCTGAACGAAGGAATTTGGCTAAAATCTCGTGATCCTGGGTTTATGCCCCGAGTCCATTTTTTGGGGCCGTTTCCAATCAACTTGCCAAATTTCATCCCATTCAGACACCGTCGCGACAAATGACAAAATTGCCTCGGGTGCGGCTTTTCTTTGTTAATTTTCTGTCCAACACTTCTTCAAACGGACATAATTAATACGGAAATTAATTATTCGGAGGCCTAAACGAAGGAATTTTGCTAAAATCTCGTGATCCCGGGTCTGTGCCTCGAGTCCAATTTCTCGGGCCGCTTCTAATTAACTTGCCAAATTTTCGCCCATTCCTACACCGTCGCGACAAATGACGAAATTTTCTATGGTGTGGTTTTTCTTTGTTAATTTTCTGTCTAACACTTATTCAACCTAACATAATTAATACAGAAATTAATTATTCGGAGGCCTAAACGAAGGAATTTGACTAAAATCCCGTGATCCCGGGACTATGCCCCAAGTCCAATTTCTGGGACCGTTTCTAATCAACCTGCCAAATTTCGGCCGGTTCCGACACCATCGCGACAAATGACAAAATTGCCCCTGGAGCGATTTTACGTTGTTAATTTTCTATCCAACAAATCTTCAACCTGACATGATTAATACGAAAATTAATTATTCGGAGGCCTAAACGAAGGAATATGACTAAAATCCCGTGATCTCGGGTCTGTGCCCCGAGTCCAATTTCTCTGGCCATTTCCAACAACCTGCCAAATTTCGGCCCATTCCATCAGCGTCGCGACAAATTTCGAAATTCCCCTGGTGCGGTTTTTCTTTGTTAATTTTCTATCCAACATATCTTCAACCTGACATGATTAATACGAAAACTAATTATTCGGAGGCCTAAACAAAGGAATTTGGCCAAAATCCCATGATCCCAGGTCTGTGCCCCGAGTCCAATTTCTAGGGCCGTTTCCAATCAACCTGCCAAATTTCGGCCCATTTCGATAGCGTTGTGACAAATTACGAAATTTCCCCTGGAGTGATTTTTCTTTGTTAATTTTCTGTCCAACACTTCTTCAACCTGACATAATTAATATGGAAATTAATTATTCGGAGGCCTAAAAGAAGGAATTCGACCAAAATCCCGTGATTCCGGGGCCATGCCCCGAGTCCAATTTCTGGGGCCGTTTCCAATCAACCTGTCAAATTTCGGGCCATTCCGATGCCGTCGTGACAAATGACGAAATTGGCTCTAGTGCGGTTTTGCGTTGCTAATTTTCTGTCCAACACATCTTCAGCCTAACATAATTAATGTGGAAATTAATTATTTGGAGGCCTAAACGAAGGAATTTGGCTAAAATCCCGTGATCCCGGGATTGTGCCCCGAGTCTAATTTCTGGGTCCGTTTCTAATCAACCTGCCAAATTTCGGCCCATTTCAATGCCGTCGCGACAAACGACAAAATTGCCCCTGGCAGGGTTTTGCGTTGTTAATTTTCTGTCCAACACATCTTCAACCTGACATAATTAATACGGAAATTAATTATTCGGACGCCTAAACGAAGGAATATGACTAAAATCCCGTGATCCCGGGTCTGTGCCTCGAGTCCAATTTCTGTAGCCGTTTCCAATCAACCTTCCAAATTTCGGCCCATTCCGACAGCGTCGCGACAAATTACGAAATCTCCCCTGGTGCGATTTTTCTTTGTTAATTTTCTGTCCAACACTTCTTCAACCTTACGGAAATTAATTATTCTGAGGCCTAAAAGAAGGAATATGGCTAAAATCTTGTGATCCTGGGGCCGTGCCCTAAGTCCAATTTCTAGGGCCATTTCCAATCAACCTGTCAAATTTCGGCCCATTTCGACGCCGTCGTGACAAATGACGAACTGGCCCAGTGCGGTTTTACGTTGTTAATTTTCTGTCTAACACATCTTCAGCCTGACGTAATTAATGTGGAAATTAATTATTCGGAGGTTTAAACGAAGGAATTTAGCTAAAATCCCGTGATCCCAGGTCTGTGCCCCGCCTCCAATTTCTCGGGCCGTTTCCCATCAACCTGCCAAATTTCGGCCTATTCCGACACCATCGCGACAAATGACAAAATTGCCCCTGGAGCGGTTTTGCGTTGTTAATTTTCTGTCCAACAAATCTTCAACCTGACATGATTAATAAGAAAATTAATTATTCGGAGGCCTAAATAAAGGAATTTGGCCAAAATCCTGTGATCCCGAGTCTGTGCCTCGAGTCCAATTTCTGGGGCCGTTTCCAATCAACCTGCCAAATTTCGGCCCATTTCGACAGCGTCGTGACAAATTACGAAATTTTCCCGGAGCGATTTTTCTATGTTAATTTTCTGTCCAACACTTCTTCAACCTGACATAATTAATACGGAAATAAATTATTCGGAGGTCTAAAAGAAGGAATTTGGCCAAAATCCCGTGATTCCGGGGCCATGCCCGAGTCCAATTTCTGGGGTCGTTTCCAATCAACCTGTCAAATTTCAGGCCATTCCGACGGCGTCGTGATAAATGACCAAATTGGCCCTAGTGCAGTTTTGTGTTGTTAATTGACTGTCTAACACATCTTTAGCCTGACATAATTAATGTGGAAATTAATTATTCGGAAGCCTAAACGAAGGAATTTGGCTAAAATCCCATGATCCCAAGTTTGTGCCCCGCCTCCAATTTCTCGGGCCGTTTCCAATCAATCTGCCAAATTTCGGCCGATTCCGACACCATCACGACAAATGACGAAATTGCCCCTGGATCGATTTTGCGTTGTTAATTTTCTATCCAACACATCTTCAACCTGACATGATTAATACGAAAATTAATTATTCGGAGGCCTAAACAAAGGAATTTGGCTAAAATCCCGTGATTTCGGGTCTGTGCCCCGAGTCCAATTTCTGAGGCCGTTTCCAATCAACCTGCCAAATTTCGGCCCATTTCGACAGCGTCGCGACAAATTACGAAATTTCCCCTGGAGCAATTTTTCTTTGTTAATTTTCTGTCCAACACTTCTTCAACCTGACATAATTAATACGGAAATTAATTATTCGGAGGCCTAAAAGAAGGAATTTGCCCAAAATCCCGTGATTCTGGGACCATGCCCCGAGTCCAATTTCTGAGGCCATTTCCAATCAACCTGTCAAATTTCGGGCCATTCCGACGTCGTCGTGATAAATGACGAAATTGGCCCTAGTGCGATTTTGCGTTGTTAATTTTCTGTCCAACACATCTTCAGCCTGACATAATTAATGCGAAAATTAATTATTCGGAGGCCTAAATGAAGGAATCTGGCTAAAATCCCGTGATCCCGAGTCTGTGCCCCGACTCCAATTTCTCGAGCCGTTTCCAATCAACCTGCCAAATTTCGGCCGATTCCGACACCATCACAACCAATGACAAAATTGCCCCCGCGCGCGGTTTTGCGTTGTTAATTTTCTATCCAACACATCTTCAACCTGACAAGATTAATATGAAAATTAATTATTCAGAGGCCAAAACAAAGGAATTTGGCTAAAATCCCATGATCCTGAGTCTGTGCCCCGAGTCCAATTTCTGGGGCCGTTTCCAATCAACCTGGCAAATTTCGGCCCATTTCGACACAGTCGCGACAAATGACGAAATTTCCCCTGGAGCGGTTTTCCTTTGTTAATTTTCTGTCCAACACTTCTTCGACCTGACATAATTAAAATGGAAAATAATAATTCGGAGGCCTAAACGAAGGAATTTGGATAAAATCCCATGATTTCTGGCATGTACTCCGAATCCAATTTCTGGGGCCGTTTCCAATCAAACTGCCAAATTTTGGCCCATTCCAACGCCATCGCGACAAATGATGAAATTGCCCCTGGAAATTAATTATTCGGAGGCCTAAACGAGGGAATTTGGCAAAAATCCTGTGATCCCGAGTCTGTGCCCCGACTCCAATTTCTGGGGCCGTTTCCAATCAACTTACCAAATTTCGTCCCATTCCGACACAGTCGCGACAACTGACAAAATTGCCGCGGGTGCGATTTTTCTTTGTTAATTTTTTGTCCAACACTTTTTCAACTTGACATAATTAATACGGAAATTAATTATTCGGAGGCCTAAACGAAGGAATTTAACTAAAATCCCGTGATCCTGGGTCTGTGCCCCGAGTCTAATTTCTGGGTCCGTTTCTAATCAACACGCCAAATTTCGGCCCATTTCGACACCGTTTCGACAGATGACAAAATTGCACCTGGTGCGCTTTTTCGTTGTTAATTTTCTGTTAAACACATCTTCAACCTGACATAATTAATACGAAAATTAATTATTCGGAGGCCGAAACGAAGGAATTTGGCTAAAATCTCGTGATCCCGGGTCTGTGCCCCGAGTCCAATTTCTCGGGCTACTTCTAATCAACCTGCCAAATTTTCGCCCATTCCGACACCGTCGAGACAAATGACAAAATTTTCCATGGTGCAATTTTTCTTTCTTAATTTTCTGTCCAACACTACTTCAACCTGATAAAATTAATACGAAAATTAATTATTTGGAGACCTAAAGAAGGAATTTAGCTAAAATCCCATGATCCCGGGACTGTTCCCCTAGTCCAATTTCTGGGACCATTTCCAATCAACCTATCAAATTTTGACCCATTCTGAAGCCGTCGTGATAAATGACGAAATTGCCCCTGGTGTGATTTTTCTTTGTTAATTTTCTGTCCAACACTTCTTCAACCTGACATAATTAATACGGAAATTAATTATTCGGAGGCCTAAACGAAGGAGTTTGGCTAAAATCCCGTGATCCCGGGTCTGTGGCCCGAGTCCAATTTCTGGGTCCGTTTCATATCAACCTGCAAAATTTCGGTCCATTTCAACACCGTCGCGACAAATGGCAAAATTGCCCCAGGTGCGGCTTTGCGTTGTTAATTTTCTGTCTAACACATCTTCAACCTGACATAATTAATATGAAAATTAATCATTCGGAGGCCTAAACGACGAAATTTGGCTAAAATCTCATGATCCCAGGTCTATGCCCCGAGTCCAATTTCTCGAGCCATTTCCAATCAACCCGCCAAATTTCGGCCCATTCCGACACCGTCACGACAAGTGACAAAATTTCCCCTGGTGTGATTTTTCTTTGTTAATTTTCTGTACGATGCCCCTTCAACCTGACATAATTAATACGAAAATTAATTATTCGTTGGCCTAAGCGATGGAATTTGGCTAAAATCTTGTGATCCCAAGTCCGTGCCCCGAGTCCAATTTCTGGGGCCGTTTCCAATCAACCTGCCAAATTTCGGCCCATTCCGACACCGTCACGACAAATAACAAAAATTGCCCTTGGTGCTATTTTATGTTGTTAATTTTCTGTACAACACATCTTCAGCCTGATATAATTAATACGAAAATTAATTACTCGGAGGCCTAAACGAAGGAATTTGGCTAAATTCCCATGATCCCGGGTCTGTGCCCCGAGTCCAATTTCTGTGGCTGTTTCCAATCAACCTGCCAAATTTTGGCCCATTCCGACACCGTCGTGACAAATGACGAAATTGCTCCTAGTGCGGTTTTTCTTTGTTAATTTTATGTCCAACACTTCTTCAACCTGACATAATTAATACGAAAATTAATTATTCGGAGGCCTAAACGAAGGAATTTGGCTAAAATCTTGTGATCCCGGGTCTGTGCCCCGAGTCCAATTTCAGGGGCCGTTTCCACCTAGTGCGGTTTTTCTTTGTTAATTTTATGTCCAACACTTCTTCAACCTGACATAATTAATACGAAAATTAATTATTCGGAGGCCTAAACGAAGGAATTTGGCTAAAATCTTGTGATCCCGGGTCTGTGCCCCGAGTCCAATTTCAGGGTCCGTTTAAAATCATCCTGCCAAATTTTGGCCCATTTCGACACCGTCGCGACAAATGAAAAATTTTGCCTCTGGTGCGGATTTGCGTTGTTAATTTTTTGTCCAACGCATCTTCAACCTGACATGATTAATATGGAAATTAATTATTTGGAGGCCTAAATGAAAGAATTTGGCTAAAATCCTGTGATCCCGGGTCTGTACCCCGAGTCCAATTTCTGGGGCCATTTCAAATCAACCTGCAAAATTTTAGGCCATTTCGACACCGTCACGACAAATGACGAATTTGCCCGTGGTGCGGTTTTGCGTTGTTAATTTTCTGTCCAACACTTCTTCAACCTGACATAATTAATGAGGAAATTAATTATTTGGAGGCCTAAACGAAGGAATTTGGCTAAAATCCCGTGATCCCGGGTTTGTGCCCCAACTCCAATTTCTAGGGCCGTTTCCAATCAACCTGCTAAATTTTGGCCAATTCCGACACCGTCACGACAAATGACAAAATTGCCCGTGGTGCGGTTTTGTGTTGTTAATTTTCTGTCCAACATATCTTCAGCCTGATATAATTAATACGAAAATTAATTATTTGGAGGCCTAAACGGAGGAATTTGGCTAAAATCCCGTGATCCCGGGTCTGTGCCCCGAGTACAATTTCTGGGGCCATTTCCAATCAACCTGCCAAATTTTGGCCCATTCCGACATCGTCGCGACAAATGACGAAATTGCCCCTGTTGCGGCTTTTTTTTGTTAATTTTCTATCCAACACTTCTTCAACCTAACATAATTAATACGAAAATTAATTATTCGGAGGCCTAAATGAAGAAATTTGGCTAAAATCCTGTGATCCCGGGTCTGTGCCTCGAGTCCAATTTTCGGGGCCATTTCGAATCAACCCGCCAAATTTCGGCCCATAACGACACCGTCACGACAAATGACGAAATTGCCCCTGTTGCGGTTTTGCGTTGTTAATTTTCTATCCAACACTTCTTCCACCAGACATAATTAATAAGGAAAATTAATTATTTAGAGGCCTAAATGAAGGAATTTGGCTAAAGTCCTGTGATTCCGGGCCTGTGCCCCGACTCCAATTTCTGTGGCCATTTCCCTTCAACCTGCCAAATTTCGGCCCATTTCGACATCGTCGCGACAAACGACGAAATAGTCCCTGATGCGGTTTTTCTTTGTTAATTTTCTGTCCAACATTTCTTCAACCAGACATAATTAATGAGGAAAATCAATTATTCGGAGGCCTAAATGAAGGAATTTGGATAAAGTCCCGTGATTTCGGGCCTATGCCCCGACTCCAATTTCTATGGCCGTTTCCATTCAACCTGCCAAATTTTTTGTCCAATACATCTTCAACCTGACATAATTAATACGGAAATTAATTATTTGAGGCCTAAACGAAGGAATTTGGCTAAAATTCCGTGATCCTGGGTTTGTGCCCCGACTCCAATTTCTGGGGCCGTTTCCAATCAACCTGAAAAATTTCGATCAATTCCGACGCCGTCACGACAAATGACAGTGCAATTTTGTGTTGTTAATTTTCTGTCCGACACATCTTCTGCCTAACATAATTAATACAGAAATTAATTATTCGGAGGCCTAAAGAAAGGAATTTGGCTAAAATCCCGTGATCCCGGGTCTGTGCTCCGAGTCCAATTTCCAGGGCCATTTCCAAACAACTTGCCAAATTTCGGCCCATTCCGACACAGTCGCGACAAATGACAAAATTGCCCCTGGTGCGATTTTTCTTTGTTAATTCTCTGGTCAACACTTTTTCAACCTGACATAATTAATACGAAAATTAATTATTCGGAGGACTAAACGAAGGAATTTGGCTAAAATCCTGTGATCTTGGGTCTGTGCCCCGAGTCCAATTTCAGGGGCCGTTTCCAATCAGCCTGCCAAATTTCGACCCATTCCGACACCATCACGATAAATGATAAAATTGCCCCTGGTGCGGTTTTGCGTGGTTAATTTTTTGTCCAACACATCTTCAACCTAACATAATTAACACAGAAATTAATTATTCGTAGGACTAAACGAGGGGATTTGGCTAAAATCCTGTGATCCCGGGTCTGTACCCCGAGTCCAATTTCTAGGTCCGTTTTTAATCAACCTGCCAAATTTTGGCCCATTTCGACACCGTCGCGACAAATGACAAATTTGACCCTGGAGCGGTTTTGCATTGTTAATTTTCTGTACAAAACATCTTCAACTTGACATAATTAATAAGAAAATTAATTATTCGGAGACCTAAATGAAGGAATGTGGCTCAAATCCGATGATTTCGCGTTTGTCTCCCGAGTCCAATTTCTCGGGCCGTTTTCAATCAACCTGCCAAATTTCAGCCCATTCCGACACCGTCATGACAAATCACGAAATTGCCCCCAGTGCGATTTTGCGTTGTTAATTTTCTATCCAACACTTCTTCCACCAGACATAATTAATGAGGAAAATTAATTATTTAGAGGCCTAAACGAAGGAATTTGGCTAAAGTCCCGTGATTTCGGGCATGTGCCCCGACTCCAATTTTTGTGGCCGTTTCCATTCAACCTGCCAAATTTCGGCCCATTCCGACACCGTCGCGACAAACGACGAAATAGTCCCTGGTGCGGTTTTTCTTTGTTAATTTTCTGTCCAACACTTCTTCAACCAGACATAATTAATGAGGAAAATTAATTATTCGGAGGCCTAAACGAAGGAATTTGGCTAAAGTCCCGTGATTTCAGGCCTATGCCCCGACTCCAATTTCTATGGCCATTTCCATTCAACCTGCCAAATTTCGGCCCATTCCGACACTATCGTGACAAATGACGAAATTGCCCCTGGTGCGGTTTGGAAATTAATTATTCGAAGTCCTAAACGAAGGAATTTGGCTAAAATCTTGTGATCCAGAGTCTGTGCCTCGAGTCCAATTTATTGGGCCGTTTCCAATCAACCTTCCAAATTTCGGCCAATTACGACATCGTCGCGACAAATGACGAAATTTTCCCTGGTGCCATTTTTCTTTGTTAATTTTCTAGTCCAACTCTTCTTCAACCTGACATAATTAATACGGAAACTAATTATTCAGTCGCCCAAACGAAGGAATTTGGCCAAAATCCCATGATCCCAGGTCTGTGCCCCGAGTCCAATTTCTGGGGCCGTTTCCAATCAACCTGCCAAATTTCGGCCCGTTCCGACACCGTCGTGACAAATGACAAAATTACCCCTGGTACGGTTTTGCGTCGTTAATTTTTTGTCCAACACATCTTCAGCCTGACATAATTAATATGAAAATTAATTATTTGGAGGCCCAAACGAAGGAATTTGGCTAAAATCCCGTGATCCTGGGTTTGTGCCTCAAGTCCAGTTTTTGGGGCCGTTTCCAATCCACCAGCCAAATTTCGGCTCATTCCGGCACCGTTACGACAAATGACGAAATTGCCCTTGGTGCGGTTTGGTAATTAATTATTCGAAGGCCTAAACGAGGGAACTTGGCCAAAATCCCGGGTCTGTGCCCCGAGTCCAATTTCTGGGGCCGTTTGCAATCAACCTGCCAAATTTCATCCCATGCTGACACCGTCGCGACAAATGACGAAATTACCCCTGGTGCGGTTTTTCTTTGTTAATTTTCTGTCCAACACTTCTTCAACCTGGCATAATTAATACGAAAATTAATTATTCAGAGGCATAAATGAAGGAATTTGGCTAAAATCCCGTGATCCCGGGTCTGTGCCCCAAGTCCAATTTCTGGGTCCGGTTCCAATCAACCTGCCCAATTTCGGTCCATTCCGACACCTTCGCGACAAATGACAAAATTGCCCCTGGTGCGGTTTTGCTTTGTTAATTTTCTGTACAACACATCTTCAACCTGACATAATTAATACGGAAATTAATTATTCGGAGGCCTAAATGAAGGAATTTGGTTAAAATCCCGTGATCCCGGGTCTGTACCCCGAGTCCAATTTCTGGGGCCGTTTCCAATCAACCTGGCAAATTTTGGCCCATTCCGACACCGTCGCGACAAATGACGAAATTTCCCCTAGTGCGGCTTTTCTTTCTTAATTTTCTGTCCAACACCTCTTCAGTCTAACATAATTAATACGAAAATTAATTATTCGTAGGCCTAAATGATGGAATTAGGCTAAAATCCCGTGATCTTGGGTTTGAGCCCGAGTCCAATTTCTGGGTCTGTTTCCAACCAACCTGCAAAATTTCGGCCCATTCCGACACCGTCGCAAGAAATGACGAAATTATCCCTGGGGCGTTTTGAGTTGTTAATTTTTTGTCCAACACATCTTCAACCTAACATAATCAATACGGAGATTAATTACTCGGAGGCCTAAATGAAGAAATTTGGTAAAAATCCCGTAATCCTGGGTCCGTGCCTCGAGGCCAATTTCTCGGGCCATTTCCAATGAAACTGCCAAATTTCGGCCCATTCCGACACCGTCACGACAAATGACGAAATTACCCTTGGTGCAGTTTGTTAATTAATTATTCGAAAGCCTAAACGGGGGAATTTGGCTAAAATCCCGAGTCTGTACCCCGAGTCCAATTTCTGGGGCCGTTTGCAATTAGCCTGCCAAATTTCATCCCATTCTGACACCTTCGCGACAAATGACGAAATTGCCCCTGGTGCGGTTTTTCTTTGTTTATTTTCTGTCCAACACTTCTTCAACCTGGCATAGTTAATACGGAAATTAATTATTCGGAGGCCTAAATGAAGGAATTTGGCGAAAATCCCGTGATCCCGAGTCTGTGCCCCGAGTCCAATTTTTGGGTCCGTTTCCAGCCAACCTGCCAAATTTCGACCCATTTCGACACCGTCACGACACATGACAAAATTGCACCTTGTGCGGTTTTGCTATGTTAATTTTCTGTCCAACACATCTTCAACCTGACATAATTAATACGAAAATTAATTATTCGGAGGCCTAAACGAAAGAATTTGGTTAAAATCCCGTGATCCTGGGTCTGTGCCCCGAGTCCAATTTTTGGGGCCGTTTCCAATCAACCTACCAAATTTCGGCCCATTCCGACACCGTCACAACAAATGACGAAATTTCCCCATGGTGCGGCTTTTCTTTCTTAATTTTCTGTCCAACACCTCTTCAACTTGACATAATTAATATGAAAATTAATTATTCAGAGGCCTAAACGATGGAATTAGGCTAAAATCCCGTGATCCCAGGTCTGAGCCCGGGTCCAATTTTTGGGTTTGTTTCCGATCAACATGCAAAATTTCGGCCCATTTCGACCCCGTCGCGACAAATGACGAAATTACCCCAGGTGCGGTATTGAGTTGTTAATTTTCTGTCCTACACATCTTCAACCTGACATAATTAATACGGAGATTAATTACTCGGAGGCCTAAATGAAGGAATTTGGCATAAATCTCGTGATCCTGGGTCTGTGCCCCGAGGCCAATTTCTTGGGCCGTTTCTAAACAACTGGCCAAATTTCGGCCCATTCCGACACCGTCGCGACAAATGACTAAATTTCCCCCAGTGCGGTTTTTCTTTGTTAATTTTCTGTCCCACCCTTCTTCAGCCTGACATAATTAATACGGAAATTAATTATTCAGAGACCTAAATGAAGGAATTTGGCTAAAATCCCGCGATCCCGGGACTGTGCCTCGAGTCCTATTTCTTGGGCCGTTTCCAATTAACCTACCAAATTTCGGCTCATTCCGACACCGTCGTGACAAATGACGAAATTGCCCCTGGTGCGATTTTTCTTTAATAATTTTTTGTCCAACACTTCTTCAACCAGACATAATTAATATGGAAATTAAATATTCGGAGGCCTAAACAAAGGAATTTGGCTAAAATCCCGTGATCCCGGGTCTGTGTCCCGAGTTCAATTTATGGGGCCGTTTCCAATCAACCTGCCAAATTTCGACCCATTCCGTTGCGACAAATGACGAAATTTCCCCTAGTTCGATTTTTCTTTGTTAATTTTCTATTCAACACATCTTCACCCTGTCATAATTAATACGAAAATTAATTATTTGGAGGCCTAAACGAAAGAATTTGGCTAAAATCCCATGATCCCGGCTTTGTGCCCCGAGCCCCTTTCTGGGGCCGTTTCCAATCAGCCTACCAAATTTCGGCCCATTCTGACATCGTCGTGACAAATGATGAAATTTCCCCTTGTGCGGTTTTGCGTTATTTATTTTCTGTCCAACGCATCTTCATCCTGACATAATTAATACAAAAATTAATTATTCGGAGGCCTAAATGAGGAAATTTGGCTAAAATCCCGTAATCCCAGGTCCGTGCCCCAAGTCCAATTTATGGGGCCGTTTCCAATCAACCTGCCAAATTTCGTCCCATTTCTACACCGTCGCGACAAATGACAACATTGCCCCTGGTGCGATTTTATGTTGTTAATTTTCTGTCCAACACATCTTCAACTTGACATAATTAACACAGAAATTAATTATTCGGAGGCCGAAACGAAGTAATTTGGTTAAAATCCCGTGATCCAGGGTCTGTGCCCCGAGTCCAATTTCTGGCGCCGTTTCCAATCAACCTGCCAAATTTCGGCCCATTCCGACACCGTCGCGACAAATGACGAAATTGCCCCTGGTACGATTTTTCTTTGTTAATTCTCTATCCAACACTTATTCAACCTGACATAATTAGTACGGAAATTAATTATTCGGAGGCCTAAACGAAGGAATTTGGCTAAAATCCCGTGATCCTGGGTCTGAGACCGCGTCCAATTTCTGGGTCCGTTTTCAATCAACCTGCAAAATTTCGACCCATTATAACACCGTTGCGACAAATGACAAAATTACCCCTGGTACGATTTTGCATTGTTAATTGTCTATCCAACACATCTTCAACCTGACATAATTAATACGGAAATTAATTATTCAGAGGCCAAAACGAAGGAATTTGGCTAAAATCTCGTGATCCTGGGTCTGTGTCCCTAGTCCAATTTTTGGGGCCGTTTCCAATCAACCTACCAAATTTCGCCCAATTTCGACACCTTCGTGATAAATGACGAAATTTCCCCTCGTGCGATTTTTCTTTGTTAATTTTCTGTTCAACACTTCTTCAACCTGACATAATTAATTTGGAAATTAATTATTCGGAGGCCTAAATGAAGGAATTTGGCTAAAATCCCATGATCCCGAGTCTGTGTCCCGTGTCCAATTTATGGGGCCGTTTCCAATCAACCTGCCAAATTTTGGCCCATTCCGAAACTATCGCGACAAATGACGAAATTGCCCCTGGTGCGGTTTTGCATTGTTAATTTTCTGTCCAACACATTTTCATCCTGACGTAATTAGTACGAAACTAATTATTCGGAGGCCTAAATGAAGGAATTTGGCTAAAATCTCATGATACCGTGTCTGTGCCCCGAGTCCAAGTTCTGGGGCCGTTTCCAATCAACCTGCCGAATTTCGGCCCATTTCGACACCGTCACGACAAATGAAGAAATCGCCCCTGTTGCTGTTTTGCGTTGTTAATTTTCTGTCCAACACATCTTCAGCCTGACATAATTAGTACGAAAATTAATTATTCGGAGGCCTAAATGAAGGAATTTATCTAAAATCCCATGATCCCGTGTCTGTGCCCCGAGTCCAATTTCTGGGCCGTTTCCAATCAACCTTCCAAATTTCGGCCCATTCCGACACTGTCGCGACAAATGATGAAATTGCCCCTGGTGCGATTTTGCGTTGTTAATTTTCTATCCAACACTTCTTCAGCCTAACATAATTAATACAAAAATTTATTATTCGGAGGTCTATACGGACGAATTTGGCTAAAATCCCGTGATCCCGGGTCTGTGCCCCGAATCCAATTTCTGGGGCCGTTTCTAATCAACCTGCTAAAATTCGGCCTATTCCGACACCATCGCGACAAATGACGAAATTGCCCTCGGTGCAGTTTCGAAATTAATTATTCGGAAGCCTAAATGAGGGATTTTGGCTAAAATCCCAAGATCTCAGGAAGCCCGAGTCCAATTTTCAGGGCCGTTTCCAATCAACCTGCCAAATTTCGTCCCATTCCGACACCGTCGCGACAAATGACGAAATTGCCCTGGTATAGTTTTTCTTTGTTAATTTTCTGTCCAATACTTCTTCAACCAGACAAAATTAATACGAAAATTAATTATTCACAGGCCTAAACGAATGAATTTGGCTAAAATCCCGTGATCCCGGGTCTGTGCCCCGAGTCCAATTTCTGGGTCCGCTTCAAATCATCCTGCCAAATTTCGGCCCATTTCAACACCGTCGCAACAAATAACAAATTTTCCCCTGGTGCGATTTTACGATGTTAATTTTCTGTCCAACACATCTTCAACCTGACATAATTAATACGAAAATTAATTATTCGGAGGTCAAAACTAAAGAATTTGGCTAAAATCTCGTGATCCTGGGTCTATGCCCCGAGTCCAATTTCTGGGGCCGTTTCCAATCAACCTGCCAAATTTCGGCCCATTCCGACATCGTCACGACAAATGACGAAATTTTCCCTTGTGCGATTTTCTTTGTTAATTTTATGTCCAACACTTCTTCAACCTGACATAATTAATACGAAAAATAATTATTCAGAGGCGTAAACGAAGGAATTTGGCTAAAATTCCATGATCCCGGGTCTATGTCCCGAGTCCAATTTATGGGGCCGTTTCCAATCAACTTGCCAAATTTCGGCCAGTTCCAACACCGTCGTGACAAATGACAAAATTACCCCTGGTGCGGTTTTGCATTACTAATTTTCTGTCCAACACATCTCTAGCCTGACATAATTAATACGAAAATTAATTATTCGGAGGACTAAACGAAGGAATTTGGCTAAAATCCTGTGATCCCGTGTTTGTGCCCCGAGTCCAATTTCCGGGGTTGTTTCCAATCAACCTACCAAATTTCGGTCCATTCCGACACCGTCGCGACAAATGACAAAATTGCCCCTGGTGCTGTTTTGCGTTGTTAATTTTCTGTCCAGCACATCTTCAGCCAAACATAATTAATACGAAAAATAATTATTCGGAGGCCTAAACGAAGGAATTTGGCTAAAATCCCGTGGCCGGGTCTATGCCCCGTGTCCAATTTCTCGGGCCGTTTCCAATCAACCTGCCAAATTTCGGTTCATTCCGACACAGTCGCGACAAATGACAAAATTGCCCCTGGTGCGGTTTTTCTTTGTTAATTTTCTGTCCAACACTTATTCAACCTAACATAATTAGTACGGAAATTAATTATTTGGAGGCCTAAACGAAGGAATTTGGCTAAAATCCCGTGACCCAGGGTCTGTGACCTAAGTCCAATTTCTGGGGCCTTTTCCAATCAACCTGCCAAATTTCGGCCCATTCCGACACCGTCTCGACAAATGACGAAATTGCCCCTGCTGCGCTTTTTCTTTGTTAATTTTCTGCCCAACACATCTTCAACCTGACATAATTAATACATAAATTAATTATTCGGAGGCCTAAACGAAGGAATTTCGCTAAAATCTCGTGATCCTTTTTTCGTGCCCCGACTCCAATTTCTGTGGCCGTTTCCAATCAACTAGCTAAATTTTGGCCTATTTCGACGCCGTCGTGACAAATGACAAAATTGCCCCTGGTGCGGTTTTGCGTTGTTAATTTTCTGTCCAACTCATCTTCAACCTGACATAATTTATACGGAAATTAATTATTTAGAGGCCTAAATGAAGGAATTTGGCTAAAATCCTATGATCCCGGGTTTGTGCCCCGACTCCAATTTCTCGGGCCGTTTCGAATCAACTCGCCAAATTTTGGTCCATTTCGACACCGTCACGACAAATGACAAAATTGCCCCTGGTGCGATTTTACGTTGTTGATTTTTTTCAAACACATCATCAGCCTGATATAAGTAATACGAAAATTAATTACTTAGAGGCCTAAACAAAGGAATTTGGCTAAAATCCCATGATCCTGGGTCTGTGTCCCGAGTCCAATTTCTGGGGCCGTTTCCAATCAACTTGCCAAATTTCAGCCCATTCCGACACCGTCGCAACAAATGACGAAATTGCCCTGGTGCTGTTTTGCGTTTTTAATTTTCTGTCCAGCACTTCTTCAATCTGACATAATTAATGAGGAAACTAATTATTCGGAGGCCTAAACGATGGAACTTGGCAAAAATCCCGTGATCCCGGGTTTGTGCCCCAACTCCAATTTCTGGGGCCGTTTCCAATCAACCTACCAAATTTCGGCCTATTCCGACACCGTCACGACAAATGATGAAATTGCCCCTTGTGCAGTTTTGCGTTGTTAATTTTCTGTCCAACACATCTTCAGCCTGATATAATTAATACGAAAATTTATTATTTGGAGGCCTAATCGAAGGAATTTGGCTAAAATCCCGTGATCCCGGGTCTGTGCCCTGAATCCAGTTTCTCAGGCCGTTTCCAAATCAACCCGCCAAATTTCGGCCCATTCTGACACCGTCGCGACAAACGACGAAATTTCCCTTAGTGCGGTTTATCTTTGTTAATTTTCTGTACGACACCTCTTCAGGCTAACATAATTAGTACGAAAATTAATTATTCGGTGGCCTAAAAGATGGAATTAGGCTAAAAATCCTGTGATCCCGGGTCTGTGCTCCGACTCCAATTTCTGGGGTCGTTTTCAATCAACCTACAAAATTTCGGCCCATTCCGAAATCGTCGCGACAAATGACGAAATTGCCCTTGGTACGGTTTTGCGTTGTTAATTTTCTGTCCAACACATCTTCAACCTGACATAGTTAATACGAAAACTAATTATTCGGAGGCCTAAATGAAGGAATTTGGCTAAAATCCCGTGATCTTGGGGCTTTGCCCCAAGTCCAATTTCTGAGGCCGTTTCGAATCAACCTGTCAAATTTCGGCCCACTCCGACGCTGTCGTGACAAATAACGAAATTTAATTATTCGGAGGCCTAAACGAATGAATATGGCTAAAATCCCGTGATCCCGGGTTTGTGCCCCGACTCCAATTTCTGGGACCGTTTCCAATCAACCCGCCAAATTTCGGCCGATTTCGACACCGTCACAACAAATGACAAAATTACCCCTGGTGGGTTTTACGTTGTTGATTTTTTGTCCAACACATCTTCATCCTGATATAATTAATACGGAAATTAATTACTCGGAGGCCTAAATGGAGGAATTTGGCTAAAATCTCGTGATCTTGGGTCTGTGCCCCAAGTCTAATTTCTCGGGCCGTTTCCAATCAACCTACCAAATTTCGGCCCATTTCGACACCGTCGCGACAAATGACGAAATTGCCTTGGTGCTGTTTTGCATTTTTAATTTTCTGTCCAGCAGTTCTTCAATATGACATATTTAATGAGGAAATTAATTATTCGGAGGCCTAAACGAAGGAATTTGGTTAAAATCCCGTGATCCCGGGTTTGTTCCCCGAGTCCAATTTCTGGGGCCGTTTCCAATCAACCTGCCAAATTTCAGCCCATTCCGACACCTTCATGACAAATGAAGAAATTGCCCCTGGTACGGTTTTGCGTTGTTAATTTTCTGTCCAACACATCTTCAGCCTGATATAATTAATACGAAAATTAATTATTCGGAGGCCTAAACGAACGAATTTGGCTAAAATCCTGTGATCTCGGGTCTATGCCCCGAGTCCAATTTCTCGGGCTATTTCCAATCACCTTGCCAAATTTCGGCCCATTCCGACACCGTCGCGACAAATGACGAAATTGCCCCTGGTGAGATTTTTCTTTGTTAATTTTCTGTCCAACACATCTTCAGCCTGATATAATTAACTTATTCGGAGGCCTAAACGAATGAATTTGGGTAAAATCCTATGATCCCGGGTTTGTGCCCCGAGTCCAATTTCTAGGGCCATTTCCAATCAGCCTACCAAATTTCGGCCCATTCCGACACCGTCACGACAAATGATGAAATTGCCCCTGGAAATTAATTATTCGGAGACCTAAATGAGGAAATTTGGCTAAAATCCTATGATCCCGGGTTTGTGCCCCGAGTCCAATTTCTGGGGCCGTTTCCAATCAACTTGCCAAATTTCGCCCCATTCCTACACCGTCGCGACTAATGACGAAATTACCCTTGGTGCGATTTTTCTTTGTTAATTTTCTGCCCAACACTTCTTCAACCTGACGTAATTAATACGGAAATTAATTATTCGGGGGCCTAAACGAAGGAATTTGGCTAAAATCCCATGATCCCGGGTTTGTACCCAGACTCCAATTTCTGTGTCCGTTTCTAATCGGCCTGCCAAATTTCGGCCCATTTCGACATCGTCGCGACAAACGACAAAATTCCCCATGGTGCAATTTTGCGTTGTTAATATTCTGTCCAACACATCTTCAACCTGACATAATTAATACGGAAATTAATTATTCGAAAGCCTAAACGAAGGAATTTGGCTAGAATCCCGTTATCCCGGGTCTGCGCCCCGAGTCCAATTTCTCGGGCCGTTTCCAATCAACCTGCCAAATTTCGACCCATTCCGACATCGTCACGACAAATGAGGAAATTTCCCATGGTGCGGTTTTTCTTTGTTAATTTTCCGTCCAACACTTATTTAACCTGACATAATTATTACGGAAATTAATTATTCGGAGGCTTAAACGAAGGAATTTGGCTAAAATTCCGTGATCCCGGGTCTGTACCACGAGTCCAATTTCTGGCTCCATTTCTAATCAACCTGCCAAATTTCGGCCCATTTCGATGCTGTCGCGACAAACGACAAAATTGCCCCTTTTGCGATTTTGCGTTGTTAATTTTCTGTCCAACACATCTTCAACCTCACACAATTTATACGGAAATTAATTATTTGGAGGCCTAAATGAAGGAATTTGGCTAAAATCCCGTGATCCCAAGTCTGTGTTCGGAGTCCAATTTCTCGGGTCGTTTCCAATCAACCTGCCAAATTCCAGCCCATTCCGACACCGTCACAACAAATGACGAAATTTCCCCAGGTGCAGTTTTTCTCTGTTAATTTTCTGTCAAACACTTCTTCAACCCAACATAATTAATACGAAAATTAATTATTCGGAGGCCTAAAAGAAGGAATTTAGCTAAAATCTTGCGATCCCGGGGCTGGGCCCTGAGTCTAATTTCTGGGGCCGTTTCCAATCAACCTGTCAAATTTCAGCCCATTCCGACGTTGCTGTGACAAATTATGAAACTGCCCCTTGTGCGGTTTTGCGTTGTTAATTTTCTGTCCAACACATCCTCAGCCCGACATAATTAATACGAAAATTAATTATTCAGAGGCCTGAACGAAGAAATTTGGCTAAAATCCCGTGATCTTGGGTCTGTGCCTTGAGTCCAATTTCTGGGGCCGTTTCCAATCAACATGCCAAATTTCGTCCCATTCCGACACCGTCGCAACTAATGACGAAATTGCCCCCGATGCGATTTTTCTTTGTTAATTTTCTATCCAACACTTCTTCAACCTGACATAATTAATACGAAAATTAATTATTCAGAGGCCTAAATGAAGGAATTTGGCTAAAATCCCAGGATTCCGGGGCCGTGCCCAGAGTCCAATTTCTGGGCCATTTCCAATCAACCTGCCAAATTTAGGCCCCATTCCGACATTGTCGTGACAAATGACGAAATTACCCCTGGTGCGCTTTTTCTTTGTTAATTTTCTATCCAACACATCTTCAGCCTGGCATAATAAATTCGAAAATTAATTATTCGGAGGCCTAAACGATAGAATTTAGCTAAAATCCTGTGATCCCGTGTTTGTGCCCCAAGTCCAATTTCTGGGGCCGTTTCCATCAACCTGCCAAATTTCGGCCCATTCGGACATCGTCGCGACAAATGATAAAATTGCCACTAGAAATTAAATATTCAGAGGCCTAAACGAGGGAATTTGGCTAAAATCTCGTGATCCCGGGTATGTGCCCCGAGTCCAATTTCTGGGGCCATTTCCAATCAACTTGCCAAATTTCGTCCCATTCCGACACCGTCGCGGCAAATGACAAAATTGCCCCTGGTGCGGTTTTTCTTTGTTGACTTTCTGTCCAAAACTTATTCAACCAGACATAATTAATATGAAAATTAATTATTCGGAGGCCTAAACGAAGGAATTTGGCTAAAATCCCGTGATCCCGGGTCTTTGTCCCGAGTCCAATTTCTGGGTCCGTTTCCAATCAACCTACCAAATTTTGGCCCATTTCGACACCGTCGCGATAAACGACAAAATTGCCCCTGGTGCGGTTTTGCGTTGTTAATTTTCTGTCCAACACATCTGCAACCTGATATAATTAATATGAAAATTAATTATTCGGAGGCCTAAACGAAGGAATTTGGCTTGAATCCCGTAATCCCGGGTCTGTGCCCCGAGTCCAATTTCTCGGGCCGTTTCCAATCAACCTGCCAAATTTCGACCCATTCCGACACCGCCGCTGCAAATGAGGAAATTTCCCATGGTGCGGTTTTTCTTTGTTAATTTTCCGTCCAACACTTATTCAACCTGACATAATTAATACGGAAATTAATTATTCGAAGGCCTAAATGAAGGAATTTGGCTAAAATTCCGTGATCCCGGGTCTGTGCCACGAGTCCAATTTCTAGCTCCATTTCTAATCAACCTGCCAAATTTTGGCCCATTTCGATGCCGTCGCGACAAACGACAAAATTGCCCCTGTTACGATTTTGCGTTGTTAATTTTTTGTCCAACACATATTCAACCTGACATAATTAATGCAGAAATTAATTATTCGGAGGTCTAAATAAAGGAATTTGGCTAAAATCCCGTGATCCCAGGTCTGTGTCCGGAGTCCAATTTCTTGGGCCGTTTCCAATCAACCTGCCAAATTTCCGCTCATTCCGACATCGTCGCGACAAATGACGAAATTTCCCCTGGTGCGATTTTTCTTTGTTAATTTTCTGTCAAACATTTCTTCAACCTTACATAATTAATACAAAAATTAATTTTTTCGGAGGCCTAAAAGAAGGAATTTAGCTAAAATTCCGCGATCCTGGGGCCGGGCCCCAAGTCCAATTTCTGGGGCCGTTTCCAATCAACCTGTCAAATTTCGGCCCATTCTGATGCCGTCGTGATAAATTATTAAATTGCCCCTGGTGCGATTTTGCGTTGTTAATTTTCTGTCCAACACATCTTCAGCCTGACATAATTAATACAAAAATTAATTATTCGGAGGCCTAAACGAAGGAATTTGGCTAAAATTCCGTGATCCCGGGTCTGTGCCACGAGTCCAATTTCTGGCTCCGTTTCTAATCAACCTGCCAAATTTCGGTCCATTTCGATGTCGTCGCGACAAATGACAAAATTGCCCCTGTTGCGATTTTGCGTTGTTAATTTTCTGTCCAACACATCTTCAACGTGACATAATT
Source organism: Olea europaea var. sylvestris (assembly GCF_002742605.1). Classification (NCBI taxonomy): domain Eukaryota; kingdom Viridiplantae; phylum Streptophyta; class Magnoliopsida; order Lamiales; family Oleaceae; genus Olea; species Olea europaea. Next base: position 8,227,170 of record NC_036253.1, on the reverse strand, counting down.
TATACGGAAATTAATTATTCGGAGGCCTAAATGAAGGAATTTGGCTAAAATCCTGTGATCCCAGATCGGTGTCCGGAGTCCAATTTTTCGGGCCGTTTCCAATCAACCTGCCAAATTTTAGCCCATTCTGACACCGTCGCGACAAATGATGAAATTTCCCCTGGTGCGGTTTTTCTTTGTTAATTTTCTATCAAACACTTCTTCAACCTGACATAATTAATACGGAAATTAATTATTCGGAGGCCTAGAAGAAGGAATTTAGCTAAAATCCAGCGATCCTGGGGCCGGGCCTGGAGTCCAATTTCTGGGGCCGTTTCCAATCAACCTGTCAAATTTTGGCCCATTCCGACGCCGTTGTGACAAATTATTAAATTGCCCCTGGTGCGGTTCTGCGTTGTTAATTTTCTGTCCAACACATCTTCAGCCTGACATAATTAATACGAAAATTAATTATTCGGAGGCCTAAACAATGGAATTTGGCTAAAATCCCATGATCCTGGGTCTGTGCCCTGAGTCCAATTTATGGGGCCGTTTCTAATCAACGTGCCAAATTTCGTCCCATTCCAACGTCGTCGCGACTAATGACGAAATTGCCCCTGGTGAGATTTTTCTTTGTTAATTTTCTGTCCAACACTTCTTCAACCTGACATAATTAATAAAAAAATTAATTATTCGGAGGTCTAAATGAAGGAATTTGGCTAAAATCCTGTGATACCAGGGCCGTGCCCCGAGTCCAATTTTTGGGGCCGTTTCCAATTAACCTGTCAAATTTCGGCACATTCTGACTCCGCGTGACAAATGACGAAATTGCCCCCGGTGCGATTTTCCTTTGTTAATTTTCTGTCCAACACTTATTCAACCTGACATAATTAACCTGAAAATTAATTATTCAGAGGCCTAAATGAAGGAATTTGGCTAAAATCCCGTGATCCCAGGTCTGTGCCCCGTGTCCGATTTCTGGGTCCATTTCTAATCAGCCTACCAAATTTCGGCCCATTTCGACGTCGTCGTGACAAATGACAAAATTGCCCTCGGTACTGTTTTGCGTTGTTAATTTTCTATCCAACACATCTTCAACCTGACATAATTTATACGAAAATTAATTATTCGGAGGCCTAAACGAAGGAATTTGGCTAAAATCCCATGATCCTGGGTTAGTGCCCGGAGTCCAATTTCTCGGGCCGTTTCCAATCAACCTGCCAAATTTCGGCCCATTCCGACACCGTCGCGACAAATGACAAAATATCCCCTGGTGCGATTTTTCTTTGTTAATTTTCTATCCAACACTTCTTCAACCTGACATGATTAATACGGTAATTAATTACTCGGAGACCTAAAAGAAGGAATTTGGCTAAAATCCCGTGATCCCGGGGCTGTGCCCCGAGTCCAATTTTTGGGGCCGTTTCCAATCAAACTGTCAAATTTCGGCCCATTCCGACGCCGTCGTGACAAATGACGGAATTGCCCTTGGTGCGGTTTTGCATTGTTAATTTTCTGTCCAACACATCCTCAGCCTGACATAATTAATACGAAAATTAATTATTCGGAGGCCTAAACGAAAGAATTTGGCTAAAATCCCTTGATCCTGGGTCTGTGCCACGAGTCCAATTTCTGGGGCTGTTTCCAATCAACCTGCCAAATTTTGGGCCCATTCCGACACCATCACGACAAATGAGAAAATTACACCTGGTGCAATTTTGCGTAGTTAATTTTCTGTCCAACACATCTTCAGCCTGACATAATTAATACGAAAATTAATTATTCGGAGTCCTGAACGAAGAAATTTGGCTAAAATCCCGTGATCCTGGGTCTGTGCCCCGAGTCCAATTTCTTGGGCCGATTCCAATCAACCTGCCAAATTTCGTCCCATTCCGACACCGTTGCGACTAATGACGAAATTTCCCCTGGTGCGATTTTTCTTTGTTAATTTTCGGTCCAACACATCTTCAGCCTGACATAAATAATACGAAAATTAATTATTCGGATGCCTAAACGAAGGAATTTGGCTAAAATCCTATGATCCCGGGTTTGTGCTCTGAGTCCAATTTCTGGGGCCGTTTCCATCAACCTGCCAAATTTCGGCCCATTCGGACACCATCGCGACAAATGATAAAATTGCCACTAGAAATTAAATATTCGGAGGCCTAAACAAGGGAATTTGGCTAAAATCTCGTGATCCCGGGTCTGTGCCCCGAGTCCAATTTCTGGGGCCATTTCCAATCAACTTGCCAAATTTCGTCCCATTCCGACACCGTCGCGGCAAATGACAAAATTGCCCCTGGTGCGGTTTTTCTTTGTTAATTTTCTGTCCAACACTTATTCAACTTGACGTAATTAACACGGAAATTAATTATTTAGAGGCCTAAACGAAGGAATTTGGCTAAAATCCCGTGATCTCGGATCTGTGCCCCAAGTCCGATTTTTGGGTCCATTTCTAATCAACTTGCCAAATTTCGGCCCATTTCGACACCATCGTGACAAACAATAAAATTGCCTCTGGTGCGATTTTGTGTTGTTAATTTTCTATCCAACACATCTTCAACCCCACATAATTAACACGAAAATTAATTATTCGAAGGCCTAAATGAAGGAATTTCTCTAAAATCCCGTGATCCCGGGTCTATGCCCCGAGTCTGATTTCCCGGGCCGTTTCCACTCAACCTGCCAATTTTCGACCCATTCCGACACTGTCAGGACAAAAGACGAAATTTCCAACGGTGCAGTTTTTCATTGTTAATTTTCCGCCCAACACTTCTTTAACCTGACATAATTAATACGAAATTAATTATTCGGAAGCCTAAACGAAGGAATTTGGCTAAAATCCCGTGATCTCGGGTCTGTGCCCCGAGTCCAATTTCTGGGTCCATTTCTAATCAACCTGCCAAATTTCGGCCCATTTCGACGTCGTCGCGAAAAACGACAAAATTGCCCCTGGTGAAATTTTGCGTTGTTAATATTCTGTCCAACACATCTTCAACCTGACATAATTTATACAGAAATTAATTATTCGGAAACTAAACTAAGGAATTTGGCTAAAATCCCATGATCTTGGGTCTGTGCCCAGCGTCCGATTTCTCGGGCCGTTTCCAATCAACCTGCCAAATTTTGGCCTATTCCGACACCGTCGCGACAAATGACGAAATATCCCCTGGTGTGATTTTTCTTTGTTAATTTTCTGTCCAACAATTCTTCAACCTGACATAATTAATACGGTAATTAATTATTCGAAAGCCTAAAAGAAGGAATTTAGCTAAAATCCCGTGATCCTGGGGCCATGCCCCGAGTCCAATTTTTTGGGCCGTTTCCAATCAACCGGTTAAATTTCGGCCCATTCCGATGCCGTCGTGACAAATGACGAAATTGCCCCTGGTTCGGTTTTATGTTGACAATTTTCTGTCCAACACATCTTCAGCCTGAAATAATTAATACAAAAATTAATTATTCGGAGGCCTAAACAAAGGAATTTGGCTAAAATCCCGTGATTCTGGGTCTGTGCCCCGAGTCCAATTTCTAGGGCCATTTCCAGGCAACCTGCCAAATTTCGTCCATTCTGATACCAATGCGACTAATGATGAAATTACCTCTGGTGCAATTTTTCTTTGTTAATTTTCTGTCCAACATTTCTTTAACCTGACCTAATTAATACAAAAATAAATTATTCGTAGGCCTAAACGAAGGAATTTGGCTAAAATCCCACGATCTTGGGTCTATGCCCCGAGTCCAATTTCGGGGTCCGTTTCCTATCAACCTGCCAAATTTTGGTCCATTCCGACTCTGTCGCGACAAATGACAAAATTGCCCCTGCTGCGGTTTTGCATTGTTAATTTTCTATCCAACACATCTTCAACCTGACATAATTAGTACGGAAATTAATTATTCGGAGGCCTAAACGATGAAATTTGGCTAAAATCCCGTGATCCCAGGTCTGTGTCCCGAGTCCAATTTCTCGGGCCGTTTCCAATCAACCCTCCAAATTTCGGCCCATTCTGACACCATCGCGACAGATGATGGAATTTCCCCTGGTGCGGTTTGTATTTGTTAATTTTTTGTACGACACCTCTTCAACCTGACATAATTAATACGGAAATTAATTATTCGGTGGCCTAAACGATGGAACTAGGCTAAAATCCCATGATCCCGGGTCTGTGCCCCGAGTCCAATTTTTGGGGCCGTTTTCAATCAGCCTACAAAATTTCGGCCCATTCCAACACCGTCGCGATAAATGACGAAATTACCCTTTGTACGGTTTTGCGCTGTTAATATTCTGTCCAACACATCTTCAACCTGACATAATTAATACGAAAATTAATTATTCGAAGCTTAAACGAAGGAATTTGGCTAAAATCCCGTGATCCCGGGTCTGTGCCCTGAGTCCAAATTCTGGGGCCGTTTTAAATCAAACTACAAAATTTCGCCCCAGTCCGACACCTTCGCGACAAATGATGAAATTACCCTTAGTGCGGTTTTGCGTTGTTAATTTTTTGTCCAACACATCTTCAACCTGACATAATTAATACGAAAATCAATTATTCGGAGGCCTAAACGAAGGAATTTGGCTAAAATCCCATGATCCCGGGTCTGTGCCCCGACTCCAATTTCTCGGGCCACTTCCAATCAACCTGCCAAATTTCGGCCTATTCCGACACCGTCCCGACAAAAGACAAAATTGCCCCTGGAGCGGTTTTGCGTTGTTAATTTTCTGTCCACCACATCTTCAACATGACATAATTTATACGGAAATTAATTATTCGGAGGCCTAAACGAAGGAATTTGGCTAAAATCCCGCGATCTTGGGTTTGTGCCCCGACTCCAATTTCTGGCGCCGTTTTCAATCAACCCGCCAAATTTCGGCCCATTTCGACACCGTCACGACAAATGACAAAATTGCCCATGGTGCGATTTTACGTTGTTAATTTTCTGTCCAACACATAATTAATACAGAAATTAATTATTCGGAGGCCTAAACAAAGGAATTTGGCAAAAATCCTGTAATCCCGGGTCTGTGCCCCGAGTCCAATTTCTCGGGCCATTTCCAATCAACTTGTCGAATTTCGACCCATTCCGACACCGTCACGACAAATGATGAAATTTCCCATGGTGCGATTTTTCTTTGTTAATCTGTCCAACACTTCTTCAACCTGACATAATTAATATGGAAATTAATTATTCGGAGCCCTAAATGTAGGAATTTGACTAAAATTCCGTGATTCCGGGTCTGTGCCCCGAGTCCAATTTCTGGGTCCGTTTCTAATCAACCTGCCAAATTTCGACCTATTTCGACGATGTCGCGAGAAACGACAAAATTGCCCCCGGTGCAATTTTGCGTTGTTAATCTTTTGTCCAACACATCTTCAACCTGACATAATTTATACGGAAATTAATTATTCGGAGGCCTAAACGAAGGAATTTAGCTAAAATCTCGTCATCCCGGGTCATTGCCCGGAGTCCAATTTCTCGAGCCGTTTCCAATCAACCTGCCAAATTTCGGCCCACTCCGACAACGTCGCGACAAATGGCGAAATTTCCCCTGGTGCGGTTTTTCTTTGTTAATTTTCTGTCCAACACTTCTTCAATCTGACATAATTAATACGAAAATTATTTATTCGGAGGCCTAAAAGAAGGAATTCGTCTAAAATCTCGGGATCCCGGGGCATAGCCCCGAGTCCAATTTCTAGAGCCGTTTCCAATCAGTATGCCAAATTTCGGCCCACTCTGACGCCGTCACGACAAATGACGAAATTGCCCCTGGTACGGTTTATGTTGTTAATTTTTTGTCCAGCTAACACTTCTTCAATCTGACATAATTAATACGAAAATTATTTATTCGGAGGCCTAAAAGAAGGAATTCGTCTAAAATCTCGGGATCCCGGGGCATAGCCCCGAGTCCAATTTCTAGAGCCGTTTCCAATCAGTATGTCAAATTTCGGCCCACTCTGACGCCGTCACGACAAATGACGAAATTGCCCCTGGTACGGTTTATGTTGTTAATTTTTTGTCCAGCACATCTTCAGCCTGACATAATTAATGCGAAAATTAATTATTCGAAGGCCTAAACGAAGGAATTTGGCTAAAATCCCGTGATCCTGGGTCTGTGCCCTGAGTCCAATTTCTGGGGCCGTTTCCAATCAACCTGCCCAATTTCGTCCCATTCCAACACCGTCACGACTAATGATGAAATTGCCCCTGGTGCGATTTTTCTTTGTTACTTTTCTGCCAAACACTTCTTCAACCTGACATAATTAGTACGAAAATTATTTATTCAGAGGCCAAATGAAGGAATTTGGATAATCCCGTGATCCCAGGGCTATGCCCTTGGTCCAATTTCTGGGCCATTTTCAATCAACCTGCCAAATTTCAGCCCTTTCTGACACTGTCACGACAAATGACGAAATTGCCCCTGGTGCGCTTTTTCTTTGTTGATTTTCTGTCTAATGCATCTTCAGCCTGACATAATTAATACGGAAACTAATTATTTGGAGGCCTAAACGAGGGAATTGGGCTAAAATCCTGTGATCCCGGGTCTGTGCCCCCAGTCCAATTTCTGGGACCGTTTCCAATCAACTTGCCAAATTTCGTCCCATTTTGACACCGTCGCGGCAAATGATAAAACTGCCTCTGGTGCGGTTTTTCTTTGTTAATTTTCTGTCCAACGCTTATTCAACCTGACATAACTAATACGAAAATTAATTATTCGGAGGCCTAAACGAAAGAATTTGGCTAAAATCCCGTGATCCAGGGTCTATGCCCCGAGTCCAATTTCGGGTCCGTTTCTAATCAACCTGCTAAATTTCGGCCCATTTCGACACCGTCGACAAAATTGCCTCGGGTGCGGTTTTGCTTTGTTAATTTTCTGTCCAACACTTCTTCAACCTGACATAATTAATACGGAAATTAATTATTCGGAGGCCTAAACAAAAGAATTTAGCTAAAATCCCGTGATCCCGGGTCTGTGCCCCGAGTCCAACTAGTTGGGCTGTTTCCAATCAACCTGCCAAATTTCAACCCATTCCGACACCGCCACGACAAATGACGAAATTTCCCATGGTGCGATTTTTCATTGTTAATTTCCTATCAACACTTCTTCAACCTGACATAATTAATACAGAAATCAATTATTCGGAGGTCTAAATGAAGGAATTTGGCTAAAATCCAGTGATACCAGGGTCCGGCCCCGAGTCCAATTTCTGGGGCTGTTTCCAATCAACCTGTCAAATTTCGGCCCATTCCGATGTCGTCGTGACAAATGACGAAATTGCCCCTGCTGTGGTTTTTCTTTGTTAATTTTCGGTCCAACACATCTTCAACCTGACATAATTTATACGAAAATTAATTATTTGGAGGCCTAAATGAAGGAATTTGGCTAACATCCCATGATCCTGGGTCTGTGCCCAGAGTCCAATTTCTTGGGCCATTTCTAATCAACCTGCCAAATTTCAACCCATTCCGACACCGCCATGACAAATGAAAAAATTTCCCATGGTGCGGTTTTTCATTGTTAATTTTCTATCCAACACTTCTTCAATCTGACGTAATTAATACGAAAATCAATTATTCGGAGGTCTAAATGAAGGAATTTGGCTAAAATCTCGTGATACCGGGGCTGTGCCCCAAGTCCAATTTCTGGGGCCGTTTCCAATCAACCTGTCAAATTTTGGTCCATTTCGATGTCGTCGTGACAAATGATGAAATTGCCCCTGCTGTGGTTTTTCTTTGTTAATTTTCGGTTCAACACATCTTCAACCTGACATAAGTTATACGAAAATTAATTATTCGGAGGCCTAAACGAAGGAATTTGGGTAAAATCCCATGATCCCGGGTCTGTGCCCAGAGTCTAATTTCTCGGGCCGTTTCTAATCAACCTGCCAAATTTCGCCCCATTCCGACACCGTTGCGACAAATGACGAAATTTCCCCTAGTACGATTTTTCGTTGTTAATTTTCTGTCCAACACTTCTTCAACCTAACATAATTAAAACGGTAATTAATTATTCGGAGGCCTAAAAGAAGGAATTTGGCTAGAATCCCGTGATCCCGGGTATATACCCGGAATCCAATTTTTGAGGCCGTTTCTAATCAAACTGCCAAATTTCGGCCCATTCCGACACCGTCGCGACAAATGACGAAATTTCCCCTGGTACGATTTTTCTTTGTTAATTTTATGTTCAACACTTCTTCAACCTAACATAATTAATACGGAAATTAATTATTTGGAGGCCTAAAAGAAGAAATTTGGCTAAAATCCCGTGATCCCAGGGCCGTTTCCAATCAACCTGTCAAATTTCGGCCCATTCCGACGTCGTCGTGAAAAATGATGAAATTACCCCTGGTGCGATTTTGCGTTGTTAATTTTCTGTCCAACACATCTTCAGCCTGACATAATTAATACGAAAATTAATTATTCAGAGTCCTAAATGATGGAATTTGGCTAAAATCCCATGAACCCGGGTATGTGCCCCGAATCCAATTTCGGGGCCCGTTTCCAATCAACCGGCAGAATTTTGACCATTCCGACACCATCGTGACAAATGACGAAATTGCCCCGGTGCGATTTTACGTTGTTGATTTTCTGTACAACACTTCTTCAACCTGACAAAATTAGTACGAAAATTAATTATTCGGTGGCCTAAACGAAAGAATTTGGCTAAAATTCTGTGATCCCGGGTCTGTCCCGGAATCCAATTTTTCTGGCCGTTTCCAATAGACCTGCCAAATTTCGGCCCATTCCGACACCGTCATGATAAATGACAAAATTGTCCATGGTGCAATTTTGCGTTGTTAATTCTCTGTCCAACACATTTTAAACCTAACATAATTAATACGAAAATTAATTATTCGGAGGCCAAAGCGAAGAAATTTGGGTAAAATCCCGTGATCCTGAGTCTGTTCCCCGGGTCCAATTTCTGGGGCCGTCTCCAATCAACCTGTAAAATTTCGGCCCATTTCGACACGTCGCGACAAATGACAAAATTGCCCCTAGTGCGGTTTTGCTTTGTTAATTCTCTGTCCAACACATCTTCAAACTGACATAATTAATACGGATATTAATTATTTGGAGGCCTAAATGAAGGAATTTGGCTGATATCCCGTGATCCCGGGTTTGTGCCCCGAGTCCAATTTCTCGGGTTGTTTCCAATCAACCTGCCGAATTTTGACCCATTCCTACACCATCGCGACAAATAACGAAATTTCCCCTGGTGCGGTTTGTCTTTGTTAAATTTCTGTCCAATACCTCTTCAACCTGACATAATTAATGCGAAAATTAATTATTCGATGGCCTAAACGATGGAATTTGGCTAAAATCCCGTGATTTCAGGTCTATGCCCCTACTCCAATTTCTGGGCCGTTTCCAATCAACTTGCCAAATTTTGGCCCATTTCGACGTCGTCACAACAAATGACAAAATTGCCCCTGGTACGATTTTGCGTTGTTAATTTTCTGTCCAACGCGTCATTAGCCTGACATAATTAATACGAAAATTAATTATTCAGAGGCCTAAACGAAGGAATTTCGCTAAAATCCCGTGATCCCAGGTTCGCGTCCCGAGTCGAATTTTTGGGGCCATTTTCATTCAACCAGCCAAATTTCGGCCCATTCCGACACCGTCGCGACAAATGACGAAATTGCCCCTGGTGCGATTTTTCTTTTTTGATTTTCTGTCCAACAATTCTTCAACCTAACATAATTAATACGGAAATAAATTATTCGGAGGCCTAAGCGAAGGAATTTGGCTAAAATCCTGTGATCCCGGGTCTGTGCCTCGAGTACAATTTCTGGGGCCGTTTCCAATCAACCTGCAAAATTTCTGCCCATTCCGACACGTCGCGACAAATGACAAAATTGCCCCTAGTGCGGTTTTGCGTTGTTAATTCTCTATCCAACACATCTTCAAACTGACATAATGAATACGGAAATTAATTATTTGGAGGCCTAAACGAAGGAATTTGGCTAATATCTCGTGATCCCGGGTTTGTGCCCTGACTCCAATTTCTCGGGTTGTTTCCAATCAACCTGTTGAATTTCGACCCATTCCGACACCATCGCGACAAATGATGAAATCTCCCCTGGTGCGGTTTGTCTTTGTTAATTTTCTGTCCAACACTTCTTCAACCTGACATAATTAATGCGAAAATTAATTATTTGGAGGCCTAAACGATGGAATTTGGCTAAAATCCCGTGATTTCGAGTCTATGCCCCGACTCCAATTTTTGGGGCCGTTTCCAAGCAACTTGCTGAATTTCGGCCTATTCCAACACCGTCACGACAAATGACAAAATTGCCCCTAGGGCGGTTTCGCGTTGTTAATTTTCTGTCCAACACATAATTAGCCTGACATAATTAATACGAAAATTAATTATTTGGATGCCGGAACGAAGGAATTTCGCTAAAATCCCGTGATCCCTGTTCGCGCCCCGAGTCCAATTTCTAGGGCCGTTTCCAATCAACCAGCCAAATTTCGGTCCATTTCGACATCGTCGCGACAAATGACGAAATTGCCCCTGGTGCGATTTTCTTTTGTTGATTTTCTGTCCAACAATTCTTCAACCTAACATAATTAATGCGAAAATAAATTATTCAGAGGCCTAAGCGATGAAATTTGGCTGAAATCCTGTGATCCCAGATCTGTGCCTCGAGTCCAATTCCTGGGGCCGTTTCCAATCAACCCTCCAAATTTTTGCCCATTCCGACATCGTCATGGCAAATGACAAAATCGCCCCTGGTGCGATTTTGCGTTGTTAGTTTTCTGTCCAACACATCTTCAACATGTCATTATTAATACGAAAATTAATTATTCGGAGGCCTAAACGAAGGAATTTGGCAAAAATCCCGTGATCCCGGTTCTGTGTCCCGAATCCAATTTCTCGGGCCGTTTTCAATCAACCTGCCAAATTTCGGCCCATTCCGACTCCATCGCGACAAATGAGGAAATTGCTCCTAGTGCGATTTTGCGTTGTTAATTTTCTGTCCAACACTTCTTCAACCTGACATAATTAATGAGGAAATTAATTATTCGGAGGCCTGAACGAAGGAATTTGGCTAAAATCTTGTGATCCCGGGTCTGTGTCCCGAATCCAATTTCTCGGGCTGTTTCAAATCAACCAGCCAAATTTCAGCCCATTCCGACACCGTCGCGACAAATGACGAAATTGCCCCTGGTGCGATTTTGCGTTGTTAATTTTCTGTCCAACACTTCTTCAGTCTGACATAATTAATGAGGAAATTAATTATTCGGAGGCCTAAATGAAATAATTTGGCCAAAATCCTGTGATCCCAGGTCTGTACCCCGAGTCCAGTTTTCGGGGCCGTTTCAAATCAACCAGCCAAATTTCGGCCCATTCCGACACCGTCGCGACAAATGATGAAATTGCCCCTGGTGCTGTTTTTCTTTCTAATTTTTTGTCCAACACATCTTCAACCGGACGTAATTAATGAGGAAATTAATTATTCGGAGGCCTAAGCGAAGGAATTTGGCTAAAATCCTGTGATCCCAGGTCTGTGCCCCGAGTCCAATTTCTGGGGCCGTTACCAATCAACCTGCCAAATTTTGGCCCACTCCGTCACCGTCATGGCAAATGACAAAATTGCCCCTGGTGCGGATTTTCTTTGTTAATTTTCTTTCCAACACTTCTTCAACCTAACATAATTAATACGGAAATTAGTTATTCGCAGGCCTAAACGAAGGAATTTGGCTAAAATCCCGTGATCCTGGGTCTGTGCCCTGAGTCCAATTTCTGGGTCCGTTTCTAATGAACCTGCCAAATTTCGGCCCATTTCGACACTCTTGCGACAAACGACAAAATTGCCCCAGGTGCGGTTTTCCGTTGTTAATTTTCTGTCCAACACATCCTCAACCTGACATAATTAATATGGAAATTAATTATTCGGAAGCCTAAAGGAATTTTGCTAAAATCCCTGATTCCGGTCTGTGCCCCGAGTCCAATTTCTCAGGGCGTTTGCAATCAACCTGCCAATTTTGGGCCTATTCCGACATAGTCGCGACAATTGACAAAATTTCCCATGGTGCGGTTTTTCTTTATTAATTTTCTGTCCAACACTTCTTCAACCTGACATAATTAATACAGAAATTAATTATTCGGAGGCCTAAAGGAAGGAATTTGGCTAAAATCCCGTGATCCCGGGACTTTGCCCCGAGTCCAATTTCTGGGGCCGTTTCCAACCAACCAGTCAAATTTCTGCCCATTCCGACGCCGTCGTGACAAATGACGAAACCCTGGTGCGGTTTTTCTTTGTTAATTTTCTGTCCAACACTTCTTCAACCTGACATAATTAATAAGAAAATTAATTATTCGGAGGCCTGAATGACGGAATTTGGCTAAAATCCCGTGATCCCCGTCTGTGCCCCGAGTCCAATTTCTGGGTCCATTTCTAATCAACCTGCCAAATTTCGGCCCATTTCGACGCCTTCGCGACGAACTACAAAATTACCCCTGTGCGATTTTGCGTTGTTAATTTTCTATCCAACACATCTTCAGCCTGACATAATTAATATGGAAATTAATTATTCGAGGCCTA
>NC_036253.1:8209749-8213865 GCF_002742605.1 Olea europaea var. sylvestris | reverse complement strand
CTTCAACCTGACATAATTAATACGAAAATTAATTATTCGGAGGCCTAAATGAAGGAATTTGGCTAAAATCCCGTGATCCCGAGGCTTTGCCATGGGTCCAATTTTTGGGGCAGTTTCCAATCAACGTGTCAAATTTGGGCCCATTCCGACAATGTTGCGACAAATGATGAAATTTCCCATGGTGAGGTTTTTCTTTGTTTATTTTCTGTCCAACACTTCTTCAACCTGACATAATTAATACGAAAATTAATTATTCGAAAGCCTAAAAGAAGGAATTTGGCTAAAATCCAATGATCCCGGGTCCGTGCCCCGAGTCCAATTTCTAGGGCCGTTTCCAATCAACCTGCCAAATTACGGCCCATTCCGACACTGTCGCGACAAATGACGAAATTTCCCCTGGTGTGGATTTTCTTTGTTAATTTTCTGTCCAACACAATTTATACCTGACATAATTAATACGAAAATTAATTATTCGGAGGCCTAAGCGAAGGAATTTGGCTAAAATCCAGTGATCCCGAGTCTGTGCCCCGAGTCCGATTTCTGGGTACATTTCCAATCAACCTACCAAATTTCGGCCCATTCCGGCACCGTCGTGACGAATGACGCAATTGCCCCTGGTGCAGTTTTGCGTTGTTAATTTTTTGTCCAACAATTCTTCAGCCAGACATAATTAATATGGAAACTAATTGTTCGGAGGCCTAAACGAAGGAATTTGGCCAAAATCTAGTGATCCCAGGTCTGTGCCCCGAGTCCGATTCCTGGGGCCCTTTCCAATCAACCTGCCAAATTTCGGCAAATTTCGACACCGTGGCGACAAATGACGAAATTGCCCCTGGTGCGATTTTGCGTTGTCAAATTTCTATCCAACACATCTTCAACCTGACATAATTAACGAGGGAATTAATTATTCGGAGGCCTAAACGAAGGAATTTGGCTAAAATCCCGTGATCACGAGTCTGTGCCCCGACTCCAATTTATGGGGCCGTTTCCAATCAACCTGCCAAATTTTGGCCCATTTCGACGCCGTCGCGACAAACGACAAAATTGCCCCTGGTGCGATTTTGCGTTGTTAATTTTCTGTCCAACACATCTTTAGCCTGACATAATTAATACGAAAATTAATTATTTGGAGGCCTAAACTAAGGAATTTGGCTAAAATCCCGTGATCCCGGGTCTGTGTCCCGAATCCAATTTCTCTGGCCGTTTCCAATCAACCTGTCAAATTTCGGCCCATTCCGACACCTTCACGACAAATGACGAAATTGCCCCTGGTGCGATTTTGCGGTGTTAATGTTATGTCCAACACTTCGTTAGCCCGACATAATTAATGAGGAAATTAATTATTCGGAGGCCTAAACGAAAGAATTTGGCTAAAATCCTGTGATCCCGGGTCTGTACCCCGAGTCCAATTTTCGAGGCCGTTTCAAATCAACTTGCCAAATTTCGGCCCGTTCTGACATCGTCGCGACAAATGGCGAAATTGCCCACGTTACGATTTTGCGTTGTTAATTTTCTGTCCAACACTTCTTCAACCTGACATAATTAATGAGGAAATTAATTATTCGGTGGCCTAAACGAAGGAATTTGGCTAAAATCCCGTGATTTCGGATCTGCGCCCCGAGTCCAATTTCTGGGGCCGTTTCCAATCGACCTGTCGAATTTCGGCCCATTCCAACACCGTCCCGTCAAATGACGAAATTGCCCCTGGTGTTGTTTTTCTTTGTTAATTTTCTGTCCAACACTTCTTCAACCTGACATAATTAATACGGAAATTAATTATTCGGAGGCCTAAACAAAGGAATTTAGTTAAAATCCTGTGATCCCGGGTCTGTGCCCCGAGCCCAATTTCTGGGGCCGTTTCCAATCAACCTGCCAAATTTCTGCCCATTCCGACACCGTCGCGACAAATGATGAAATAGGCCCTGGTCCGGTTTTTCTTTGTTAATTTTCTGTCCAACACATCTTCAGCCTGACATAATTAATATGGAAATTAATTATTCGGTGGCCAAAATGAAGGAATTTGGCGAAAATCCCGTGATCCCGGGTCTGTGCCCCGAGTCCAATTTCTGGGTCCGTTTCTAATCAACCTGCCAAATTTCGGCCCATTTCGACACCGTCGCGACAAACGACAAAATTGCCCCTGGTGCAATTTTGCGTTGTTAATTTTCTAGCCAACTCATCTTCAACCTAACATAATTAATACGAAAATTAATTATTCGGAGGCCTAAACGAAGGAATTTGGCGAAAATCCCGTGGTCCCGGGTCTGTGCCCCGAGTCCAATTTCTGGGTCCGTTTCTAATCAACCTGCCAAATTTCGGCCCATTTCGACACAGTCGCGACAAACGACAAAATTGCCCCTGGTGCAGCTTTGCGTTGTCAATTTTCTATCCAACTCATCTTCAACCTAACATAATTAATACGAAAATTAATTATTCAGAGGCCTAAACGAAGGAATTTGGCGAAAATCCCATGATCATGGGTCTGTGCCCCGAGTCCAATTTCTCGGACCGTTTCCAATCAACCTGCGAAATTTCAACCCGTTCCGACACCGTTGCGACAAACGACGAAATTTCCCATGATGTGGTATTTCTTTATTAATTTTCTGTCCAACACTTCTTCAACCTGACATAATTAATACGGAAATTAATTATTCGGGGGCCTAAACGAAGGAATTTGGCTAAAATCCTGTGATCCCAAGTCTGTGCCCCGTGTCCAATTTCTAGGTCCGTTTCTAATCAACCTGCCAAATTTCGGCCCATTTTGACACCGTCACGACAAACGACAAAATTGCCTCTGGTACGGTTTTGCGTTGTTAATTTTTTGTCCAACACATCTTAAACCTGATATAATTAATACGGAAATTAATTATTCGGGGGCCTAAACGAAGGAATTTGGCTAAAATCCTATGATCCCGAGTCTGTGCCCCGTGTCCAATTTCTAGGTCCGTTTCTAATCAACCTGCCAAATTTCGGCCCATTTTGACACCGTCACGACAAACGACAAAATTGCCCTGGTACGGTTTTACGTTGTTAATTTTTTGTCCAACACATCTTAAACCTGATATAATTAATACAGAAATTAATTATTCGGAGGCCTAAACGAAGGAATTTGGCTAAAATCCCGTGATCCCGGGTCTGTGCCCTGAGTCCAATTTCTCGTGCTGTTTGCAATCAACCTGCTAAATTTTGGTCCATTCCAACACCGTCGCGAAAAATGACAAAATTTTCCATGGTGCGGCTTTTCTTTTTCAATTTTCTGTCCAACACTTCTTCAACCTGACATAATTAATACGGAAATTAATTATTCGGAGGCCTGAATGAAGGATTTTGGCAAAAGTCCTGTGATCCCGAGGCAATGCCCCGAGTCCAATTTTTGGGGCTGTTTCCGATCAACCAGTTAAATTTCAGCCCATTCCGACGCCGTCGTGACAAATGATGAAATTGTCCCGGTGCGGTTTTTCTTTGTTAATTTTCTGTCCAACACTTCTTCAACCTGACATAATTAATACGAAAAATAATTATTCGGAGGCCTAAACGAAGGAATTTGGCTAAAATCCTGTGGTCCTGGGTCTGTGCCCCGAGTCTGATTTCTGGGTCCGTTTCTAATCAACCTGCCAAATTTTGGCCCATTTCGACGTCGTCGTGACAAACGACAAAATTGCCCCTTGCGCGGTTTTACGTTGTTAATTTTTTGTCCAACACATCTTCAGCCTGACATAATTAATAAGGAAATTAATTATTCGGAGGCCTAAACAAATTTATTTGGCTAAAATCCCATAATCTTGGGTTTGTGCCCAGAGTCCAATTTCTGGGCCTTTCCAATCAGCCTGTCAAATTTTGGCCCATTCCGACGCCGTCGTGACAAATGACGAAATTGCCTCTGGTGCGGTTTTTCTTTGTTAATTTTCCGTCCAACACTTGTTCAACATGACATAATTAATACGAAAATGAATTATTCGGAGGCCTAAACGAAGGAATTTGGCTAAAATCCCGTGATCCCGGGTTTGCGCCCCGAGTCCAATTCCTGGGACCGTTTCCAATAAACCTGCCAAATTTCGGCCCATTCCGACACCTACGCGACAAATGACGAAATTGCCCCGGGTGCGGTTTTTTTTT
>NC_036253.1:8130758-8208984 GCF_002742605.1 Olea europaea var. sylvestris | reverse complement strand
CGACAAATGACGAAATTGCCCCTGGTGCGATTTTGCGTTGCTAATTTTCTGTCCAACACTTCTTCAACCAGACATAATTAATGAGGAAATTAATTATTCGGATGCCTAAACGAAAGAATTTGGCTAAAATCCCTTGATCCCGGGTCTGTACCCCGAGTCCAATTTTTGGCGCCGTTTCAAAACAACCTGCCAAATTTCGGCCCATTCCGACACCGTCACGACAAATGACAAAATTGTCGCTGGTGCGATTTTGCGTTGTTAATTTTCTGTCCAACAAATATTCAGCCGGATATAATTAATACGAAAATTAATTATTCGGAGGCCTAAAATAAGGAATTTGGCTAAAATCCAGTGATCCCGGGTCTGTGCTCCGAGTCCAATTTCTGGGGCTGTTTCCAATCAACCTGCCAAGTTTTTGCCCATTTCGACACCATCACGAGAAATGACAAAATTGCCCTTGGTGCGGTTTTGCGTTGTTAATTTTCTGTCCAACACATCTTCAACCTGACATAATTAATGCGAAGATTATTTATTCGGAGGCCTAAAAGAAGGAATTTGGCTAAAATCCCGTGAACCTGGGTCTACGCCCTGAGTCCGATTTCTTGGGCCGTTTCCAATCAACCATCCAAATTTCGGCGCATTCCGACACCGTCACGACAAATGACGAAATTGCCCCTGGTGCGATTTTGCGTTGCTAATTTTCTGTCCAACACTTCTTCAACCAGACATAATTAATGAGGAAATTAATTATTCGAAGACCTAAACGAAAGAATTTGGCTAAAATACTCTAATCCCTGGCCTGTACCCCTAGTAGAATTTTCGGGGCCATTTTCGATCAACCTGCCAAATTTCGACGCATTCCGACACCGTTGCGACAAATGACGAAATTGCCCCTGGTGCGATTTTGCGTTGCTAATTTTCTGTCCAACACTTCTTCAACCAGACATAATTAACGAGGAAATTAATTATTCGAAGACCTAAACGAAGAAATTTGGCTAAAATCCTGTGATCCCGGGCCTGTACCCCGAGTCCAATTTCCGGGGCCGTTTCAAATCAACCTGCCAAATTTCAGCCCATTTCAACACCGTCGCGACAAATGACGAAATTGCCCCAGGTACGGTTTTGCGTTGTTAATTTTCTGCCAACACTTCTTCAACCTGACATAATTAATGAGGAAATTAATTATTCGGAGGCCTAAACAAAGGAATTTGTCTATATTCTCGTGATCCCGGGTTTGTGCCCTGACTCCGATCTCTGGGGCCATTTCCAATCAACCCGCTAAATTTTGGCTCATTACGACACCGTCATGACAAATGACAAAATTGCCCCTGGTGCGGTTTTGCGTTGTTAATTTTCTCTTCAACACATCTTCAGGTTGATATAATTAATATGAAAATTAATTATTCGAAGGCCTAAATGAAGGAATTTGGCTAAAATTCTGTTATCCCGGGTCTGTGCCCCTAGTCCAATTTCTGGGGCCGTTTCCAATCAACTTGCCAAATTTCCGCCCATTCCAACACCGTTGTGACAAATGACGAAATTGCCCCTTGTGCGGTTTTCCTTTGTTAATTTTCTGTCCAACACTTCTTCAACCTGACATAATTAATACGGAAATTAATTATTCGGAGGCCTAAACAAAGGAATTTGGCTAAAATCCCGTGATCCCGAGTTTGTGTCCCGAGTCCAATTTCTGGGTCCGTTTCCAATCAACCTGCCATATTTCGGCCCATTCCGACACCACCACGACAAATGATGAAATTGCCCCCGGGGCGGGTTTGCATTATTAATTTTCTGTTCAACACTTCTTCAACCTGACATGATTAATACGGAAATTAATTATTTGGAGGCCTAAACGAAGGAATTTTACTAAAATCCCGTGATCTCGGGTCTGTGGCCCGAGTTCGATTTCTCGGGCCGTTTCCAATCAACTTGCCAAATTTCGGCCCATTCCAACACCGCCACGACAAATGAGGAAATTGCCCCTGGGGCAGTTTTGCGTTGTTAATTTTCTGTCCAACACATCTTAAACCTGACATAATTAATACGAAAATTAATTATTCGGAGGCCTGAACGGAGAAATTTGGCTAAAATCCCGTGATCCCGTGTCTGTGGCCCGAGTTTGATTTCTCAGGCCGTTTCCAATCAACTTACCAAATTTCGGCCCATTTCGACACCGTTACGACAAATGACGAAATTGCTCCCTGTGCGATTTTGCGTTGTTAATTTTTTGTCTAACACTTCTTCAACCATACATAATTAATGAGGAAATTAATTATTCAGAGGCCTAAACAAAAGAATTTGGCTAAAATCCTGTGATCCCGGGTCTGTATCCCGAGTCCAATTTTCGGGACCGTTTCAAATCAACCTGTCAAATTTCGGCCCATTCCTACACCGTCACGACAAAATGACGAAATTGCCCCTAGTGCGATTTTGCGTTGTTAATTTTCTGTCCAACACTTCTTCAACCTGACATAATTAATGAGAAAATTAATTATTCGGAGGCCTAAATGAAGGAATTTGGCTATAATCCCGTGATCCCGGGTTTGTGCCCCGACTCCGATTTCTGGGGCCATTTCCAATCAACCCGCCAAATTTCCACCCATTTCGACACCGTCACGACAAATGACAAAAATGCCCCTGGTGCAGCTTTGCGTTGTTAATTTTCTGTCCAACACATCTTCAACCTGATATAATTAATACGAAAATTAATTATTCGAAGGCCTAAACGAAGGAATTTGGCTAAAATCCTGTGACCGCGGGTTTGTGCATTGAGTCCAATTTCTGGGGCCGCTTCCAATCAACCTGCCAAATTTCGGCCCATTCCGACACCGTCGTGACAAATGACGAAATTGCCCCTGGTGCGGTTTTTCTTTTAATAATTTCTTGTCCAACACTTCTTCAACCTAACATAATTAATATGAAAATTAATTATTCTGAGGCCTAAACGAAAGAGTTTAGCTAAAATCCCGTGATCCCGGGTCTGTGTCCCGAGTCCAATTTCTGGGTGCGTTTCCAATCAACCTGCCAAATTTCGGCTCATTCCGACACCGCCACGACAAATGACGAAATTGTCCCTGGGGCGGTTTTGCGTTGTTAATTTTCTGTCCAACACTTCTTCAACCTGACATAATTAATATGGAAATTAATTATTTGGAGGCCTAAACGAAGGAATTTGTCTAAAATCCCGTGATCCTGGGTCTGTGCCCCGAGTCCAATTTCTGGGTCCGTTTCTAATCAACCTTCCAAATTTCGACCCATTTCGACACCGTCACGACAAACGTTAAAATTGTCCCGAGTGCGGTTTTACGTTGTTAATTTTCTGTCCAACATATCTTCAACCTAACATAATTGATACGGAAATTAATTATTCGGAGGCCTAAATCAAGGAATTCTGCTAAAATCCCGTGATCCTGGGTTTGTGCCTTGAGTCCAATTCTGGGTCCGTTTCTCATCAACCTACCAAATTTCGGCCCATTCCGACACCGCCACGACAAATGACGAAATTGCCCCATGGGCGGTTTTGCGTTGTTAATTTTCTGTCCAACACATCTTCAACCTGACTTAATTAATACGAAAATTAATTATTCGGAGGCCTAAAAAAAGGAATTTGGCTAAAATCCCGTGATCCCGGGTCTGTGCCCCGAGTCCAATTTCTGGGACCGTTTCCAATCAACCTGCCAAATTTCGACCCATTCCGACACTGCCACAACAAATTTGGAAATTGCCCCTAGGGCGGTTTTGCGTTGTTAATTTTCTGTCCAACACATCTTAAACCTGACATAATTAATACGAAAATTAGTTATTCGGAGGCCTGAACGAAGAAATTTGGCGAAAATCCCGTGATCTCGAGTCTGTGGCTCGAGTTCGATTTCTCGGTCCGTTTCCAATCAACTTGCCAAATTTCGGTCCATTTCGACACCGTCGCGACAAATGACGAAATTGTCCCTCGTGCGATTTTACGTTGTTAATTTTTTGTCCAACACTTCTTCAACCATACATAATTGATGAGGAAATTAATTATTCAGAGGCCTAAACAAAAGAATTTGGCTAAAATCCTGTGATCCCGGGTCTGTATCCCGAGTCCAATTTCCGGGACCGTTTCAAATCAACCTGCCAAATTTCGGCCCATTCCTACACCGTCGCGACAAATGACAAAATTGCCCCCAGTGCGATTTTGCGTTGTTAATTTTCTGTCCAACACTTCTTCAACCTGACATAATTAATGAGAAAATTAATTATTCGGAGGCCTAAACGAAGGAATTTGGCTATAATCCCGTGATCCCGAGTTTGTGCCCCGACTCCGATTTCTGGGGCCGTTTCCAATCAACCCGCCAAATTTCGACCCATTCCGACACCGTCACGACAAATGACAAAATTACCCCTGGTGCGGTTTTGCGTTGTTAATTTTCTGTCCAACACATCTTCAACCTGATATAATTAATACGAAAATTAATTATTCGGAGGCCTAAACGAAGGAATTTGGCTAAAATCCCGTGACCGCGGGTTTGTGCATTGAGTCCAATTTCTGGGGCCGCTTCCAATCAACCTGCCAAATTTCGGCCCATTCCGACACCGTCGTGACAAATGACGAAATTGCCCCTGGTGCGGTTTTTCTTTTAATAATTTCTTGTCCAACACTTCTTCAACCTAACATAATTAATATGAAAATTAATTATTCTGAGGCCTAAACGAAAGAGTTTAGCTAAAATCCCGTGATCCTGGGTCTGTGTCCCGAGTCCAATTTCTGGGTCCGTTTCCAATCAATCTGCCAAATTTCGGCTCATTCCGACACCGCCACGACAAATGACGAAATTGTCCCTGGGGCGGTTTTGCGTTGTTAATTTTCTGTCCAACACTTCTTCAACCTGACATAATTAATATGGAAATTAATTATTTGGAGGCCTAAACGAAGGAATTTGTCTAAAATCCCGTGATCCTGGGTCTGTGCCCCGAGTCCAATTTCTGGGTCCGTTTCTAATCAACCTTCCAAATTTCGACCCATTTCGACACCGTCACGACAAACGTTAAAATTGTCCCGAGTGCGGTTTTACGTTGTTAATTTTCTGTCCAACATATCTTCAACCTAACATAATTGATACGAAAATTAATTATTCGGAGGCCTAAATCAAGGAATTTGGCTAAAATCCCGTGATCCTGGGTTTGTGCCCTGAGTCCAATTCTGGGTCCGTTTCTCATCAACCTACCAAATTTTGGCCCATTCCGAACCGCCACGACAAATGACGAAATTGCCCCAAGGGCGGTTTTGCGTTGTTAATTTTCTGTCCAACACATCTTTAACCTGACTTAATTAATACGAAAATTAATTATTCGGAGGCCTAAACAAAGGAATTTGGCTAAAATCCCTGATCCCGGGTTTGTGCCCCGAGTCCAATTTCTGGGTCCGTTTCCAATCAACCTGCCAAATTTCGACCCATTCCGACACCGCCACGACAAATTTGGAAATTTCCCCTGGGGCGGTTTTGCGTTGTTAATTTTCTGTCCAACACATCTTAAACCTGACATAATTAATACGAAAATTAGTTATTCGGAGGCCTGAACGGAGAAATTTGGCTAAAATCCCGTGATCCCAGGTCTGTGGCCTGAGTCCGATTTCTCGGGCCGTTTCCAATCAACTTGCCAAATTTCGGCCCATTTCGACAACGTCGCGACAAATGACGAAATTACCCCTCGTACGATTTTGCGTTGTTAATTTTCTGTCCAACACTTCTTCAACCATACATAATTAATGAGGAAATTAATTATTCAGAGGCCTAAACAAAAGAATTTGGCTAAAATCCAGTGATCCCGGTTCTGTACCCCGAGTCCAATTTCCGGGACGGTTTCAAATCAACCTGCCAAATTTCGGCCCATTTCTATACCGTCGTGAGAAATGACGAAATTGCCCCTACTGCGATTTTGGGTTGTTAATTTTCTGTCCAACACTTCTTCAACCTGACATAATTAATGAGAAAATTAATTATTCGGAGGCCTAAACGAAGGAATTTGGCTATAATCCCGTGATCCCGGGTTTGTGCGCTGACTCCGATTTCTGGGGCCGTTTCCAATCAACCCACCAAATTTCGACCCATTTCGACATCGTCACGACAAATGACAAAATTACCCTTGGTGCGATTTTGCGTTGTTAATTTTCTGTCCAACACATCTTCAGCCTGATATAATTAATATGAAAATTAATTATTCGGAGGCCTAAACGAAGGAATTTGGCTAAAATCCCGTGATCCCGGGTTTGTGCCCTGAGTCAATTTCTGGGGCCGCTTCCAATCAACCTGCCAAATTTCGGCCCATTCTGACACCGTCGTGACAAATGACGGAATTGCCCCTGGTGCGGTTTTTCTTTGTTAATTTCTTGTCCAAAACTTCTTCAACCTAACATAATTAATACGGAAATTAATTATTCGGAGGCCTAAACAAAAGAATTTTGCTAAATTCCCGTGATCCCGGGTCTGTGTCCCGAGTCCAATTTCTGGGTCCATTTCCAATCAACCTGCCAAATTTTGGCCCATTCCGATACCGCCACGACAAATGACGAAATTGTCCCTGGGGCGATTTTGCGTTGTTAATTTTCTGTCCAACACTTCTTCAACCTGACATAATTAATATGGAAGTTAATTATCTGGAGGCCTAAACGAAGGAATTTGTCTAAAATCCTGTGATCCTGGGTCTGTGCCCCGAGTCCAATTTCTGGGTCCGTTTCTAATCAACCTGCTAAATTTCGGCCCATTTCGACACCGTCACGACAAACGACAAAATTGCCCCGAGTGCGGTTTTGCGTTGTTAATTTTCTGTCCAACATATCTTCAACCTGACATAATTAATATGGAAATTAATTATTCGGAGGCCTAAATCAAGGAATTTAGCTAAAATCCCGTGATCCTGGGTCTGTGTCCCGAGTCCAGTTTCTGGGCCCGTTTCCAATCAACTTACCAAATTTCGGTCCATTCCGACACCGCAACGACAAATGACGATATTGCTCCTGGGGCGGTTTTGGGTTGTTAATTTTCTGTCCAACACATCTTAAACCTAACATAATTTACGAAAATTAATTATTCGGAGGCCTAAACGAAGGAATTTGGGTAAAATCCCGTGATCCCGGGTCTGTGCTCCGAGTCCAAATTCTTGGGCCGTTTCCAATCAACCTGCCAAATTTCATCCCATTTCGACGCCGTCGCGACATATGACAAAATTGCCCCAGGTGCGGTTTTTCTTTGTAAATTTTCTGTCCAACACTTCTTCAACCTGACATAATTAATACAGAAATTAATTATTCGGAGGCCTAAATCAAGGAATTTGCGTAAAATCCCGTGATCCTAGGCCTGTGCCCCGAATCCAATTTCTGGGTCCGTTTCCAATCAACTTACCAAATTTCGGCCCATTCCGACACCGCCACGACAAATGACGAAATTGCCCCTGGGACGATTTTGTGTTGTTAATTTTCTGTCCAACACATCTTAAACCTGACATAATTAATATGAAAATTAATTATTCGGAGGCCTAAACGAAGGAATTTGGCTAAAATCCCGTGATCCTAGGCCTGTGCCCCGAATCCAATTTCTGGGTCCGTTTCCAATCAACCTGCCAGGTTTTGCGTTGTTAATTTTCTGTCCAACACTTCTTCAACCTGACATAATTAATATGAAAATTAATTATTCGGAGGCCTAAACGAAGGAATTTGGCTAAAATCCCGTGATCCCGGGTTTGTGCTCCGAGTCCAATTTCTGAGGCTATTTCTAATCTACCTACCAAATTTCGTCCCATTTCGACGCCGTCGCGACATATGAAAAATTGCCCCAGGTGCGATTTTTCTTTGTTAATTTTCTGTCCGACACTTCTTCAACCTGGCATAATTAATATGGAAATTAATTATTCGGAGGCCTAAACGAAGGAATTTGGCTAAAATCCTGTGATCCTGGGTTTGTGCCCCGAGTCCAATTTCTGGGTTCGTTTCTAATCAACATTTCGGCCCATTTCGACACCGTCGTGACAAACGACGAAATTGACCCTTGTGCAGTTTTGCGTTGTTAATTTTCTGTCCAACACATCTTCAACCTGACATAATTAATACGGAAATTAATATTCGGAGGCCTAAACGAAGAAATTTGGCTAAAATCCCGTGATCCCGGGTCTGTGCTCCGAGTTCGATTTCTCGGGCCGTTTCCAATAAACCTGCCAAATTTCAGCATATTCCGACACCGTCGCGACAAATGACGAAGTTGCCCCTGGTGCGGTTTTGCGTTGTTAATTTTCAGTCCAACACTTCTTCAACCAAACATAATTAATGAGGAAATTAATTATTCGGAGGCCTAAACGAAAGAACTTGGATAAAATCCTGTGATCCCGGGTCTATACCTCGAGTCCAATTTCCGGGGCCATTTGAAATCAACCTGCCAAATTTCGGCCCATTCCGACACCGTCGCGACAAATGACGAAATTGCACCTGTGCAGTTTTGCGTTGTTAATTTTCTGTCCAGCACATCTTCAACCTGACATAATTAATACGGAAATTAATTATTCGGAGGCCTAAACCAAGGAATTTGGCTAAAATCTCGTGATCCCGGGTCTATGCCCCGAGTTCGATTTCTCGGGCAGTTTCCAATCAACCTGCCAAATTTCGTTCCATTCTGACACCGTCGCGGCAAATGACGAAATTGTACGTGGTGCGATTTTGAGTTGTTAATTTTCTGTCCAACACTTCTTTAACCAGACATAATTAATGAGAAAATTAATTATTCGGAGGCCTAAACGAAAGAATTTGGCTAAAATCCTGTGATTCCAAGTTTGTACCTTGAGTCCAATTTTCGGGACTATTTCAATTCAACCTTCCAAATTTCGGCCCATTTCGACACCGTCGCGACAAATGACGAAATTACCCCTGGTGCGATTTTGCGATGTTAATTTTCTGTCCAACACTTCTTCAACCTGACATAATTAATGAGGAAATTAATTATTCGGAAGCCTAAACGAAGGAATTTGGCTATAATCCCATGATCCCGGGATTGTTCCCCGACTCCGATTTCTGGGGCCGCTTCCAATCAACCCGCCAAATTTCGGCCCATTCCGACACCGTCACGACAAATGACAAAATTGACCCTAGTACGGTTTTGCGTTGTTAATTCTCTGTCCAACACATCTTCGGCCAGATATAATTAATATGAAAATTAATTATTCGGAGGCCTAAACGAAGGAATTTGGCTAAAATCCCGTGATCCCGATTCTGTGTCCTGAGTCCAATTTCTGGGGCCGTTTCCAATTAACCTGCCAAATTTTGGCCCATTCCGACACCGTCATGACAAATGACGAGATTGCCCCTGGTGCGATTTTTCTTTGTTAATTTTCTATCCAACACCTCTTCAACCTGACATAATTAATACGGAAATTAATTATTCTGAGGCCTAAATGAAAGAATTTGGCTAAAATCCTGTGATCCCGGGTCTGTACCTCGAGTCCAATTTCCGGGGCCATTTCAAATCAACCTGCCAAATTTCGGCCGATTCCGACGCTGTCGCGACAAATGACGAATTGCCCCTGTGCAGTTTTGCGTTGTTAATTTTCTGTCCAACACTTCTTCAACCTAACATAATTAATGAGGAAATTAATTATTCAGAGACCTAAACGAAGGAATTTGGCTATAATCCCTTGATCTCGGGTTTGTGCCCCGACTCCGATTTCTGGGGCCGATTCCAATCGACCCGTCAAATTTCGGCCCATTCCGACACTGTCACGACAAATGACAAAATTGCCCCTGGTGCGGTCTTGCGTTGTTAATTTTTTGTCCAACACATCTTCAACCTGATATAATTAATACGAAAATTAATTATTTGGAGGCCTAAATGAAGGAATTTGGCTAAAATCCCGTGATCCCGGGTCTGTGCCCCGAGTCCAATTTCTGGGGCCGTTTCCAATCAACCTGCCAAATTTTGGCCCATTCCGACACCGTCATGACAAATGACGAAATTGCCCCTGGTGCAGTTTTTCTTTGTTAATTTTCTGTCAAACATTTCTTCAACCTGTCATAGTTAATACGAAAATTAATTATTCGTAGACCTAAACTAAGGAATTTAGCTAAAATTCCGTGATCCCGGGCCTGTGTCCCGAGTCCAATTTCTGCGTCTATTTCCAATCAACCTGCTAAATTTTGGCCCATTTCGACACCTTTGCGACAAATGACGAAATTACCCCTGGTGCGATTTTGCGTTGTTAATTTTCAGTCCAACGCATCTTCAACCTGACATAATTAATACGAAAATTAATTATTCGGAGGCCTAAACGAAGGAATTTGGCTAAAATCTCGTGATCCTGGGTCCGTGCCTAGAGTCCAATTTCTGGGGTCATTTCCAATCAACCTGCCAAATTCTGGCCCATTCCGACACCATCGCGACAAATGACGAAATTTACCCTGGTGCGGCTTTTCTTTGATAATTTTCTGTCCAACACTTCTTCAGCCTGACATAATTAATATGGAAATTAATTATTCGGAGGCCTAAACGAAGGAATTTGTCTAAAATCCCGTGATCCCGGGTCTGTGCCCCGACTACAATTTCTCGGGCCATTTTTAATCAACCTGCCAAATTTCAGCCTATTCCGACACTGTTGCAACAAATGACAAAAGTGCCCCTAGACTGGTTTTGCGTTGTTAATTTTCTGTCCAACACATCATCAACCTGACATAATTAATACGAAAATTAATTATTCGGAGTCCTAAACGAAGGAATTTGGCTAAAATCCCATGATCCCAGGTATGTGCCCTGAATCCAATCAACCGGCAGAATTTTGACCCATTCCGACACCGTCGTGACAAATAACGAAATTGCCCCGGTGCGATTTTACGTTGTTAATTTTCTATACAACACTTCTTCAACCTGACATAATTAGTACGAAAATTAATTATTCGGAGGCCTAAACGAAAGAATTTGGCTAAAATCCCATGATCCCGGATCTGTGCCGGAATCCAATTTTTGGGGCCGTTTCCAATAGACCTTTCAAATTTCGGCCCATTCCGACACCGTCGTGATAAATGACAAAATTGTCCATGGTGCGATTTTGCGTTGTTAATTCTCTGTCCAACACATTTTAAACCTAACATAATTAATACGGAAATTAATTATTCAGAGGCCTAAGCGAAGAAATTTAGCTAAAATCCTGTGATCCTGAGTCTTTGCCCCGGGTCCAATTTTTGGGGCCGTTTCCAATCATCCTGCAAAATTTTGGCCCATTTCGACACGTCGCGACAAATGACTAAATTGCCCCTAGTGCGGTTTTGCGTTGTTAATTCTCTGTCCAACACATCTTCAAACTGACATAATTAATACGGAAATTAATTATTCGGAGGCCTAAACGAAGGAATTTGGCTAATATCCCGTGATCCCGAGTTTGTGCCCCGAGTCCAATTTCTCGGGTTGTTTCCAAACAACCTGCCAAATTTTGACCCATTCCGACACCATCGTGACAAATGACGAAATTTCCCCTGGTGTGGTTTGTCTTTGTTAAATTTCTGTCCAACACCTCTTCAACCTGACATAATTAATGCGGAAATTAATTATTCGGTGGCCTAAACGATGGAATTTGGCTAAAATCCCTTGATTTCGAGTCTATGCCCCTGCTCCAATTTCTGGGGCCGTTTCCAATCAACTTGCCAAATTTCAGCCCATTTCGTCACCGTCACGACAAATGACAAAATTCCCCTGGTCCGGTTTTGCGTTGTTAATTTTCTATCCAACACATCATTAGCCTGACATAATTAATACGAAAATTAATTATTTAGAGGCCTAAACGAAGGAATTTCGCTAAAATCCCATGATCCCAGGTTCGTGCCCCGAGTCCAATTTCTGGGGCCGTTTTCAATCAAACAGCCAAATTTCGGCCCATTCCGACACCGTGGCGACAAATTACGAAATTGCCCCTGGTGCGATTTTTCTTTTTTGATTTTCTGTCCAACAATTCTTCAACCTAACATAATTAATGCGGAAATAAATTATTCGGAGGCCTAAGCGAAGGAATTTGGCTAAAATCCTGTGATCCCGCGTCTGTGCCCCGAGTACAATTTTTGGGGCCATTTCCAATCAACATGCAAAATTTCGGCCCATTCCGACACGTCGCGACAAATGACAAAATTGCCCCTAGTGCGGTTTGCGTTGTTAATTCTCTATCCAACACATCTTCAAACTGACATAATTAATACGGAAATTAATTATTCGGAGGCCTAAACGAAGGAATTTAGCTAATATCCCGTGATCTCGGGTTTGTGCCCCGACTCCAATTTCTCGGGTTGTTTCCAATCAACCTGTCGAATTTCGACCCATTCCGACACCATCGTGACAAATGACGAAATTTCCCCTGGTGCGGTTTGTCTTTGTTAATTTTCTGTCCTACACCTCTTCAACCTGACATAATTAATGCGGAAATTAATTATTCGGAGGCCTAAACGATGGGATTTGGCTAAAATCCTGTGATTTCGAGTCTATGCCCCGACTCCAATTTCTGGGGCCGTTTCCAATCAACTTACCAAATTTGGCCCATTCCGAAACCATCACGACAAATGACAAAATTGGCCCTAGGGCGGTTTTGCGTTGTTAATTTTCTGTCCAACACATAATTAGCCTGACATAATTAATACGAAAATTAATTATTCGGAGGCCCAAACGAAGGAATTTTGCTAAAATCCCGTGATCCCTGGTTTGCACCCTGAGTCCAATTTCTGGGGCCGTTTCCAATCAACCAGCCAAATTCCGGCCCATTCCGACACCGTCGCGACAAATGACGAAATTGTCCCGGGTGCGATTTTTCTTTGGTTATTTTCTGTCCAACAATTCTTCAACCTAACATAATTAATACGAAAATAAATTATTCGGAGGCCTAAGCGAAGAAATTTGGCTAAAATCCTGTGATCCCAGGTCTGTGCCCCGAGTCCAATTTCGGGGGCCGTTTCCAATCAACCAGCCAAATTTTGGCCCATTCCGACATCGTCACGGCAAATGACAAAATTGCCCCTGGTGCAATTTTACGTTGTTAGTTTTCTGTCCAACACATCTTCAACCTGTCATAATCAATACGGAAATTAATTATTCAGAGGCCTAAACGAAGGAATTTGGCTAAAATCCAGTGATCCCGGTTCTGTGTCCCGAATCTAATTTCTCGGGCCGTTTCCAATTAACTTGCCAAATTTTGGCCCATTCCGACTCCGTCGCGACAAATGACGAAATTGCGCCTGGTGCAATTTTACGTTGTTAATTTTCTGTCCAACACTTCTTCAGTCTGACATAATTAATGAGGAAATTAATTATTCGGAGGCCTATGGGAAATAATTTCGCCAAAATCCTGTGATCCCAGGTCTATACCCCGAGTCCAATTTTCGGGGCCGTTTAAAATCAATCAGCCAAATTTCGGCCCATTCCGACACCGTCACGAGAAATGACAAAATTGCCCCTGGTGCCGTTTTTCTTTTTTAATTTTCTGTCCAACACATCTTCAACCTGACGTAATTAATGAGGAAATTAATTATTCGGAGGCCTAAGCGAAGGAATTTGGCTAAAATCCTGTGATCCCGGGTCTGTGCCCCGAGTCCAATTTCTGGGGCCGTTACCAATCAACCAGCCAAATTTCGGCCCATTCCGACACCAGCACGACAAATGACAAAATTGCCCCTGGTGCGGTTTTTCTTTGTTAATTTTCTTTCCAGCGCTTCGTCAACCTAACATAATTAATACGAAAATTAGTTATTCGGAGGCCTAAACGAAGGAATTTGGCTAAAATCCCGTGATCCTGGGTCCGTGCCCCGAGTCCAATTTCTGGGTCCGTTTCTAATGAACCTGCCAAATTTCGGCCCATTTCGATACCGTCGCGACAAACGACAAAATTGCCCCACGTGCAGTTTTGCATTGTTAATTTTCTGTCCAACACATCCTCAACCTGACATAATTAATATTGAAATTAATTATTCGGAAGCCTAAACGAAGGAATTTAGCTAATATCCCGTGATTCCGGGTCTGTGGCCCGAGTCCAATTTCTCGGGGCGTTTGCAATCAACCAGCCAAACTTGGGCCCATTTCGACACAGTCGCGACAATTGACGAAATTTCCCATGGTGCGGTTTTTCTTTGTTAATTTCCTGTCCAACA
The DNA here is from genome assembly GCF_002742605.1 of Olea europaea var. sylvestris. Classification (NCBI taxonomy): domain Eukaryota; kingdom Viridiplantae; phylum Streptophyta; class Magnoliopsida; order Lamiales; family Oleaceae; genus Olea; species Olea europaea. The sequence goes on along the minus strand of NC_036253.1, from coordinate 8,194,853 downwards.
CTTCTTCACCTGACATAATTAAAATGAAAATTAATTATTTGGAGGCCTAAATGAAGGAATTTGGCTAAAATCCCGTGACCCCAGGGCTTTGCCCCGAGTCCAATTTCTGGGGCCGTTTCCAACCAACCAGTCATATTTCTACCCATTCCGACGCCGTCGTGACAAATGACGAAATTGCCCCTGGTGCGGTTTTTCTTTGTTAATTTTCTGTCCAACACTTCTTCAACCTGACATAATTAATACGAAAATTAATTATTCGGAGGCCTAAACGAAGGAATTTGGCTAAAATCCCGTGATCTTGGTCTGTGCCCCGAGTCCAATTTCTGGGTCCGTTCCTAATCAACCTGCCAAATTTCGGCCCATTTCAACGCCGTCGCGACGAACTACAAAATTACCCCTGGTGCGATTTTGAGTTGTTAATTTTCTATCCAACACATCTTCAGCCTGACATAATTAATACGAAAATTAATTATTCGAGGCCTAAATTAAGGAATTTAGCTAAAATCTCGTGATCTCGGGTCTGTGCCCCGAGTCCAATTTCCGGGTCCGTTTCCAATCAACCTGCTAAATTTCGGTCCATTCCGACACCGCCACGACAAATGACGAAATTGCCCCTGGTGCGATTTTGCGTTGTTAATTTTCCATCTAGCACATCTTAAACCTGACATAATTAATACAAAAATTAATTATTCGAAAGCCTAAACGACGGAATTTGGCAAAAATCCTGTGATCCCGGGTCTGTGCCCCAAGCCTATTTTCTGGGGCCGTTTCCAATCAACCAGCCAAATTTCGGCCCATTACGACACCGTAGCGACAAATGACAAAATTGCCCCTGGTGCGATTTTTCCTTGTTAATTTTCTGTCCAACACTTCTTCAACCTTAGATAATTAATACGGAAATTAATTATTCGGAGGCCTAAACGAAGGAATTTCGCTAAAATCCTGCGATCCCGGGTCTGTGCCCCGAGTCCAATTTCTTGGGCCGTTCCAATCAAATTGCCAAATTTTGTCCCATTCCGACACAGTCGGGACAAATGATGAAATTGCCCCTGGTGCGATTTTTCTTTGTTAATTTTCTGACCAACACTTGTTCAACCTGACATAATTAATACGAAAATTAATTATTCGGAGGCCTAAACGAAGGAATTTGGCTAAAATTCTGTGATCCCGGGTCTGTGCCCCGAGTCCAATTTTTGGGTCCGTTTCCTATCAACCTGCCAAATTTCGGCCCATTTCGACACCGTAGCGACAAATGACAAAATTGCCCCTGATGCGATTTTTCTTTGTTAATTTTCTGTCCAACACTTCTTCATTCTGACATAATTAGTACGAAAATTAATTATTCGGAGGCCTAAACGAAGGAATTTGGCTAAAATCCCATGATCCCGGGTCTGTGCCCCGAGTCCAATTTCTAGAAAATTAATTATTCGGAGGCCTAAACGAAGGAATTTGGCTAAAATCCCATGATCCCGGGTCTGTGCCCCGAGTCCAATTTCTGGGTCCGTTTCTAATCAACCTGTGAAATTTCAGCCCATTTCGACACCGTCGCGACAAACAACAAAATTGCCCTTGGTGCGGTTTTGCGTTGTTAATTTTCTGTCCAACGCATCTTCAACCTGACATGATTAATACGGAAATTAATTATTCGGAGGCCAAAATGAAGGAATTTAGCTAAAATCCCGTGATCCCAGGTTTGTGCCCCGAGTCCAATTTCTCGGGCCGTTTCAAGTCAACCTGCCAAATTTGGGCCCATTCCGACATTGTCGCGACAAATGACAAAATTTCCCATGGTGAGGTTTTTCTTTATTTATTTTCTGTCCAACACTTCTTCAACCTGACATAATTAATACGAAAATTAATTATTCGGACGCCTCAATGAAGGAATTTGGCTAAAATCCCGTGATCCCGAGGCTTTACCTCGGGTCCAATTTCTGGGGCAGTTTCCAATCAACGTGTCAAATTTCGGCTCATTCTGACGCCGTCGTGACAAATGACGAAATTGCCCTTGGTGCGATTTTTCTTTCTTAATTTTCTGTCCAACACTTCTTCAACCTGACATAATTAATACGAAAATTAATTATTCGGAAGCCTAAACGAAGGAATTTGGCTAAATTGGAGGCCTAAATGAAGGAATTTGGCTAAAATCCCGTGATCCCGGGTCTGAGCCCCGAGTCCAATTTCTGGGGCCGTTTCCAATCAACCTGCCAAATTTCGGCCCATTCTGACACCGTCGCGACAAATGACGAAATTTCCCCTGGTACGGATTTTCTTCGTTAATTTTCTGTCCAACACTTTTTCAACCTGACATAATTAATACGAAAATTAATTATTCGGAGGCCTAAACGAAGGAATTTGGCTAAAATCCCGTGATCCCGGGTCTGAGCCCCGAGTCCAATTTCTGGGTACATGTCCAATCAACCTACCAAATTTCGGCCCATTTCGACACCGTCGTGACGAATGACGAAATTTCCCCTGGTGCGGTTTTACGTTGTTAATATTCTGTCCAACACTTCTTCAGCAAGACATAATTAATATGGAAACTAATTGTTCGGAGGCCTAAATGAATGAATTTGGCCAAAATCTCGTGATCCCGGGTTTGTGCCCCGAGTCCAATTCCTGGGGCCGTTTCCATTCAACCTACCAAATTTTGGCCAATTTCGACACCGTGGCGACAAATGACGAAATTGCCCCTGGTGCGGTTTTTCGTTGTCAATTTTCTGTCCAACACATCTTCAAGCTGACATAATTAATGAGGAAATTAATTATTCGGAGGCCTAAATGAAGGAATTTGGCTAAAATCCCATGATCCCGAGTCTCTATCCCGACTCCAATTTATGGGGCCGTTTCCAATCAACCTGCCAAATTTCGGCCCATTCCGATACTGTCACAACAAATGACAAAATTGCCCCTGGTGTGATTTTATGTTGTTAATTTTCTGTCGAACACATCTTTAGCCAGACATAATTAATACGAAAATTAATTATTTGGAGGCCTAAACGAAGGAATTTGGCTAAAATCCTGTGATCCCGGGTCTGTGTCCCGAATCCAATTTCTCAGGCCGTTTCCAATCAACCTGCCAAATTTCGGCCCATTCCGAAACCTTCACGACAAATGACAAAATTGCCCCTGATGCGATTTTGCGGTGTTAATTTTATGTCCAACACTTCTTCAGCCTGACGTAATTAATGACGAAATTAATCATTCGGAGGCCTAAATGAAAGAATTTGGCTAAAATCCTATGATCCCGAGTCTGTACCCCGAGTCCAATTTTTGAGGCCGTTTCAAATCAACCTGCCAAATTTTGGCCCATTTCGACATCATCGCGACAAATGACGAAATTGCCCACGTTGCGATTTTGCGTTGTTAATTTTCTGTCCAACACTTCTTCAACCTGACATGATTAATGAGGAAATTAATTATTCGGTGGCCTAAATGGAGGAATTTGGCTAAAATCCTGTGATCTCGGGTCTGTGCCCCGAGTCCAATTTCTGGGGCTGTTTCCAATCGACCTGCCGAATTTTGGCCCATTCCAACACCGTCCCGTCAAATGATGAAATTGCCCCTGGTGCTGTTTTTCTTTGTTAATTTTCTGTCCAACACTTCTTCAACCTGACATAATTAATACGAAAATTAATTATTCGGAGGCCTAAACGAAGGAATTTAGTTGAAATCCTGTGATCCCGGGTCTGTGCCCCGAGTCCAATTTCTAGGGCCGTTTCCAATCAACCCGCCAAATTTCTGTCCATTCCGACACCATCGCGATAAATGACGAAATTGGCCCTGGTCCGATTTTTCTTGGTTAATTTTCTGTCCAACACATCTTCAGCCAGACATAATTAATATGGAAATTAATTATTCGGTGGCCAAATCGAAGAAATTTGGCGAAAATCCCTTGATCCCGAGTCTGTGCCCCGAGTCCAATTTCTGGGTCCGTTTCTAATCAACCTGTGAAATTTCAGTCCATTTCGACACCGTCGCGACCAACGACAAAATTTCCCCGGGTGCGGTTTTGCGTTGTTAACTTTCTATCCAACTCATCTTCAACCTAACATAATTAATACGAAAATTAATTATTCGGAGGCCTAAACGAAGGAATTTGGCGAAAATCCCGTGATCCTGGGTCTGTGTCCTGAGTCCAATTTCTCGGGCCGTTTCCAATCAACCTGTGAAATTTCAACCCGTTCCGACACCGTTGCGACAAACGACAATATTTCCCATGGTGCGGTATTTCTTTATTATTTTTCTGTCCATCACTTCTTCAACCTGACATAATTAATACAGAAATTAATTATTCGGAGGCCTAAATGAAAGAATTTGGATAAAATCCCGTGATCCCGGGGCTATGCCCCGAGTCCAATTTCTGGGTTTGTTTCTAATCAACCCGCTAAATTTCGGCCCATTTCGACGCCGGCGCGACAAACGACAAAATTACCCCTTGTGTGGTTTTGCGTTGTTAATTTTCTGTCGAACACATCTTCAACTTGACATAATTTATACGGAAATTAATTATTCAGAGGCCTAAACGAAGGAATTTGGCCAAAATCCAGTGATCCCGGGTCTGTGCCCTGGCTCCAATTTTTGGGGCCGTTTCCAATCAACCTGCCAATTTCGGCCCATTCCGACACTATCGCGACAAATGACGAAATTGCCCCTGGTGCGATTTTGCGTTGTTAATTTTCTGTCCAACACTTCTTCAACCTGACATAATTAATGAGGAAATTAATAATTCGGAAGCCTAAAAGAAGGAATTTGGCTAAAATCCCGTGATCCCGGGTTTGTGCCCCGACTCCAAATTTTGGGGCCGTTTCCAATCAACCTGCCAAATTTTGGCCCATTCCGACACCGTCCCGAAAAATGACGAAATTGCCCCTGGTGCGATTTTGCGTTGTTAATTTTCTGTCCAACACTTCTTCAACCTAACATAATTAATGAGGAAATTAATTATTCGGAGGCCGAAACGAAGGAATTTGGCTAAAACCCTGTGGTCCCAGGTTTGCGCCCCGAGTCCAATTTCTGAGGCCGTTTCCAAACAACCTTTCGAATTTCGGCCCATTCCGACACCGTTGCGACAAATGACGAAATTGCCCCTGAAAATTAATTTTTCAGAGGCCTAAAAAAGAGAATTTGGTTAAAATCCCGTGATCCGGGGTCTATAACCTGAGTCCAATTTCTGGGGCCGTTTCCAATCAACTTGCTAAATTTCGTCCCATTCCGACACCGTCGCGACAAATGACAAAATTGCCCCTGGTGCGGTTTTTCTATGTTAATTTTCGATCCAACTCTTCTTCAACCTGACATAATTAATACGAAAATTAATTATTCGGAGGCCCAAATGAAGGAATTTGGCTAAAATCCTGTGATCCTGGGTCTGTGCCCCGAGTCCAATTTCTGGGTCCGTTTCTAATCAACCTGCCAAATTTCAGCCCATTTCGACACCGTCGCGACAAACGACAAAATTTCCCCTGGTGCAATTTTGCGTTGTTAATTTTCTGTCCAACACATCTTAAACCTGATATAATTTATACGAAAATTAATTATTCAGAGGCCTAAACGAAGGAATTTGGCTAAAATCCTGTGATCCCGGGTCTGTGCCCGGAGTCCAATTTCTCGGGCCGTTTGCAATCAACCTGCTAAATTTCGGCCCATTCCGACACCGTCACAACAAATGACAAAATTTCCCATGGTGCGGCTTTTCTTTTTTAATTTTCTATCCAACACTTCTTCAACCTGACATAATTAATACAGAAATTAATTATTCGGAGGCCTGAATGAAGGATTTTGGCAAAAATCCCGTGATCCTGAGGCAGTGCCTCTAGTCCAATTTCTAGGGCCGTTTCCAATCAACCAGTCAAATTTCAGCCCATTCCAATGCCGTCGTGACAAATGACGAAATTGCCCTGGTGCAATTTTTCTTTGTTAATTTTCTGTCCAACACTTCTTCAACCTGACATAATTAATATGGACAATAATTATTCGGAGGCCTAAACGAAGGAATTTGGCTAAAATCCTGTGATCCCAGGTCTTTGCCCCGAGTCCGATTTTTGGGTCCGTTTCTAATCATCATGCCAAATTTCGGCCCATTTCGACGTCGTCACTACAAACGACAAAATTGCCCCTTGCGCGGTTTTGCATTGTTAATTTTTAGTCCAACACATCTTCAGGCTGACATAATTAATAGGGAAATTAATTGTTCGGAGGCCTAAATGAATTTATTTGGCTAAGATCCAGTGATCTCGGGCTTGTGCCCAGAGTCCAATTTCTGGGCCATTTCCAGTCAGCCAGTCAAATTTTGGCCCATTCCGACGCCGTCGTGACAAATGATGAAATTGCCCCTGGTGCGGTTTTTCTTTGTTAATTTTCTGTCCAACACTTCTTCAACCCGACATAATTAATACGAAAATTAATTATTCGAAGAATGAATTTGGCTAAAATCCCGTGATCCCGTGTCTGTGTCCCGAGTCCAATTTCTGGGTCCGTTTCCAATCAACCTGCCAAATTTCGGCCCATTCAGACCTCGCCACGGCAAATGATGAAATTGCCCCTAGGGCGGTTTTGCGTAGTTATTTTTCTGTCCAACACTTCTTCAACCTGACATAATTAATACAGAAATTAATTATTCGGGGGCCTAAACGAAGGAATTTGGCTAAAATCCCATGATCTAGGGTCTGTGCCCCGTGTCCAATTTCTGGGTCCGTTTCTAATCAACCTGCCAAATTTCGGCCCATTTCGACACCGTCGCGACAAACGACAAAATTGCCTACTCATTTTACGTTGTTAATTTTCTATCCAACACATCTTAAACCTGATATAATTAATACGGAAATTAATTATTCGGAGGCCTAAAATAAGGAATTTGGCTAAAATCCCGTGATCCCGGGTCTGTGCCCCGAGTCCAATTTCTCGGGTCGTTTGCAATCAACCTGATAAATTTCGGTCCATTCCGACATCGTCGCAAAAAATGACAAAATTTCCCATGGTGCGACTTTTCTTTTTCAATTTTCTTTCCAACACTTCTTCAACCTGACATAATTAATACTGAAATTAATTATTCAGAGGCCTGAATGAAGGATTATGGCAAAAATCCCGTGATCCCGAGGCAATGCATCGAGTCCAATTTTTGGGGCCGTTTCCAATCAACCAGTCAAATTTCAGCCCATACCGACGCTGTCTTGACAAATGACGAAATTGTCCCGGTGCGGTTTTTCTTTGTTAATTTTCTGTCCAACACTTCTTCAACCTGACATAATTAATATGGAAATTAATTATTCGGAGGCCTAAACGAAGGAATTCGGATAAAATCCCGTGATCCCCGGTCTGTGTCCCGAGTCCAATTTCTCGGGCCGTTTGCAATCATCCTGCCAAATTTGGGCCCATTCCGACACCGTCGCGACAAATGACGAAATTTCCCGTGGTGCGGCTTTTCCTTGTTAATTTTCTATCGAACACTTCTTTAACCTGACATAATTGATACGGAAATTAATTATTCGGAGGACGGAATGAAGGAATTTGGCTAAAATCCCGTGATCCCGTGGCTATGCCTCGAGTCCAATTTCTGGGGCCGTTTCCAATCAACCTGTCAAATTTCAGCCCATTCCGACGTCGTTGTAACAAATGACGAAATTGCCCCTGGTGCAGATTTTTTTGTTAATTTTCTGTCCAACACTTCTTCAACATGACATAATTCATAAGGAAAATAATTATTCGGAGGCCTAAACGAAGGAATTTGGCTAAAATCCTATGATCCTGGGTCTGTGCCCCGAGTCCGATTTCTGGGTTCGTTTCTAATCAACCTGCCAAATTTAGGCCCATATCGACGTCGTCGCGACAAACGACAAAATTGCCCCTTGCGCGGTTTTATGTTGTTAATTTTTTGTCCAATACATCTTCAGCATAACATAATTAATAAGGAAATTAATTATTCGGAGGCCTAAATGAATTTATTTGGCTAAAATCCTGTGATCTTGGGTTTGTACCCAGAGTCCAATTTCTGGGCCTTTCCAATAAGCCTGTCAAATTTCGGCCCATTCCGACGCCGTCGTGACAAATGACGACATTGCCCCTGGTGCGATTTTTCTTTGTTAATTTTCTGTCCAACACTTCTTCAACATGACATAATTAATACGGAAATGAATTATTCGGAGGCCTAAACGAAGTAATTTGGCAAAAATCCCGTGATCCCGGGTTTGTGTCCGGAGTCCAATTTCTGGTTCCGTTTACAATCAACTTGCCAAATTTTTGCCCATTCCGACACGGCCACGACTAATGACGAAATTGCCCCTGGGGCGATTTTGCGTTGTTAATTTTCTTTCCAACACTTCTTCAACCTGACATAATTAATATAGAAATTAATTATTCGGAGGCCTAAATGAAGGAATTGGCTAAAATCCCGTGATCCTGGGTCCGTGCCTCGAGTCCAATTACTGGGTCCGTTTCTAATCAACCTGCCAAATTTCGGCCCATTTCGACACCGTCTTGACAAACGACAAAATTGCCCCAGGTGCAGTTTTGCGTTTATAATTTTCTGTCCAACACATCTTCAACCTGACATAATTAATATGGAAATTAATTATTCGGAGGCCTAAACGAAGGAATTTGGATAAAATCCCGTGATGCCGGGTCTGTGTCCCGAGTCCAATTTCTCGGGCATTTGCAATCAACCTGCCAAATTTGGGCCCATTCCGACACCGTCGCGACAAATGACGAAATTTCCCATGGTGCGGCTTTTCTTTGTTAATTTTTTGTCTAACACTTCTTCAACCTGACATAATTGATACGGAAATTAATTATTCGGAGGACGAAATGAAGGAATTTGGCTAAAATCCCGTGATCCCGTGGATATGCCTCGACTCCAATTTCTGGGGCCGTTTCCAATCAACCTGTCAAATTTCGGCCCATTCCGATGTCGTCGTAACAAACGACGAAATTGCCCCTAGTGAGGATTTTTTTGTTAATTTTCTATCCAACACTTCTTCAACCTGACATAATTAATACGGAAATTAATTATTCGGAGGCCTAAACGAAGGAATTTGGCTAAAATCCCGTAATCTCGGGTTTGTGCCCCGAGTCCAATTTTTGGGGCCGTTTTCAATAAACCTGTCAAATTTCGGCCCATTCCGACACCGTCGTGACAAATGACGAAATTGCCCCTGGTGCGGTTTTTCTTTGTTAATTTTCTGTCCAACACTTCTTCAACCTGACATAATTAATGCGGAAATTAATTATTCGGAGGCCTAAACGAAGGAATTAGGCTGAAATCCCGTGATCCCGGGTCTGTGTCACGACTCCAATTTCTAGGTCCGTTTCCAATTAACCTGCCAAATTTCGGCTTATTCCCACACCGCCCCGACAAATGACGAAATTGCCCCTAAGGCGGTTTTACGTTATTAATTTTCTGTCCAACACTTCTTCAACCTGACATAATTAGTGCGAAAATTAATTATTTGGAGGCATAAACGACGGAATTTGGCTAAAATCCTGTGATCCCGGGTCTGTGCCCCGAGTCCAATTTCTGGGTCCATTTCTAATCAACCTGCTAAATTTCGGCCCATTTCGACACCGTCGCGACAAACGACAAAATTGCCCCGTGTGCCGTTTTACGTTGTTAATTTTCTATCCAACACATCTTCAACCTGACGTAATTAATACGGAAATTAATTATTCGGAGTCCTAAATGAAGGAATTTGGCTAAAATCCCGTGATCCCGGGTCGGTGCCTCGAGTCCAATTTCTGGGTCCGTTTCTAATCAAGCCGACACCGCCACGACAAATGACGAAATTGCCCCTGGGGCGATTTTACGTTGTTATTTTTCTGTCCAACACATCTTAAACCCGACATAATTAATACGAAAAATAATTATTCGGAGGCTAAACGAACGAATTAGGCTAAAATCCTGTGATCCCGGGTCTGTGCCCCGAGTCCAATTTCTGGGGCCGTTTCCAATCAACCTGCCAAATTTCGGCCCATTTCGACACCGTCGCGACAAATGACGAAATTTTCCCTAATGCTATTTTTCTTTTTTAATTTTCTGTCCAACACTTCTTCAACCTAAGAAATTAATACGGAAATTAATTATTCGGATGCCTAAACGAAGGAATTTGGCTAAAATCCCGTGATCCCAGGTCAGTGCCCCGAGTCCAATTTGTGGAGATGTTTCCAATCAACTTGCCAAATTTCGTCCCATTCCGACACCGTCGCGACAAATGACAAAATTGCCCCTGGTGCGGTTTTTCTTTGTTAATTTTCTGTCCAACACTTCTTCAACCTGACATAATTAATTATTCTGAGGCCTAAATGAAGAAATTTGGCTAAAATCCCGTGATCCCGGGTCTGTACCTCGAGTTCAATTTCTGGGTCCGTTTCTCATCAACCTGCTAAATTTCGGCCCATTTCGACACCGTCGCGACAAACGACAAAATTGCCCCTGGTGCGGTTTTGTGTTCTTAATTTTCTGTCCAACACATCTTCAACCTGACATAATTAATACAGAAATTAATTATTCGGAGGCCTAAACGAAGGAATTTGGCAAAAATCCCACGATCCCGGGTCTATGCCTCGAGTCCAATTTCTCGGGCAGTTTCCAATAAACTTGCCAAATTTGGGCCCATTTCCGAAACCGTCGTGACAAATGACGAAATTTCCCATGGTGCGGTTTTTCTTAGTTAATTTTCTGTCCAACACTTCTTCAACCTGACACATTTAATACGAAAATTAATTATTCGGAGGCCTAAACGAAGGAATTTGGCTAAAATTCTGAGATCCAGGTCCAATTTCTGGGGTCGTTTCCAATCAACTAGTCAAATTTCGACCCATTCCGATGCCGTCATGATAAATGACGAAATTGCCCCTGGTTCGGTTTCTCTTTTTTAATTTTCTATCCAACACTTCTTTAACCTGACACAATTAATACGAAAATTAATTATTCGGAGGCCTAAACGAAGGAATTTGGCTAAAATCCCGTGATCCCGGGTCTGTACCCAGAGTCCAATTTTTAGGTCTGTTTCTAATCAACCTGCCAAATTTTGGCCAATTTCGATGCCGTCGCGACAAACGATAAAATTGCCCCTGGTGCCATTTTGCGTTGTTAATTTTCTATCCAACACATCTTCAGCCTGACATAATTAATACAAAAATTAATTATTCGGAGACCTAAACGAAGGAATTTTGCTAAAATCCCGTGATCTCGGGTTTATACCCCGAGTCCAATTCCTGGGGCCGTTTCCAATAAACCTGCCAAATTTCGGCCCATTCCGACACCTACGGGACAAATGACGAAATTGCCCCGGGTGCAGTTTTTCTTTGTTATTTTTCTATCCAACACTTCTTCAACTTGACATAATTAATACGGAAATTAATTATTCAAAGGCGTAAACGAAGGAATTTGGCTAAAATTCCGCGATCCCGGGCCTGTGCCCTGAGTCCAATTTCTGGGTCTGTTTCCAATCAACCTGCCAAATTTTGTCCCATTCCGACACCGCCACGACAAATGACGAAATTACCCCGAGTGCGGTTTTGCATTGTTAATTTTCTGTCCAACACATCTTCAGCCTGACATAATTAATACGAAAATTAATTATTCGAATGCCTAAACGATGGAATTTGGCTAAAATCTCATGATCCCTGGTCTGTACCCCGAGTCCAACTTTTGGGGCCGTTTCCAATCAACCTGCCAAATTTCGGCCCATTCCGACACCGTCGCGGCAAATAACGAAATTTCCCCTGGTGTGATTTTTCTTTGTTAATTTTTTGTCCAATACTTCTTCAACATGACATAATTAATATGGAAATTAATTATTCGGACACCTAAACGAAGGAATTTGGCTAAAATCCCGTGATCACGGGTCTGTGTCCCGAGTCCAATTTTTGGGGCCGTTTCCAATCAACCTGCCAAATTTCGGTCCATTCCGACACAGTCGCGATAAATGACGAAATTTCCCATGGTGCAGTTTTTCTTTGTTAATTTTCTGCCCAACACTTCTTCAACCTAACATAATTAATACGAAAATTAATTATTCAGAGGCCTAAATGAAGGAATTTGGCTAAAATCCCGTGATCCCGGGGCTATGCCCCTAGTCCAATTTTTGGGGCCGTTTCCAATCAACTTGTCAAATTTCGGCCCATTCCGATGTCGACGTGACAAATGACAAAATTGCCCCTGGTGCGATTTTTCTTTGTTAATTTTCTGTCCAACACTTCTTCAACCTAACATAATTAATACGAAAATTAATTATTCGGAGGCCTAAATGAAGGAATTTGACTAAAATCCAGTGATCCCAGGTCTGTGCCTCGAGTCCAATTTCTGGGTCCGTTTCTAATCAACCTGGCAAATTTTGACCCATTTTGATGCCGTCGCGACAAACTACAAAATTGCCCCTTGTGCGGTTTTGCGTTGTTGATTTTCTGTCCAACACATCTTCAACTTGACATGATTAATACCAAAATTTATTATACGGAGGCCTAAACAAAGGAATTTGGCCAAAATCCTGTGATCTCGGGTCTAAGCCCCGATTCCAATTTCTGGGGCCGTTTTCAATCACCCCGTCAAATTTCGGCCCATTCCGACGCCGTCGCGGCAAATGACGAAATTACCCCTGGTGCGATTTTTCTTTGTTAATTTGCTGTGCAACGCATCTTCAGCCGGACATAATTAATACCAAAATTAATTATTCAGAGGCCTAAACGAAGGAATTTGGCTAAAATCCCGTGATCTCGGGTCTATGCCCCGAGTTAATTTCTGGGGCCGTTTCCAATCAACCTGCCAAAATTTGGCCCATTCCGACACTGTCGCGACAAATGACGAAATTGCCCCTGGTACGGTTTGGAAATTAAATATTCGGAGGCCTAAACGAGGCATTTGGCTAAAATCCCATGGTCCCAGGTCTGTGCCCCGAGTCTAATTTCTGCGGTCCTTTCCAATCAACCTTCCAAATTTGGTCCCATTTCGACACCGTCGCGACAAATAACGAAATTGCCCCCTGGTACGATTTTTCTTTGTTAATTTTCTGTCCAACACATCTTCAACCTGACATAATTAATGAGGAAATTAATTATTCGGAGGCCAAAACAAAGGAATTTGGCTAAAATCCCGTGATCCCAGTTCTGTGCCCCGACTCCAATTTATGGGGCCATTTCCGATCAACCTGCCAAATTTTGGCCCATTCCGACACCATCACGACGAATGACAAAATTGCTCCTCGGGCAGTTTTGCATTGTTAATTTTCTGTCCAACACATCTTTACCATGACATAATTAATACGAAAATTATTTATTCGAAGGCCTAAACGAAGGAATTTGGCTAAAATCTCGGGATCTCGGGTCCGTGCCCCGAGTCCAATTTCTGGGGCCGTTTTTGGCCCATTCCGACACCGTTGCGACAAATAACGAAATTGCCCCTGGTGCGATTTTTCTTTGTTAATTTTCTGTCCAACAGTTCTTCAACCTGATATAATTAATACGAAAATTAATTATTCGGAGGCCTAAGCGAAGGAATTTGGCTAAAATCTTGAGATCCCGGGTTTCTGCCGCGAGTCAAATTTCTGGGGCCGTTTCCAATCAACCTTCCAAATTTCGGCCCATTTCGACACTGTCACGAGAAATGACAAAATTGCCCTTGGTGGGGTTTTGCGTTGTTAATTTTCTCTCCAACACATCTTCAACCTGACCTAATTAATGCGAAAATTATCTATTCGGAGGCCTAAACGATGGAATTTGGATAAAATCCCGTGATCCTGGGTCTACGCCCCGAATCCGATTTCTCGGGCAGTTTCAAATCAACCTGCCAAATTTCAACCCATTTCGACACCGTCGCGACAAATGACGAAATTGCCCCTCGTGCGATTTTGTGTTGTTAATTTTCTGTCCAACACTTCTTCAACCAGACATAATTAATGAGGAAATTAATTATTCGGAGGCCTAAATGAAAGAATTTGGCTAAAATACTCTGATCCCCGGCCTGTGCCCCTAGTCCAATTTTCGGGGCCGTTTCAAATCAACCTGCCAAATTTCAACCCATTTCGACACCGTCGCGACAAATGACGAAATTGCCCCTCGTGCGATTTTGTGTTGTTAATTTTCTGTCCAACACATTTTCAACCTGACATAATTAATACGGAAATTAATTATTCGGAGGCCTAAATGAAAGAATTTGGCTAAAATACTCTGATCCCCGGCCTGTGCCCCTAGTCCAATTTTCGGGGCCGTTTCAAATCAACCTGCCAAATTTCAACCCATTTCGACACCGTCGCGACAAATGACGAAATTGCCCCTCGTGCGATTTTGTGTTGTTAATTTTCTGTCCAACACATTTTCAACCTGACATAATTAATACGGAAATTAATTATTCGGAGGCCTTTTCTGTCCAACACTTCTTCAACCAGACATAATTAATGAGGAAATTAATTATTCGGAGGCCTAAATGAAAGAATTTGGCTAAAATACTCTGATTCCTGGCCTGTACCCCTAGTCCAATTTTCGGGGCCGTTTTCAATCAACCTGCCAAATTTCGGCCCATTCCGACACCGTTGCGACAAATGACGAAATTGCCCCTGGTGCGATTTTGCGTTGCTAATATTCTGCCCGACACTTCTTCAACCAGACAGAATTACCGAGGAAATTAATTATTCGGAGGCCTAAACGAAGAAATTAAGCTAAAATCCTGTGATCCCGAGCCTGTACCCCGAGTCCAATTTTCGGGGCCGTTTCAAATCAACCTGCCAAATTTTAACCCATTCCAACACCGTTGCGACAAATGACGAAATTGCCCCAGGTACAGTTTTGCGTTGTCAATTTTTCGTCCAACACTTCTTCAACCTGACATAATTAATGAGAAAATTAATTATTCGGAGGCCTAAACAAAGGAATTTGGCTATAATCCCGTGATCCCGGGTTTGTGCCCCGACTCCGATTTCTGGGACCATTTCCAATCAACCCCCTAAATTTTGGCCCATTACGACACCGTCACGACAAATGACAAAATTGCCCCTGGTGCGGTTTTGCGTTGTTAATTTTCTGTTCAACACATCTTCAGCCTGATATAATTAATATGGAAATTAATTATTCGGAGGCCTAAATGAAGGAATTTGGCTAAAATCCCGTTATCCAGGGCCTGTGCCCCTAGACCAATTTCTGGGGTCGTTTCCAATCAACCTGCCAAATTTTCGCCAATTCCAACACCGTTGCGACAAATGACGAAATTGCCCCTTGTGCGGTTTTCCTTTGTTAATTTTCTGTCTAGCACTTCTTCAACCTGACATAATTAATACGAAAATTAATTAATCGGAGGCCTAATCGAAGGAATTTGGGTAAAATCCCGTGATCCCGAGTTTGCGCCCCGAGTCCAATTTCTGGGTCCGTTTCCAATCAACCTGCCATATTTCGGCCCATTCCGACACCACCATGACCAATGACGAAATTGCCCCTGGGGCGATTTTGCATTGTTAATTTTCTGTTCAACATTTCTTCAACCTGACATAATTAATATGGAAATTAATTATTTGGAGGCCTAAACAAAGGAATTTTGCTAAAATCCCGTGATCCCAGGTTTGTGCCCCGAGTCAAATTTCTGGTTCCGTTTCTCATCAACCTACCAAATTTCGGCCCATTTCGACACCGTCGCGACAAACGACAAAATTACCCCTGGTGCAGTTTTGTGTTGTTAATTTTCTGTCCAACATATCTTCAACCTAACATAATTAATAGGGAAATTAATTATTCGGAGGCCTAAATCAAGAAATTTGGCTAAAATCCCGTGATCCTGGGTCTGTGCCACGAGTCCAATTTCTGGGTCCGTTTCCAATCAACTTGCCAAATTTCGGTCCATTCCGACATCGCCACGACAAATGACGAAATTGCCACTGGGGCGGTTTTGCGTTGTTAATTTTCTGTCCAACACATCTTAAACCTGACATAATTAATACGAAAATTAATTATTCGGAGGCCTAAACGAAGGAATTTGGCTAAAATCCCGTGATCCCTGGTCTGTGCTCCGAGTCCAATTTCTGGGGCCATTTCCAATCAACCGGCCAAATTTCGTCCCATTTCGACGCCGTCGCGACATATGACAAAATTGCCCCAGGTGCGATTTTTCTTTGTAAATTTTCTATCCAACACTTCTTCAACTTGACACAATTAATACGGAAATTAATTATTCGGAGGCCTAAATCAAGGAATTTGGCTAAAATCCCGTGATCCCGGGCCTGTGCCCCGAGTCTAATTTCTGGGTCCGTTTCCAATCAACTTGCCAAATTTCGGCCCCTTCCGACACCGCCACGACAAATGACGAAATTGCCCCTGGGGCGGTTTTGCGTTGTTAATTTTCTGTCCAACACATCTTAAACATGACATAATTAATACGAAAATTAATTATTCGGAGGCCTAAACGAAGGAATTTGGCTAAAATCCCGTGATCCCGGGTCTGTGCTTCGAGTCCAATTTCTGGGGCCGTTTCCAATCAACCAGCCAAATTTCGTCCCATTTCGACGCCGTCGCGACATATGAAAAAATTGCCCCTAGTGCGGTTTTCCTTTGTTAATTTTCTGTCCAACACTTCTTCAACCTGACATAATTAATACAGAAATTAATATTCGGAGGCCTAAACGAAGAAATTTGGCTAAAATCCCGTGATCCTGGGTCTGTGCTCCGAGTCCGATTTCTCGTGCTGTTTCCAATAAACCTGCCAAATTTTGGCACATTCCGACACCGTGGCGACAGATGGCAAAGTTGCCCCTGGTGCGATTTTGCGTTGTTAATTTTTAGCCCAACACTTCTTCAACCAGACATAATTAATGAGGAAATTAATTATTCGTAGGCCTAAACGTAAGAATTTGGCTAAAATCCTGTGATCCCTGGTCTGTACCTCGAGACCAATTTCTGAGGCCGTTTCAAATCAACCTGCCAAATTTCGGGCCATTCCGACACCGTCGCGACAAATGACGAAATTGCCCCTAGTGCGGTTTTGCGATGTTAATTTTCTGTCCAACTCTTCTTCAACCTGACATAATTAATGAGGAAATTAATTATTCGGAAGCCTAAACGAAGGAATTTGGCTACAATCTCGTGATCCCGGGTTTGTTCCCCGACTCCGATTTCTGGGCCGCTTCCAATCAACCCGCCAAATTTCGACCCATTTCGACACCGTCACGACAAATAACAAAATTGCCCCTCGTGCGGTTTTGCACTGTTAATTCTCTGTCCAACACATCCTCGGCCAGATATAATTAATACGGAAATTAATTATTCGGAGGCCTAAACGAAGGAATTTGGCTAAAATCCCGTGATCCGGGGTCTGTGTCCTGAGTCCAATTTCTGGGGCCGTTTCCAATCAACCTACAAAATTTCGGCCCATTTCGACACCGTCGAGACAAATGACGAGATTGCCCCTGTTGCGGTTTTTCTTTGTTAAATTTCTATCCAACACCTCTTCAACCTGACATAATTAATACAGAAATTAATTATTCGGAGGCCTAAACGAAGGAATTTTGCAAAAATCCCGTGATCCAAGGTCTGTACCCCGAGTCTAATTTCTGGTGCCGTTTCCAATCAACCTGCCAAATTTCGGCCCATTTCAACACCGTCGTGACAAATGACGAAATTGCCCCTAGTGCGGTTTTTCTTTGTTAATTTTCGGTCCAACACCTCTTCAACCTGACATAATTAATACGAAAATTAATTATTCGGAGGCCTAGACGAAGGAATTTAGCTAAAATCCCGTGATCCAAGGTTTGTGTCCTGAGTCCAATTTCTGGGTCCGTTTCCAATCAACTTTCCAAATTTCGGCCAATTCCGACACCGCCACGACAAATGACTAAATTACCCCCGGGGCGATTTTGCATTGTTAATTTTCTGTCCAACACTTCTTCAACCTGACATAATTAATACGGAAATTAATTATTTGGTGGCCTAAGAGAAGGAATTTTTCTAAAATCCCATAATCTGGGTCAGTGCCCCGAGTCCGATTTCTGGGTCCGTTTCTAACCAACCTGCCAAATTTTGGCCCATTTTGACACCGTCGTGACAAACGACAAAATTACCCCGGGTCCAGTTTTGCGTTGTTAATTTTCTATCCTACACATCTTCAACCTGACATAATTAATACGGAAATTAATTATTCGGAGGCCTAAACGAAGGAATTTGGCTAAAATCCCATGATCTCAGGTCTATGCCCCGAGTCCAATTTCTGGGTCCGTTTCCAATCAACCTGCCAAATTTCGGCCTATTCCGACACCGCCACAACAAATGACGAAATTGCCCCTAGGGCGGTTTTGCGTTGTTAAGTTTCTGTCCAGCACATCTTAAACCTGACATAATTAATACGGAAATTAATTATTCGGAGGCATAAACGAAGAAATTTGGCTAAAATCCCGTGATCCCGAGTCGGTGCTCGGAGTCCGATTTCTCGGGCCGTTTCCAATCAACCTGCCAAATTTCGGCACATTCCGACACTGATGCGACAAATGACGAAATTTCCCCTCGTGCGATTTTGCGTTGTTAGTTTTCTGTCCAACACTTCTTCAACAAGACATAATTAATGAGGAAATTAATTATTCGGAGGCCTAAACGAAAGAATTTGGCTAAAATCCTGTGATCCCATGTATGTACCCCGAGTCCAATTTTCAGGGCCGTTTCAAATCCACTTGCCAAATTTCGGCCCATTTCGAAACCGTCACGACAAAATGACAAAATTGCCCCTGGTGCATTTTTGCGTTGTTAATTTTCGGTCCAACACTTCTTCAACCCGACATAAGTAATGTGGAAATTAATTATTCGAAGGCCTAAACGAAGGAATTTGGCTATAATCCCGTGATCTCGGGTTTGTGCCCCAACTCCAATTTCTTGGGCCGTTTCCAATCAACCCGCCAAATTTCGGCCCATTCCGACACCGTCATGACAAATGACAAAATTGCCCCTGGTGCGATTTTGCGTTGTTAATTTTCTGTTCAACACATCTTCAACCTGACATAATTAATACGAAAATTAATTATTCGGAGGCCTGAACGAAGGAATTTGGCTATAATCCCGTGATCCCGGGTTTGTGCCCCGAGTCCAATTTCTGGGGCCGTTTCCAATCAACCTGCCAAATTTCGGCCCATTCCGACACCGTCGTGACAAATGACGAAATTGCCCCTGTTGCGGTTTTTCTTTGTTAATTTTCTATCCAACACCTCTGTAACCTGACATAATTAATACGGAAATTAATTAGTCGGAGGCCTAAACGAAGGAATTTGGCTAAAATCCCGCGCTCCCTGGTCCATGTCCCGAGCCCAATTTCTGGGTCCGTTTCCAATCAACCTGCCAAATTTCAGCCCATTCTGACACCGCCACGACAAATGACGAAATTGCCCCTAGGACGGTTTTGTGTTGTTAATTTTCCGTCCAATACCTCTTCAACTTGACATAATTAATACGGAAATTAATTATTGGGAGGCCTAAACGATGGAATTTTTCTAAAGTCTCGTGATCCCGGGTCTGTGCCCCGAGTCCAATTTCTAGGTCATTTTCTAATCGACCTGCCAAATTTCGGCCCATTTTGACACCGTCGCGACAAACGACAAAATTACCCCAGGTGCAGTTTTGTGTTGTTAATTTTCTATCCTACACATCTTCAACCTGACATAATTAATATGGAAATTAATTATTCGGAGGCCTAAACGAAGGAATTTAGCTAAAATCCCGTGATCCCGGGTCTATGCCCCGAGTCCAACTTCAGGGTTCGTTTCCAATCAACCTGTCGAATTTCGGCTCATTCCGACACCGCCACGACAAATGACGAAATTGCCCCTGGGTGATTTTGCGTTGTTAATTTTTTGTCCATCACATCTTAAACCTGACAAAATTAATACGAAAATTAATTATTAGGAGGCCTAAACGAAGAAATTTCGCTAAAATCCCGTGATCTCGGGTCTGTGCCCCGAGTCCAATTTCTCGGGCCATTTCCAATCAACCAGCCAAATTTTGGCCCATTTCGACACCGTCGCGACAAATGACGAAATTGTCCCTCGTGCGATTTTGCGTTGTTAATTTCTGTCCAACACTTTCTTCAACCAGACATAATTAATGAGGAAATTAATTATTCGGGGGCCTAAATAAAAGAATTTGGCTAAAATCCTGTGATCCCGGGTCTGTACCCTGAGTCCAATTTTCGGGGCTGTTTCAAATCAATCTGCCGAATTTCGGCTCATTCCGACACCGTCGCAACAAAAATGACGAAATTGCCCCTGGCGTGGTTTTGGGTTGTTAATTTTCTGTCCAACACTTCTTCAACCTGACATAATTAATGAGGAAATTAATTATTCGGAGGCCTAAACGAAGGAATTTGGCTATAATCTCTTGATCCCGGGTATGTGCCCCGACTTCGATTTCTGGGGCCAATTCCAATCGACCCGCCAAATTTCGGCCTAGACCGGCACCGTCACGACAAATGACAAAATTGCCCCTGGTGCAGTTTTGCGTTGTTAATTTTCTGTCCAACACATCTTCAGCCTGATATAATTAATACGAAAATTAATTATTTGGAGGCCTAAACGAAAGAATTTGGCTAAAATCCCGTGATCCCGGGTCCGTGCCCCGAGTCCAATTTCTGGGGCCATTTCCAATCAACCTGCCAAATTTCGGCCCATTCCGACACCGTCATGAAAATGACGAAATTGCCCCTGGGGCAGTTTTTCTTTGTTAATTTTCTGTCAAACACTTCTTCAACCTGTCATAGTTAATACGAAAATTAATTATTCGGAGGCCTAAACGAAGGAATTTAGCTAAAATCCCGTGATCCCGGGCCTGTGTCTCGAGTCCAATTTCTGGGTCCGTTTCCAATCAACCTGCTAAATTTCGGCCCATTCCGACACCGACACGACAAATGACGAAATTACCCCTGGGACGGTTTTGCGTTGTTAATTTTCTGTCCAAAACTTCTTCAACCTGACATAAATAATACGAAAAATAATTATTTGAAGGCCTAAACGAAGGAATTTGGCTAAAATCCCGTGATCTCGGGTTTATGCCCTGAGTCCAATTTATGGGTCTGTTTCTAATCAACCTGCCAAATTTCGGCCCATTTCGACACCGTCGCAACAAACGAAAAAATTGCCCCGGGTGCGGTTTTGCGTTGTAAATTTTCTATCCAAAACATCTTCAACCTGACATAATTAATACGAAAATTAATTATTCGGGGGTCTAAATGAAGGAACTCGGCAAAAATCCCATGACCCCGGGTCTGTGCCCCGAGTCCAATTTTTGGGTCCGTTTCCAATCAACCTGCCAAATTTTGACCCATTCTGACACCGCCACGACAAATGACGAAATTGCCCCTGGGACGATTTTGCGTTGTTAATTTTCTGTCCAACACATCTTAAACCTGACATAATTAATACGTAAATTAATTATTTGGAGGCCTAAATGAAGGAATTTTTCTAAAATCCTGTGATCCCGGGTCTGTGCCCCGAGTCCATTTTTTGGGTCCGTTTCTAATCAACTTGCCAAATTTCGGCCCATTTCGACACCGTCGCGACAAACGACAAAATGACCCCAGGTGCAGTTTTGCGTTGTTAATTTTCCGTCCTACACATCTTCAACCTGACATAATTAATACGGAAATTAATTATTCGGAAGCCTAAACGAGGGAATTTGGCAAAAATCCCGTGATCCTGGGTCAGTGCCCCGAGTCCAATTTCTGGGTCCGTTTCCAATCAACCTGCCAAATTTCGGCCCATTCGGACACCGCCACGACAAATGATGAAATTGTCCCTGGGGCGATTTTGCGTTATTAATTTTCTGTCCAACACATCTTAAACCTGACATAATTAATACGAAAATTAATTATTCGGAGGCCTAAACGAAGGAATTTGGCTAAAATTCCATGATCCCTAGTCTGTGCCCCGAGTCCGATTTCTCGGGCCGTTTCCAATCAACCTGCCAAATTTCGGCCCATTCCGACACCGTCGCGATAAATGACGAAATAGCCCCTCGTCCGATTCTGCGTTGTTAATTTTCTGTCCAACACTTCTTCAACAAGACATAATTAATGAGGAAATTAATTATTCGGAGGCCTAAACGAAAGAATTCGGCTAAAATCCTGTGATCCCAGGATTGTACCCCGAGTCCGAATTTTCGAGGCCGTTTCAAATCAACCTGCCAAATTTCGGCCCGTTTCGACACTGTCGCGACATATGACGAAATTGCCCCTAGTGCGGTTCTGTCCAACACTTCTTCAACCTGACATAATTAATGAGAAAATTAATTATTCGGAGGCCTAAACGAAGGAATTTGGCTATAATCCCGTGATCGCGGGTTTGTGCACCGACGCCGATTTCTGGGGTCGTTTCCAATCAACCCGCCAAATTTCAGCCCATTCCGACACCATCACTATAAATGACAAAATTGCCCCTGGTGCGGTTTTGCGCTGTTAATTCTCTGTCCAACACATCTTCAGCCAGATATAATTAATACGAAAATTAATTATTCAGAGGCCAAAACGAAGGAATTTGGCTAAAATCCCGTGATCTCGTGACTGTGCCCTGAGTCCGATTTCTCAGGCCGTTTCCAATCAACCTGCCAAATTTCGACCGATTTCGACAACATCGTGACAAATGACGAAATTGGCCCTGTTACAGTTTTTCTTTGTTAATTTTCTGTCCAACACCTTTTTAACCTGACATAATTAATACTGAAATTAATTATTCGGAGGCCTAAAAAAAGGAATTTGGCTAAAATCCCGTGATCACGGGTCTGTGTCCCGAGTCCAATTTCTAGGTCCGTTTCCAATCAACCCGCCAAATTTCGGCCCATTTCGACACCGCCACGACAAATGACGAAATTGCCCCTGGGGTGGTTTTACGTTGTTAAATTTTCGTCCAACACTTCTTCAACCTGACATAATTAATATGAAAATTAATTATTTGGAGGCCTAAACGAAGGAATTTCTCTAAAATCTGGTGATCCCGGGTCTGTACCTCGAGTACAATTTCTGGGTCAGTTTCTAATCAACCTGCCAATTTCGGCCCGCGACAAACGACAAAATTACCCCGGGTGTAGTTTTACGTTGTTAGTTTTCTGTCCTACACATCTTCAACCTGACATAATTAATACGGAAATTAATTATTCGGAGGCCTAAACGAAGGAATTTGGCTAAAATCCCGTGATCCCGGGTCGGTGCTCCGAGTCCAATTTCTAGGGCCGTTTCCAATCAACCTGCCAAATTTCGGCCCATTTCGACACCGCCACGACAAATGACGAAATTGCTCCTGGGGCGGTTTTGCATTGTTAATTTTCTATCCAACACTTCTTCAACCTGACATAATTAATACGGAAATTAATTATTCGGAGGCCTGAACGAAGGAATTTGGCTAAAATTCCGTGATCCTAGGTCTGTGCCCCGAGTCCAACTTCTGGGTTCGTTTCTAATCAACATTTCCGCCCATTTCGACACCGTCGTGACAAACGACAAAATTGCCCCTTGTACGGTTTTGTGTTTTTAATTTTCTGTCCAACACATCTTCAACCTGACATAATTAATACGGAAATTAATTATTCGGAGGCCTAAACGAAGATATTTGACTACAATCCCGTGATCCCAGGTCTGTGCTCCGAGTCCGATTTCTCGGGCCATTTCTAATCAGCCTGCAAAATTTTGACCCATTCCGGCACCGTCGCGACAAATGACGAAATTACCCCTGGTGTGCTTTTGCGTTGTTAATTTTCTGTCCAACACTTCTTCAACCAGACATAATTAACGAGGAAATTAATTATTTGGAGGCCTAACCAAAAGAATTTGGCTAAAATCCTTTGATCCCGGGTTTGTACTTCGAGTCCAATTTTCGGGGCCATTTCAAATCAACCTGCCAAATTTCAGCCCATTCCGACACCGTAGCGACAAATGACGAAATTGCCCCTGGTACGGTTTTACGTTGTTAATTTTCTGTCCAACACCTCTTCAACCTGACATAATTAATGAGGAAATTAATTATTCGGAGGCCTAAACGAAGGAATTTGGCTATAATCCCCTGATCCCCGGTTTGTGCCCTGACTCCGATTTCTGGGGTCGCTTCCAATCAACCCGCCGAATTTGGCCCATTTCGACACCGTGACGACAAATGACAAAATTGCCCATGGTGCGGTTTTGAGCTGTTAATTCTCTGTCCAACACATCTTCAGCCAGATATAATTAATACGAAAATTAATTATTCGGAGGCCTAAACGAAGGAATTTGGCTAAAATCCCGTGATCCAGAGTCTGTGTCCTGAGTCCAATTTCTGGGGCCATTTCTAATCAACCTGCCAAATTTCAGCCCATTCCGACACCGTTGTGACAAATGACGAGATTGCCCCTGTTGCGATTTTTCTTCGTTAATTTTCTGTCCAACACCTCTTCAACCTGATATAATTAATACGGGAATTAATTATTCGGAGGCCTAAACGAAGGAATTTGACTAAAATCCCGTGATCCCGGGTCTGCGTCCCGAGTTTAATTTCTGGGCCTTTTCCAATCAACCTGCCAAATTTCTGCCTATTTCGACATCGCTATGACAAATGACGAAATTGCCCCTGGGGCGGTTTTACGTTGTTAATTTTCCATCCAACACTTCCTCTACCTGACATAATTAATACGAAAATTAATTATTTGGAGGCCTAAACGAAGCAATTTTTCTAAAATCCCGTGATCCCGGGTCTGTGCCCGGAGTCCAATTTCTGGGTCCGTTTCTAATCAACCTACCAAATTTCGGCTCGCGACAAACGACAAAATTACCCCGGGTACAGTTTTGGGTTATTAATTTTCTGTCCTACACATCTTCAACCTGACATAATTAATACGGAAATTAATTATTCGGAGGCCTAAACGAAGGAATTTGGCTGAAATCCCGTGATCCCGGGTCTGTGCCCCGAGTCCAATTTCTAGGACCGTTTCCAATTAACCTGCCAAATTTCAGCCCATTCCGACACCGCCATGACAAATGACGAAATCGCCCCTGGGGCGATTTTACGTTGTTAATTTTCTTTCCAACACATCTTAAACCTGACATAATTAATAAGGAAATTAATTATTCGGAGGCCTAAACGAAGGAATTTGGCTAAAATCCCGTGATCCCGGGTCTGTGCTCCGAGTCCAATTTCTGGGGCCGTTTCCAATAACCTGCCAAATTTCGTCCCATTCTGACGTCGTCGCGACATATGACAAAATTGCCCCAGGTGCGATTTTTCTTTGTTAATTTTCTATCCAACACTTCTTCAACCTGACATAATTAATACGGAAATTAATTATTCGGAGGCCTAAACGAAGGAATTTGTCTAAAATCCTGTGATCCTGGGTCTGTGCCCCGAGTCCAATTTTGGTGTTCGTTTCTAATCAACATTTCGGCCCATTTCGACAAAGCCGCGACAAACGACAAAATTGCCCCTTGTGCGATTTTGCGTTATTAATTTTCTGTCCAACACATCTTCAACCTGACATAATTAATACGGAAATTAATTAGTCGGAGGCCTCAACGAAGAAATTTGACTAAAATCTCGTGATCCCAGGTCTGTGCTCCGAGTCCGATTTCTTGGGCCGTTTCCAATCAGCCTGCCAAATTTCGACCCATTTCGACACTGTCGTGGCAAATGATGAAATTGCCCCGATGTGCTTTTGCATTGTTAATTTTCTGTCCAACACTTCAACCAGACATAATTAAAGAGGAAATTAATTATTTGGAGGCCTAAACGAAAGAATTTGGTTAAAATCCTGTGATCCCGGGTTTGTACTTGGAGTCCAATTTTCGGGGCAGTTTCAAATCAACCTGCCAAATTTCGACCCATTCCGACACCGTCGCGACAAATGACGAAATTGCCCCTTGTGCGATTTTGTGTTGTTAATTTTGTGTCCAACACCTCTTCAACCCGACATAATTAATGAGGAAATTAATTATTCGGAGGCCTAAACGAAGGAATTTGGCTATAATCCCCTGATCCCGGGTTTGTGCCCCAACTCCGATTTCTGGGGTCGCTTCCAATCAACCCGCCAAATTTCGGCCCATTCCGACACTGTTACGACAAATGACAAAATTGCCCCTAGTGCGATTTTGCGCTGTTAATTCTCTGTCCAACACATCTTCAGCCAGTTATAATTAATACGAAAATTAATTATTCGGAGGCCTAAACGAAGGAATTTGGCTAAAATCCTGTGATCCCGAGTCTGTGTCCTGAGTCCAATTTCTGGGGCCGTTTCCAATCAACCTGCCAAATTTCAGCCCATTCCGACACCATTGTGACAAATGACGAGATTGCCCCTGTTGAGGTTTTTCTTTGATAATTTTCTATCCAACACCTCTTCAACCTGACATAATTAATACTGAAATTAATTATTCGGAGGCCAAACGAAGGAATTTGGCTAAAATCCCGTGATCTCGGGTCTATGTCCCGAGTCCAATTTCTGGGCCGTTTCCAATCAACCTGCCAAATTTCGGCCCATTCCGACACCGCCACGACAAATGATGAAATTGCCCCTGGGGCGGTTTTACGTTGTTAATTTTCCGTCCAACACTTCTTCAACCTAACACAATTAATACGGAAATTAATTATTCGGAGGCCTAAACGAAGCAATTTTTCTAAAATCCCATAATCCCGGGTCTGTGCCGAGACCAGTTTCTGGGTCCGTTTCTAATTAACCTGCCAAATTTCGGCCCGCGACAAACGACAAAATTACCCCGGGTATAGTTTTGGGTTGTTAAATTTCTGTCCTACACATCTTCAACCTGACAGAATTAATGCGGAAATTAATTATTCGGAGGCCTAAACGAAGGAATTTGGCTACAATCCCGTGATCCCAGGTCTGTGCTCCGAGTCTGATTTCTCGGGTCATTTCCAATCAGCCTGCCAAATTTCGACCCATTTCGACACCGTCGCGACAAATGACGAAATTGCCCCTGGTGTGCTTTTGCGTTGTTAATTTTCTGTCCAACACTTCTTCAACCAGACATAATTAACGAGGAAATTAATTATTCGGACGCCTAACCAAAAGAATTTGGCTAAAATCCTGTGATCCCGGGTTTGTACTTCGAGTCCAATTTTTGAGGCCATTTCAAATCAACCTGCCAAATTTCAGCCCATTCCGACACCGTCGCGACAAATGACGAAATTGCCCCTGGTGCAGTTTTGCGTCGCTAATTTTCTGTCCAACACTTCTTCAACCTGACATAATTAATTTCCTCATTAATTATTTAGAGGCCTAAACGAAGGAATTTGGCTACAATCCCGTGATCCCGGGTTTGTGCCCTAACTTCGATTTCTGGGGCCGCTTCCAATCAACCTACCAAATTTTGGCCCATTACGACACCGTCTCGACAAATGACAAAATTGCCTCTGGTCCGATTTTGCGCTGTTAATTCTCTATCCAACACATCTTCAGCCTGATATGATTAGTACGGAAATTAATTGTTCGGAGGTCTAAACGAAGGAATTTGGCTAAAATCCCGTGATCCCGAGTCTGTGCCCCTAGTCCAATTTCTGGGGCCATTTCCAATCAACCTGCCGAATTTCGGCCCATTCCGACTCCATCGTGACAAATGACGAAATTGCCCCTGGTGCGATTTTACTTTGTTAATTTTCTGTCCAACACCTCTTCAACCTGACATAATTAATACGAAAATTAATTGTTCGGAGGCCATGACGAAGGAATTTGGCTAAAATCCCGTGATGCAGGGTCTGTGTCCCGAGTCCAATTTCTGGGTCCGTTTCCAATCAACCTTCCAAATTTCGGCCAATTCCGACACCGCAACAACAAATGACTAAATTTTCCCTAGGGCGATTTTGCGTTGTTAATTTTCTGTACAACACTTCTTCAACCTGACAAAATTAATACGGAAATTAATTATTTGGTGGCCTAAACGAAGGAATTTTTCTAAAATCCCATGATCCGGGTCTGTGCCCCGAGTCCGATTTCTGGGTCGGTCTCTAATCAACCGGCCAAATTTCGGCCCATTTTGACACCGTCGCGACAAACGACAAAATTACCCGGGTGCAGTTTTGCGATTTTAATTTTCTATCCTACACATCTTCAACCTGACATAATTAATACGGAAATTAATTATTCGGAGGCCTAAACGAAGGAATTTGGCTAAAATCCCGTGATCCCGGGTCTGTGCCCCGAGTCCAATTTCTAGGTCCGTTTCCAATCAACCTGCCAAATTTCGGCCCATTCCGACACCGCCATGACAAATGACGAAATTGCCCCTGGGGCGGTTTTACGTTATTAATTTTCTTTCCAACACATCTTAAACCTGACATAATTAATACGGAAATTAATTATTCAGAGGCCTAGACGAAGGAATTTGGCTAAAATCTCGTGATCCAAGGTCTGTGTCCCGAGTCCAATTTCTGGGTCCATTTCCAATCAACCTTCCAAATTTCGGCCAATTCTGACACCCCCACAACAAATGACTAAATTTCCCCGGGGGCGATTTTGCGTTGTTAATTTTCTGTCCAACATTTCTTCAACCTGACAAAACTAATACGAAAATTAATTATTTGGTGGCCTAAATGAAGGAATTTTTTAAAATCCCACGATCCTGGGTTTGTGCCCCGAGTCCGATTTCTGGGTCCGTTTCTAATCAACCTGCCAAATTTCGGCCCATTTTGACACCGTCGCGACAAACGACAAAATTACCCGGGTGCAGTTTTGCGTTGTTAATTTTCTGTCCTACACATCGTCAACCTGACATAATTAATACGGAAATTAATTATTCGGAGGCCTAAACGAAGGAATTTGGCTAAAATCCCGTGATCCCGGGTCTGTGCCCCGAGTCCAATTTCTGGGTCCGTTTCCAATCAACCTGCCAAATTTTGGCCCATTCCGACACCGCCACGACAAATGATGAAATTGCCCCTGAGGCAATTTTGCGCTGTTAAGTTTCTGTCCAACACATCTTAAACCTGACATAATTAATACGGAAATTAATTATTCGGAGGCATAAACGAAGAAATTTGGCTAAAATCCCGTGATCCCGAGTCTGTGCCCGGAGTCCGATTTTTCGGGCCGTTTCCAATCAACCTGCCAAATTTTGGCACATTCCGACACCGTCGCGACAAATGACAAAATTGCTCATAGCGCGATTTTGCGTTGTTAATTTTCTGTCCAACACTTCTTCAACTAGACATAATTAAGGAGGAAACTAATTATTCGGAAGCCTAAATGAAAGAATTTGGCTAAAATCCTGTGATCCTGGGTCTGTACCCCGAGTCCAATTTTCGGGGCCGTTTCAAATCAACCTGCTAAATTTCGGCCCATTCCGACACCGTCGCAACAAATGACGAAATTACCCATGGTGCATTTTTGCGTTGTTAATTTTCTGTCCAACACTTCTTCAACCTGACATAATTAATAAGGAAATTAATTATTCGGGGGCCTAAACGAAGGAATTTGGCTATAAACCCATGATCCCGGGTTTGTGCCCCGACTCCGATTCTGGGGCCGTTTCCAATCAACCCGCCAAATTTCGGCCCATTCCGACACCGTCACGACAAATGACAAAATTGCCCCTAATGAGGTTTTGCGTTGTTAATTTTCTGTTCAACACATCTTCAACCTGACATAATTAATATGGAAATTAATTATTTGGAGGCCTAAATGAAGGAATTTGGCTGAAATCCCGTGATTCCGGGTCTGTGCCCCGTGTCCAATTTCTGGGGCCGTTTCCAATCAGCCTGCCAAATTTTGGCCCATTCCGACACCGTCGTGACAAATGACGAAATTGCCCCTGTTGCGGTTTTTCTTTGTTAATTTTCTATCCAACACCTCCTCAACCTGACATAATTAATACGGAAATTAATTATTCGGAGGCCTAAATGGAGGAATTTGGCTAAAATCCTGTGATCCCGGGTCTGTGTCCCGAGTCCAATTTCTAGGTCCGTTTCCAATCAACCTGGATAATTTCGGCCCATTCCGACACCGCCACGACAAACAACAAAATTGCCCCTGGGACGGTTTTGCGTTGTTAATTTTCCATCCAACACCTCTTCAACTTGACATAATTGATACGGATATTAATCATTTGGAGGCCTAAACGAAGGAATTTGGCTAAAATCCCGTGATCCCAGGTCTATGCCCCAAGTCCAATTTCTGGTTCTGTTTCCAATCAACCTGCCAAATTTCGGCCCATTCCGACACCGCCACGACAAATGATGAAATTGCCCCTGGGGCGGTTTCTCATTGTTAATTTTCTTTCCATCACATCTTAAACCTGACATAATTAATACGGAAATTAATTATTAGGAGGCCTAAACGAAGAAATTTAGCTAAAATACCGTGATCTCGGGTTTGTGCCCCGAGTCCAATTTCTCGGGCCGTTTCCAATCAACCAGCCAAATTTCGGCCCATTCCGACACCGTCGCGACAAATGACGAAATTGTCCATCATGCGATTTTGCGTTGTTAATTTTCTGTCCAACACTTCTTCAACCATACATAATTAGTGTGGAAATTAATTATTCGGAGGCCTAAACGAAAGAATTTGGTTAAAATCATGTGATCTCGGTTCTGTACCCCGAGTCCATTTTCCAGAGCCGTTTCAAATCAACCTGCCGAATTTCGGCCCGTTCCGACACCGTCGCAACAAAAATGATGAAATTGCTCCTTGTGTGGTTTTGCGTTGTTAATTTTCTGTCCAACACTTCTTCAACCTGACTTAATTGATGAGGAAATTAATTAGTCAGAGGCCTAAATGAAGGAATTTGGCTATAATCCCTTGATCCCGAGTTTGTGCCCCGACTCCGATTTCTGGGGCCGATTCCAATCGACCCGCCAAATTTCGACCCATTCCGGCACCATCACGACAAATGACAAAATTGCCCCCGGTGCGGTATTGTGTTGTTAATTTTCTGTCCAACATATCTTCAGCCTGATATAATTAATGCGAAAATTAATTATTCGGAGGCCTAAACGAAAGAATTTGGCTAAAATCCCGTGATCCCGGGTCTGTGCCACGAGTCCGATTTCTCGACACCGTTGCGAAAAATGACGAAATTGCCCCTGGTGCATTTTGGAAATTAATTATTCGGAGGCCTAAATGAAGGAATTTAGCTAAAATCCCGTGATCTCGGGTTTGTGCCCCGAGTCCAATTTCGCGGGCCGTTTCCAATCAACCTGCGAAATTTCGGCCCATTCCGACACCGTCGCAACAAATGACGAAATTGCCCCTGGTGCATTTTGGAAATTAATTATTCGGAGGCCTAAATGAAGGAATTTAGCTAAAATCCCGTGATCTCGGGTTTGTGCCCCGAGTCCAATTTCGCGGGCCGTTTCCAATCAACCTGCGAAATTTCGGCCCATTCCGACACCGTCGCAACAAATGACGAAATTGCCCCTGGTGCATTTTGGAAATTAATTATTCGGAGGCCTAAATGAAGGAATTTAGCTAAAATCCCGTGATCTCGGGTTTGTGCCCCGAGTCCAATTTCGCGGGCCGTTTCCAATCAACCTGCGAAATTTCGGCCCATTCCGACACCGTCGCAACAAATGACGAAATTGCCCCTGGTGCATTTTGGAAATTAATTATTCGGAGGCCTAAATGAAGGAATTTAGCTAAAATCCCGTGATCTCGGGTTTGTGCCCCGAGTCCAATTTCGCGGGCCGTTTCCAATCAACCTGCGAAATTTCGGCCCATTCCGACACCGTCGCAACAAATGACGAAATTGCCCCTGGTGCATTTTGGAAATTAATTATTCGGAGGCCTAAATGAAGGAATTTAGCTAAAATCCCGTGATCTCGGGTTTGTGCCCCGAGTCCAATTTCGCGGGCCGTTTCCAATCAACCTGCGAAATTTCGGCCCATTCCGACACCGCCATGACAAAAGACGAAATTGCCCCCGGGACGATTTTACGTTGTTAATTTTCTGTCCAACACATCTTAAACATAACATAATTAAAAGGAAAATTAATTATTCGGAGGGCTAAACGAAGAAATTTGGATAAAATCCCGTGATCCCGGGTCTGTGCCACGAGTCCGATTTCTCGACACCGTTGCGAAAAATGACGAAATTGCCCCTCGTGCGATTTTGCGTTGTTAATTTTCTGTCCAACACTTCTTCAACCAGACATAATTAATGAGGAAATTAATTATTCGGGGGCCTAAACAAAAGAATTTGGCTAAAATCCTGTGATCCCAGGACTGTACCCCGAGTCAAATTTTTCGGGGCCGTTTCAAATCAACCTGTCAAATTTCAGCCCATTCCGACACCATCGCGACAAATGACGAAATTGCCCCTAGTGCGGTTCTGTCCAACACTTCTTCAACCTGTCATAATTAATGAGGAAATTAATTATTCGGAGGCCTAAACGAAGGAATTTGTATACAATCTTGTGATCCCGGGTTTGTGCCCCAACTCTGATTTCTGGGGTCATTTCCAATCAACCCGCCAAATTTTGGCCCATTCTGACACCGCCACGACAAATGACGAAATTGCCCCTGGGGCGGTTTTGCGTTGTTAATTTTCTGTCCAACACTTCTTCAACCGGACATAAATAATACGGAAATTAATTATTTGGAGGCCTAAACAAAGGAATTTGGCTAAAATCCCGTGATCCAGGGTCTGTACCCCGAGTCCAATTTCTGGGTCCGTTTCTAATCAACCTGCCAAATTTCGGCCCATTTCGACACCGTCGCGAGAAACGACAAAATTGCCCCGAGTGCAGTTTTGCGTTGTTAAATTTCTGTCCAACACATCTTCAACCTGATATAATTAATACGAAAATTAATTATTCGGGGGCCTAAAATAAGGAATTTGTCTAAAATCCCATGACCGCGGGTCTGTGCCCCGAGTCCAATTTCTGGGTCCATTTCCAATCAACCTACCAAATTTCGGCCCATTCCGACACTGCCACGACAAATGACAAAACTCCCCCTGGGGCGGTTTTTCGTCGTTAATTTTCTGTCCATCACATCTTAAACCTGACATAATTAATACGGAAATTAATTATTAGGTGGCCTAAACGAAGAAATTTGGCTAAAATCCCGTGATCTCAAGTCTATGCCCCGAGTCCAATTTCTCAGGTCGTTTTCAATCAACCTGCTAAATTTCGGCCCATTTCGACACCATCGCGATGAATTACGAAATTGTCCAACGTGCGATTTTGCGTTGTTAATTTTCTGTCCAACACTTCTTCAACCAGACATAATTAATGAGGAAATTAATTATTCGAAGGCCTAAACGAAAAAATTTGGTTAAAATCCTATGATCCCGGGTCTGTACCCCGAGTCCAATTTTCGGAGCCGTTTCAAATCAACCTGTCGAATTTCGGCCCATTCCGATACCGTCGCGCCAAAAATGACGAAATTGCCCCTGGTGTGGTTTTGCGTAGTTAATTTTCTGTCCAACACTTCTTCAACCTGACATAATTAATGAGGAAATTAATTATTCGGAGGCCTAAATGAAGGAATTTGGCTATAATCCCTTGATCCCAGGTTTGTGCCCCGACTCCGATTTCTGGGGCCGATTCCAATCGACCCGCCAAATTTCGGCCCATTTCGACACCATCACGACAATTGACAAAATTGCCCCTAGTGCGGTTTTGCGTTGTTAATTTTCGGTCCAACACATCTTCAGCCTGATATAATTAATACGAAAATTAATTATTCGGAGGCTTAAACGAGGGAATTTGGCAAAAATCCCGTGATCCCGGGTCTGTGCCCCGAGTCCAATTTCTGGGGCCGTTTCCAATCAACCTACCAAATTTCGGCCCATTCCGACACCGTCGCGACAAATGACGAAATTTTTCCTGGTGCGATTTTTCTTTGTTAATTTTCGGTCCAACACTTCTTCAACTTGACACAATTATTCGGAGGCCTATACGAAGGAGTTTGGCTAAAATCCTATGATCTCGGGTTAGTGTCCCGAGTCCAATTTCTGGGGCCGTTTCCAATCAAATTGCCAAATTTCGGCCCATTCCGATACCCTCGCGACAAATGACGAAATTACCCCCGAAAATTATTCGGAGGCCTAAACGAAGGAATTTGGCTAAAATCCCGTTATCCCGAGTCTGTGCCCCGAGTCCAATTTCTGGGGCCGTTTCCAATCAACTTGCCAAATTTTGCCCATTCTGACACCGTCGCGACAAATTACGAAATTTTCCTTGGTGCGGTTTTTTTTTGTTAATTTTCTATCCAACACTTCTTCAACCTGACATCATTAATACGAAAATTAATTATTCGGAGGCCTAAACGAAAGAATTTAACTATAATCCCGTGATCCTGGGTTTGTGCCCCGACTCCGATTACTGGGGCCATTTCCAATCCACCCGCCAAATTTCGGCCCATTCCGACACCGTCACGATGAATGACAAAATTGCTCCTAGTGCAGTTTTGCGTTGTTAATTTTCTGTCCAACACATCTTTAACATGACATAATTAATACAAAAATTATTTATTCGAAGGCCAAAACGAAGGAATTTGGCTAAAATCCCGTGATCCCGGGTCCGTGCCTCGAGTCCAATTTCTGGGGCCGTTTCCAATCAAGCTGCAAAATTTCGGCCCATTCCGACAACGTCGCGACAAATGACGAAATTACCCCTGGTGCGATTTTTCTTTGTTAATTTTCTGTCCAACAGTTCTTCAACCTGACATAATTAATACGGAAATTAATTATTCAGAGGACTAAGCGAAGGAATTTGGCTAAAATCCAGTGATCCCGGGTCTGTGCCCCGACTCCAATTTTTGGGGCCATTTCAAATCAACCTGCCAAATTTTGGCCCATTTCGACACCGTCACGAGAAATGACAAAATTGCCCTTGGTACGATTTTGCGTTGTTAATTTTCTGTCCAACACATCTTCAATCTGACATAATTAATGTGGAAATTATTTATTTGAAGGCCTAAATGAAGGAATTTGGCTAAAATCCCGTGATCCCAGGTCTATGCCCCGAGTCCGATTTCTCGGGCCGTTTCCTACCAACCTGCCAAATTTCGGCCCATTCCGACTCCGTCGCGACAAATGACGAAATTGACCCTGGTGCGATTTTGCGTTGTTAATTTTCTATCCAACACTTCTTCAACCTGACATAATTAATGAGGAAATTAATTATTCGGAGGCCTAAACGAAGGAATTTGGCTATAATCCCGTGATCCCGGGTTTGTGCCCCGACTCCGATTTCTGGGGTCGTTTCCAATCAACCCACCAAATTTTGGCCCATTCCGACACCGTCACGACAAATGACAAAATTACCGCTGGGGCGGTTTTGCGTTGTTAATTTTCTGTACAACACATCTTCAGCCTGATATAATTAATACGGAAATTAATTATTCGGAGGCCTAAAGGAAGGAATTTGGCTAAAATCCCGTGATCCCGAGTCTGTGCCCCGAGTCCAATTTCTGGGGCCGTTTCCAATCAAGCTGCCAAATTTTTGCCCATTCCGACACCGTCGCGACAAATGACAAACTTGCTCCTTGTGCGGTTTTTCTTTGTTAATTTTCTGTCAACACTTCTTCAACCTGATGTAATTAATACGAAAATTAATTATTCGGAGGCCTTAACGAAGGAATTTGGCTAAAATCCTGTGATATCGGGTCAGAGCCCCGAGTCCAATTTCTGAGGCCATTTCCAATCAACTTGCTAGATTTCGGCCCATTCCAACACCATCGCGACAAGTGACGAAATTGCCCCTGGTGCGGTTTTTCTTTGTTAATTTTCTGTCCAACACATCTTCAGGCTGACATAACCAAAACGAAGAAATTTGGTTAAAATCCTGTGATCCCGGGTTTGTGCCCCGAGTCCAATTTCTGGGGCCGTTTCCAATCAAACTACCAAATTTCGGCCCATTCCGACACCGTCGCGACAAATGGCAAAATTATGCCTGGTGCGGTGTTTCTTTGTTAATTTTCTGTCCAACACATCTTCAGCCTGACATAATTAATAGGGAATTAATTATCGGAGGCCTAAATGAAGGAATTTGGCCAAAATCCTGTGATCCCGGTTCTGTGCCCTGAGTCCAATTTCTAGGGCCATTTCCAATCAACCTGCCAAATTTCGGCCCATTCCGACACTGTCGCGACAAATGACGAAATTGCCCCTGGTGCGATTTGGAAATTAAATATTCGGAGGCTTAAACGAGGGAATTTGGCTAAAATCCCCATTCCGATACCCTCGCGACAAATGACGAAATCTGTGCCCCGAGTCCAATTTCGCGGGCCGTTTCCAATCAAACTACCAAATTTCGGCCCATTCCGACGCCGTCGCGACAAATGACGAAATCTGTGCCCCGAGTCCAATTTCGCGGGCCGTTTCCAATCAAACTACCAAATTTCGGCCCATTCCGACGCCGTCGCGACAAATGACGAAATCTGTGCCCCGAGTCCAATTTCGCGGGCCGTTTCCAATCAAACTACCAAATTTCGGCCCATTCCGACGCCGTCGCGACAAATGACGAAATCTGTGCCCCGAGTCCAATTTCGCGGGCCGTTTCCAATCAAACTACCAAATTTCGGCCCATTCCGACGCCGTCGCGACAAATGACGAAATCTGTGCCCCGAGTCCAATTTCGCGGGCCGTTTCCAATCAAACTACCAAATTTCGGCCCATTCCGACGCCGTCGCGACAAATGACGAAATCTGTGCCCCGAGTCCAATTTCGCGGGCCGTTTCCAATCAAACTACCAAATTTCGGCCCATTCCGACGCCGTCGCGACAAATGACGAAATCTGTGCCCCGAGTCCAATTTCGCGGGCCGTTTCCAATCAAACTACCAAATTTCGGCCCATTCCGACGCCGTCGCGACAAATGACGAAATCTGTGCCCCGAGTCCAATTTCGCGGGCCGTTTCCAATCAAACTACCAAATTTCGGCCCATTCCGACGCCGTCGCGACAAATGACGAAATCTGTGCCCCGAGTCCAATTTCGCGGGCCGTTTCCAATCAAACTACCAAATTTCGGCCCATTCCGACGCCGTCGCGACAAATGACGAAATCTGTGCCCCGAGTCCAATTTCGCGGGCCGTTTCCAATCAAACTACCAAATTTCGGCCCATTCCGACGCCGTCGCGACAAATGACGAAATCTGTGCCCCGAGTCCAATTTCGCGGGCCGTTTCCAATCAAACTACCAAATTTCGGCCCATTCCGACGCCGTCGCGACAAATGACGAAATCTGTGCCCCGAGTCCAATTTCGCGGGCCGTTTCCAATCAAACTACCAAATTTCGGCCCATTCCGACGCCGTCGCGACAAATGACGAAATCTGTGCCCCGAGTCCAATTTCGCGGGCCGTTTCCAATCAAACTACCAAATTTCGGCCCATTCCGACGCCGTCGCGACAAATGACGAAATCTGTGCCCCGAGTCCAATTTCGCGGGCCGTTTCCAATCAAACTACCAAATTTCGGCCCATTCCGACGCCGTCGCGACAAATGACGAAATCTGTGCCCCGAGTCCAATTTCGCGGGCCGTTTCCAATCAAACTACCAAATTTCGGCCCATTCCGACGCCGTCGCGACAAATGACGAAATCTGTGCCCCGAGTCCAATTTCGCGGGCCGTTTCCAATCAAACTACCAAATTTCGGCCCATTCCGACGCCGTCGCGACAAATGACGAAATCTGTGCCCCGAGTCCAATTTCGCGGGCCGTTTCCAATCAAACTACCAAATTTCGGCCCATTCCGACGCCGTCGCGACAAATGACGAAATCTGTGCCCCGAGTCCAATTTCGCGGGCCGTTTCCAATCAAACTACCAAATTTCGGCCCATTCCGACGCCGTCGCGACAAATGACGAAATCTGTGCCCCGAGTCCAATTTCGCGGGCCGTTTCCAATCAAACTACCAAATTTCGGCCCATTCCGACGCCGTCGCGACAAATGACGAAATCTGTGCCCCGAGTCCAATTTCGCGGGCCGTTTCCAATCAAACTACCAAATTTCGGCCCATTCCGACGCCGTCGCGACAAATGACGAAATCTGTGCCCCGAGTCCAATTTCGCGGGCCGTTTCCAATCAAACTACCAAATTTCGGCCCATTCCGACGCCGTCGCGACAAATGACGAAATCTGTGCCCCGAGTCCAATTTCGCGGGCCGTTTCCAATCAAACTACCAAATTTCGGCCCATTCCGACGCCGTCGCGACAAATGACGAAATCTGTGCCCCGAGTCCAATTTCGCGGGCCGTTTCCAATCAAACTACCAAATTTCGGCCCATTCCGACGCCGTCGCGACAAATGACGAAATCTGTGCCCCGAGTCCAATTTCGCGGGCCGTTTCCAATCAAACTACCAAATTTCGGCCCATTCCGACGCCGTCGCGACAAATGACGAAATCTGTGCCCCGAGTCCAATTTCGCGGGCCGTTTCCAATCAAACTACCAAATTTCGGCCCATTCCGACGCCGTCGCGACAAATGACGAAATCTGTGCCCCGAGTCCAATTTCGCGGGCCGTTTCCAATCAAACTACCAAATTTCGGCCCATTCCAACCCTGTCGCGACAAATGATGAAATTGCCCCTGGTGCGATTTGGAAATTAAATATTTGGAGGCTTAAACGGGGGAATTTGGCTAAAATCCCGTGGTCCCGGATCTATGCCCCGAGTCTAATTTCTGTGGTCGTTTCCAATCAACCTTCCAAATTTCGTCCCATTCCGACACAGTCGCGACAAATGACGAAATTGCCCCCTGGTGCGGTTTTTCTTTTTTAATTTTCTGTCCAACACATCTTCAACCTAACATAATTAATGAGGAAATTAATTACTCAGAGGCCTAAACGAAGGAATTTGGCTAAAATCCCATGATCTCGGGTCTGTGCCACGACTCCAATTTATGGGGCCGTTTCCAATCAACCTGCCAAATTTCGGCCAATTCAGAAGCCGTCACGACAAATGACGAAATTGCCCCTAATGCGATTTTTCTTAGTTAATTTTCTGTCCAACACTTCTTCAACCTGACATAATTAATACGAAAATTAATTATTCGGAGGCCTGAAACGAAGGAATTTGGCTAAAATCTCGTGATCCCGGGTCCGTGCCCCAAGTCAAATTTCTGGGCCGTTTCCAATCAACCTGCCAAATTTCGGCCCATTCCGACACCGTCGCGAAAAATGACGAAATTGCCCTCGGTGCGGTTTTTCTTTGTTAATTTTCTGTCCAGCAGTTCTTCAACCTGACATAATTAATACGAAAATTAATTATTCGGAAGCCTAAGCGAAGGAATTTAGCTAAAATCTTGTGATCCCAGGTCTGTGCCCCGAGTCCAATTTCTAGGGCCGTTTCAAATCAACCTGCCAAATTTTGGCCCATTCCGACACCGTCACGACAAATGATAAAATTGCCCCTGGTGCAATTTTGCGTTGTTAATTTTCTGTCCAACACATCTTCAACCTGACGTAATTAATGCGAAAATTATTTATTCGGAGGCCTAAACGAAGAAATTTGGCAAAAATCCCGTGAACCCAGGTCTGTGCCGCGAGTCAGATTTCTTGGGCTGTTTCCAATCATCCCGCCAAATTTCGGCCCATTCCGACACCGTCGCGACAAATGACGAAATTGCCCCTGGTGCGATTTTGCGTTGTTAATTTTCTGTCAAAAACTTCTTCAACCAGACATAATTAATGAGGAAATTAATTATTCGGAGGCCTAAACAAACGAATTTGGCTAAAATCCTGTGATCCCGGGCTCGTACCCCGAGTCCAATTTCCGAGGCCGTTTCAAATCAACCTGCCAAATTTCGGCCTATTCCGACACCGTCGCGACAAATGACAAAATTGCCCCTGGTGCGATTTTGCGTTGTTAATATTCTGTCCAACAGTTCTTTAACCTGACATAATTAATGAGGAAATTAATTATTCGGAGGCCTAAACGAAGGAATTTGACTAAAATCCTGTGATCCCGGGTTTGTGCCTCGACTCCAATTTCTGGGGCCGTTTCCAATCAACCCGCCAAAATTCGGCCCATTCCGACACCGTCACGACAAATGAAAAAATTACCCCTGGTGCGGTTTTGCGTTGTTAATTTTCTGTCCAACACATCTTCAACCTAATATAATTAATAGGGAAATTAATTATTTGGAGGCCTCAATGAAGGAATTTGGCTAAAATCCCGTGATCCCGAGTCTGTGCCCCGAGTCCAATTTATGGGGCCGTTTCCAATCAACCTGCCAAATTTCCGCACATTCCAACACCGTCGCAACAAATGACGAAATTGCCCCTTGTACGGTTTTTTTTGTTAATTTTTTGTCCAATACTTTTTCAACCTGAAATAATTAATACGAAAATTAATTATTCAGAGGCTTTAACGAAGGAATTTGGCTAAAATCCTGTGATCCCGGGTCTGTGCCCCGAGTCCAATTTCTAGGGCCATTTCCAATCAACCTGCCAAATTTTCGCCCATTCTGACATCGTCGCGACAAATGACGAAATTGCCCCTTGTGCGGTTTTTCTTTGTTAATTTTCGGTCCAACACTTCTTCAACATGACATAATTAATACGAAAATTAATTATTCGGAGGCCTTAACGAAGGAATTTGGCTAAAATCCTGTGATCTCGGGTCTATGGCCCGAGTCCAATTTCTGGGGCCATTTCCAATCAACCTGCCAAATTTAGGCCCATTCCGATACCGTCGTGTCAAATGACGAAATTGCCCCAGGTGCGGTTTTTCTTTGTTAATTTTCTGTCCAACACATCATCAGCCTGACATAATTAATACGAAAATTAATTATTCGGGAACCAAAATGAAGAAATTTGGTTAAAATCCTTTGATCCCGGGTTTGTGCCCCGAGTCCAATTTCTGGGGCTGTTTCCAATCAAACTACCAAATTTCGGCCCATTCCGACACCGTCGCGACAAATGACAAAATTGCCCCTAGTGCGATTTTGCGTTTTTAATTTTCTGTCCAACATTTCTTCAACCAAACATAATTAAAGAGGAAATTATTTATTCGGAGGCCTAAACGAAAGAATTTGAATAAAATCCTGTGATCCCGGGTCTGTACCTCGAGGCCAATTTTCGGGGCCGTTTCAGATCAACCTGCCAAATTTTTGCCCATTCCGACACCGTCGCGACAAATGATGAAATTGCCCCCTGGTGCGGTTTTGCGTTGTAAATTTTCTTTCCAACACTTCTTCAATCTGACATAATTGATGAGGAAATTAATTATTCGTAGGCATAAACGAAGTAATTTGGCTATATCCCGTGATCCCGAGTTTGTGCCCCGACTTCGAATTCTCGGGCCGCTTCTAATCAACCGGCCAAATTTCGGCCCATTCCGACACAATCGTGACAAATGACAAAATTGCCCCTAGTATGGTTTTTCTTTGTTAATTTTCTGTCAAACACTTCTTCAACCTGACATAATTAATACGGAAATTAATTTTCGGAGGCCTAAACGAAGGAATTTGGCTAAAATCCCGTGATCCCAGGTCTGTACCTCGAGTCCAATTTCTGGGGCCGTTTCCAATCAACCCACCAAATTTCAGCCCATTCCGACACCGTGGCGACGAATGACGAAATTGCCCCTTGTGCGATTTTTCTTTGTTAATTTTCTGTCCAACATTTCTTCAACCTGACATAATTAATACGAAAATTAATTATTCGGAGGCCTTAACGAAGGAATTTGGCTAAAATCCTATGATCTCGGGTCTACGGCCTGAGTCCAATTTCTGGGGCAATTTCTAATCAACCTGCCAAATTTCGGCCCATTCCGACAACATCGCGACAAATGACGAAATTGCCCTTGGTGCAGTTTTGCGTTGTTAATTTTCTGTCCAACACATCTTTAACATGACATAATTGATATGGAAATTAATTATTCCGGGACCAAAACGAAGGAATTTGGTTAAAATCCTGTGATCCCGGGTTTGTGCCCCGAGTCCAATTTCTGGGGCCGTTTCCAATCAAACTGCCAAATTTCGGCCCATTCCGACACCGTCGCGACAAATGACAAAATTGCCCCTGGTACGGTGTTTCTTTGTTAATTTTCTGTCCAACACATCTTCAGCCTGACATAATTAATAGTGAATTAATTATTCGGAGGCCTAAATGAAGGAATTTCGCTAAAATCCCGTGATCTCGATTTTGTGCCCTGAGTCAAAATTCTCGGGCCATTTCCAATCAACCTGCCAAATTTCGGCCCATTCCGACACCATCGCGACAAATGACGAAATCGCCCCTAGTGCGGTTCTGTCCAACACTTCTTCAACCTGTCATAATTAATGAGGAAATTAATTATTCGGAGGCGTAAACGAAGGAATTTGGATATAATCTCGTGATCCTGGGTTTGTGCCCCGACTCTAATTTCTGGGGCCATTTCCAATCAACCTCCCAAATTTCGGCCCATTCCGACACCGCCACGACAAATGACGAAATTGCCCTTGGGGCGGTTTTGTGTTGTTAATTTTCTGTCCAACACTTCTTCAACCGGACATAAATAATACGGAAATAAATTATTTGGAGGCCTAAACAAAGGAATTTGGCTAAAATCCCGTGATCCCGGGTCTGTGCCCCGAGTCCAATTTATGGGTTCGTTTCTAATCAACCTGCCAAATTTCGACCCATTTCGACACCGTCGCGACAAACGACAAAACTACCCCGGGTGCGGTTTTGCGTTGTTAAATTTCAGTCCAACACATCTTCAACCTGATATAATTAATACGAAAATTAATTATTCGGGGGCCCAAATGAAGGAATTTGGCTAAAATCCCGTGACCGCGGGTCTGTCCCCGAGTCCAATTTTTGGGTCCATTTCCAATCAACCTACCAAATTTCGGCCCATTCCGACACTGCCACGACAAACGACAAAACAGCCCCTGGGGCGGTTTTGCGTTGTTA
Organism: Olea europaea var. sylvestris; assembly: GCF_002742605.1. Classification (NCBI taxonomy): domain Eukaryota; kingdom Viridiplantae; phylum Streptophyta; class Magnoliopsida; order Lamiales; family Oleaceae; genus Olea; species Olea europaea. Next base: position 8,152,119 of record NC_036253.1, on the reverse strand, counting down.
ATTTTCTACCCATCACATCTTAAACCTGACATAATTAATACGAAAATTAATTATTAGGTGGCCTAAAGGAAGAAATTTGGCTAAAATCCCGTGATCTCGGGTCTGTGCCCCGATTCCAATTTCTCGGGCCGTTTTCAATCAACCAGCCAAATTTCGGCCCATTCCGACACCGTCGCGACGAATTACGAAATTGTCCATCGTGCGATTTTGCGTTGTTAATTTTCTGTCCAACACTTCTTCAACCAGACATAATTAATGAGGAAATTAATTATTCGGAGGCCTAAACGAAAAAATTTGGTTAAAATCCTGTGATCCCGGGTCTGTACCCAGAGTCCAATATTCGGAGCCGTTTCAAATCAACCTGTCGAATTTCGGCCCATTCTGACAACGTCGCGACAAAAATGACGAAATTGCCCCTGGTGTGGTTTTGCGTTGTTAATTTTCTGTCCAACACTTCTTCAACCTAACATAATTAATGAGGAAATTAATTATTCGGAGGCCTAAATGAAGGAATTTGGCTATAATCCCTTGATCCCGGGTTTGTGCCCCGACTCCGATTTCTGGGGCCGATTCCAATCTACCCGCCAAATTTTGGCCCATTCCGACACCATCACGACAAATGACAAAATTGCCCCTAGTGCGGTTTTGCGTTTTTAATTTTCGGTCCAACACATCTTCAGCCTGATATAATTAATATGAAAATTAATTATTCGGAGGCTTAAACGAAGGAATTTGGCAAAAATCCCGTGATCCCGGGTCTGTGCCCCGAGTCCAATTTCTGGGGCCGTTTCCAATCAACATGCCAAATTTCAGCCCATTCCGACACTGTCGCGACAAATGACGATATTTTTCCTGGTGCGATTTTTCTTTGTTAATTTTCGGTCCAACACTTCTTCAACTTGACATCATTAATATGAAAATTAATTATTCGGAGGCCTAAACGAAAGAATTTAACTATAATCCCGTGATCCCGGGTTTGTGCCCCGACTTCGATTACTGGGGCCATTTCCAATCCACCCGCCAAATTTCGGCCCATTCCGACACCGTCACGATGAATGACAAAATTGCTCCTGGTGTAGTTTTACGTTGTTAATTTTCTGTCCAACACATCTTTAACATGACATAATTAATACAAAAATTATTTATTCGAAGGCCAAAATGAAGGAATTTGGCTAACATCCCGTGATCCCGAGTCCGTGCCCTGAGTCCAATTTCTGGGGCCGTTTCCAATCAATCTGCAAAATTTCGGCCCATTCTGACAACGTCGCGACAAATGACAAAACTGCCCCTCGTGCGATTTTTCTTTGTTAATTTTCTGTCCAACAGTTCGTCAACCTGACATAATTAATACGGAAATTAATTATTCAGAGGACTAAGCGAAGGAATTTGGCTAAAATCCTGTGATCCCGGGTATGTGCCCCGAGTCCAATTTCTGGGGCCATTTCAAATCAACCTGCCAAATTTTGGCCCATTTCGACACCGTCACGAGAAATGACAAAATTGCCCTTGGTACGGTTTTGCGTTGTTAATTTTCTGTCCAACACATCTACAACCTGACATAATTAATGTGGAAATTATTTATTTGAAGGCCTAAACGAAGGAATTTGGCTAAAATCCCGTGATCCCAGGTCTATGCCCCGAGTCCGATTTCTCGGGCCGTTTCCTACCAACCTGCCAAATTTCAGCCCATTCCGACACCGTCGCGACAAATGACGAAATTGCCCCTCGTGCGATTTTGTGTTGTTTATTTTCTGTCCAACACTTCTTCAACCAGACGTAGTTAATGAGGAAATTAATTATTCGGAGGCCAAAACGAAAGAATTTGGCTAAAATCCTGTGATCCCGGGTCTATACCCCGAGTCCAATTTTCGGGCCATTTCAAATCAACCTGCCAAATCTTGGCCCATTCCGACACCGTCGCGACAAATGACGAAATTGCTCCTGGTGCGATTTTGCGTTGTTAATTTTCCATCCAACACTTCTTCAACCTGACATAATTAATGAGGAAATTAATTATTCGGAGGCCTAAACGAAGGAATTTGGCTATAATCCCATGATCCCGGGTTTGTGCCCCGACTCCGATTTCTGGGGCCGTTTTCAATCAACCCACCAAATTTTGGCCCATTTCGACACCGTCACGAAAAATGACAAAATTGCCACTTGTGCGGTTTTGCGTTGTTAATTTTCTGTCCAACACATCTTCAGCCTGATATAATTAATTTGGAAATTAATTATTCGGAGGCCTAAATGAAGGAATTTGGCTAAAATCCCGCGATCCTGAATCTGTGCCCCGAGTCCAATTTCTGGGGCCGTTTCCAATCAACCTGCCAAATTTTCGCCCATTCCGACACCGTCGCGACAAATGACGAACTTGCTCCTTATGCGGTTTTTCTTTGTTAATTTTCTGTCAACACTTCTTCAACCTGACGTAATTAATACGAAAATGAATTATTCGGAGGCCTTAACGAATGAATTTGGCTAAAATCCTGTGATATCGGGTCAGAGCCCCGAGTCCAATTTCTGGGGCCATTTCCAATCAACCTGCTAGATTTCGGCCCATTCCAACACCATCGCGACAAATGACGAAATTGCCCCTGGTGCGGTTTTTCTTTGTTAATTTTCTGTCCAACACATCTTCAACCTGACATAACCAAAGCGAAGAAATTTGGTTAAAATCCTGTGATCCCGGGTTTGTGCCCCGAGTCCAATTTCTGGGGCCGTTTCCAATCAAACTACCAAATTTCGGCCCATTCCGACACTGTCGCGATAGATGACAAAATTGCGCCTGGTGCGGTGTTTCTTTGTTAATTTTCTGTCCAACACATCTTCAGCCTGACATAATTAATAGGGAATTAATTATCGGAGGCCTAAATGAAGGAATTTGGCTAAAATCCTGTGATCCCGGTTCTGTGCCCTGATTCCAATTTCTGGGGCCATTTCCAATCAACCTGCCAAATTTCGGCCCATTCCGACACTGTCGCAACAAATGACGAAATTGCCCCTGGTGCGATTTGGAAATTAAATATTCGGAGGCTTAAACGAGGGAATTTGGCTAAAATCCCGTGGTCCCGGATCTATGCCCCGAGTCTAATTTCTGTGGTCGTTTCCAATCAACTCTCCAAATTTTGTCCCATTCCGACACAGTCGCGACAAATGACGAAATTGCCCCTGGTGCGGTTTTTCTTTTTTAATTTTCTGTCCAACACATCTTCAACCTGACATAATTAATGAGGAAATTAATTACTCAGAGGCCTAAACGAAGGAATTTGGCTAAAATCCCGTGATCTCGAGTCTGTGCCACGACTCCAATTTATGGGGCTGTTTCCAATCAACCAGCCAAATTTCGGCCCATTCCGAAGCCGTTACGACAAATGACGAAATTGCCCCTAATGTAGTTTTGCTTTGTTAATTTTCTGTCCAACTCTTTATCAACCTGACATAATTAATAAGAAAATTAATTATCCGGAGGCCTTAACGAAGGAGTTTGGCTAAAATCCTGTGATCCCGGGTTTGTGCCCCGAGTCCAATTTCTGGGGCCGTTTCCAATCAACTTGCCAAATTTTGGCCGATTCCGACACCGTCGTGACAAATGACGAAATTGCCCCTTGTGCAGTTTTTTTTTGTTAATTTTCTGTCAAACACTTCTTCAACCTGACATAATTAATACGAAAATTAATTATTCGGAGGCCTTAACGAAGGAATTTGGCTAAAATCCTATGATCTCGGTTCTATGGCCTGAGTCCAATTTTTGGGGCCATTTCTAATCAACCTGCCAAATTTCGGCCCATTCCGACAACATCGCGACGAATGACGAAATTGCCCTTGGTGCAGTTTTGCGTTGTTAATTTTCTGTCCAACACATCTTTAACATGACATAATTAATATGGAAATTAATTATTCGAGGACCAAAACGAAGGAATTTGGTTAAAATCTTGTGATCCCGGGTTTGTGCCCCGAGTCCAATTTCTGGGGCCGTTTCCAATCAAACTGCCAAATATCGGCCCATTCCGACACCGTCGCGACAAATGACAAAATTGCCCCTGGTGCGGTGTCTCTTTGTTAATTTTCTGTCCAACACATCTTCAGCCTGACATAATTAATAGTGAATTAATTATTCGGAGGCCTAAATGAAGGAATTTGGTTAAAATCCCGTGATCTCGATTTTGTACCCTGAGTCCAAATTTTGGGGCCATTTCCAATCAACCTGCCAAATTTCGGCCCATTCCAACACTGTCGCGACAAATGACGAAATTGCCCCTGGTGCGATTTGGAAATTAAATATTTGGAGGCTTAAACGGGGGAATTTGGCTAAAATCCCATGGTCCCAGATCTATGCCCCGAGTCTAATTTCTGTGGTCGTTTCCAATCAACCTTCCAAATTTCGTCCCATTTCGACACAGTCGCGACGAATGACGAAATTGCCCCCTGGTGCGGTTTTTCTTTTTTAGTTTTCTGTCGAACACATCTTCAACCTGACATAATTAATGAGGAAATTGATTACTCGGAGGCCTAAACGAAGGAATTTGGCTAAAATCCCGTGATCCGGGGTCTGTGCCCCGACTCCAATTTATGGGGCCGTTTCCAATCAACCTGCCAAATTTCGGCCAATTCAGAAGCCGTCACGACAAATGACGAAATTGCCCCTAATGCAATTTTTCTTTGTTAATTTTCTGTCCAACACTTCTTCAACCTGACATAATTAATACGAAAATTAATTATTCGGAGGCCTGAAACGAAGGAATTTGGCTAAAATCCCGTGATCCCGGGTCCGTGCCCCGAGTCAAATTTCTGGGCCGTTTCCAATCAACCTGCCAAATTTCGGCCCATTCCGACACCGTCGTGACAAATGACGAAATTGCCCTCAGTGCGGTTTTTCTTTGTTAATTTTTTGTCCAGCAGTTCTTGAACCTGACATAATTAATACGAAAATTAATTATTCGGAAGCCTAAGCGAAGGAATTTAGCTAAAATCTTGTGATCCCAGGTCTGTGCCCCGAGTCCAATTTCTAGGGCCGTTTCAAATCAACCTGCCAAATTTTGGCCCATTCCGACACCGTCACGACAAATGACAAAATTGCCCCTGGTGCAATTTTGCGTTGTTAATTTTCTGTCCAACACATCTTCAACCTGACGTAATTAATGCGAAAATTATTTATTCGGAGGCCTAAACGAAGGAATTTAGCAAAAATCCCGTGAACCTAAGTCTGCGCCGCGAGTCAAATTTCTCGAGCTGTTTCCAATCGACTCGCCAAATTTCGGCCCATTCCGACACCGTCGCGACAAATGACGAAATTGCCCCTGGTGCGATTTTGCGTTGTTAATTTTCTGTCAAAAACTTCTTCAACCAGACATAATTAATGAGGAAATTAATTATTCGGAGGCCTAAACGAACGAATTTGGCTAAAATCCTGTGATCCCGGGCCCGTACCCCGAGTCCAATTTTCGGGGCCGTTTCAAATCAACCCGCCAAATTTCGGCCCATTCCGACACCGTCGCGACAAATGGCAAAATTGCCCTTGGTGCGATTTTGCGTTGTTAATTTTCTGTCCAACAGTTCTTTAACCTGACATAATTGATGAGGAAATTAATTATTCGAAGGCCTAAACGAAGGAATTTGGCTATAATCCCGTGATCCCGGGTTTGTGCCTCGACTCCAATTTCTAGGGCCGTTTCCAATCAACCCGCCAAAATTCGGCCCATTCCGACACCTTCACAACAAATGAAAAAATTACCCCTGGTGTGGTTTTGCGTTGTTAATTTTCTGTCCAGCACATCTTCAGGCTAATATAATTAATAGGGAAATTAATTATTTGGAGGCCTCAATGAAGGAATTTGACTAAAATCCCGTGATCCCGTGTCTGTGCCCCGAGTCCAATTTATGGGGCCGTTTCCAATCAACCTGCCAAATTTCCGCACATTCCAACCCCGTCGCGACAAATGACGAAATTGCCCCTTGTGCGGTTTTTTTTGTTAATTTTTTGTCCAATACTTTTTCAACCTGAAATAATTAATACGAAAATTAATTATTCGGAGGCTTTAACGAAGGAATTTGGCTAAAATCCTGTGATCCCAGGTCTGTGCCCCGAGTCCAATTTCTATGGCCATTTCCAATCAACCTGCCAAATTTTCGCCCATTCTGACATCGTCGCGACAAATGACGAAATTGCCCCTTGTGCGATTTTTCTTTGTTAATTTTCTGTCTAACACTTCTTCAACCTGACATAATTAATACGAAAATTAATTATTCGGAGGCCTTAACGAAGGAATTTGGCTAAAATCCTGTGATCTCGGGTCTATAGCCCGAGTCCAATTTCTGGGGCCATTTCCAATCAACCTGCCAAATTTCGGCCCATTCCGCTACCGTCGTGTCAAATGTGGAAATTGCCCCAGGTGCGGTTTTTCTTTGTTAATTTTCTGTCCAACACATCGTCAGTCTGACATAATTAATACGAAAATTAATTATTCGGGGATCAAAACGAAGAAATTTGGTTAAAATCCTTTGATCCCAGGTTCGTGCCCCGAGTCCAATTTCTTGGGCCGTTTCCAATCAAACTACCAAATTTCGGCCCATTCCGACACCGTCGCGACAAATGACAAAGTTGCCCCTAGTGCGATTTTGCGTTTTTAATTTTCTGTCCAACATTTCTTCAACCAAACATAATTAAAGAGGAAATTATTTATTCGGAGGCCTAAACGAAAGAATTTGGCTAAAATCCTGTGATCCCGGGTCTGTACCTCGAGGCCAATTTTCGGGGCCGTTTCAGATCAACCTGCCAAATTTTTGCCCTTTCCGACACCGTCGCAACAAATGATGAAATTGCCCCTGGTGCGGTTTTACGTTGTTAATTTTCTTTCCAACACTTCTTCAATCTGACATAGTTGATGAGGAAATTAATTATTCGTAGGCATAAACGAAGTAATTTGGCTATACTCCCGTGATCCCGGGTTTGTGCCCCAACTTCGATTTCTGGGGCCGCTTCCAATCAACCGGCCAAATTTCGGCCCATTCCGACACAGTCGTGACAAATGAGAAAATTGCCCCTGGTACAGTTTTTCTTTGTTAATTTTCTGTCAAACACTTCTTCAACCTGACATAATTAATACGAAAATTAATTATTTGGAGGCCTAAACGAAGGAATTTGGCTAAAATCCTGTGATCCCGGGTCTGTACCTCGAGTTCAATTTCTGGGGCCGTTTCCAATCAACCTGCCAAATTTCGGCCCATTCCGACACCGTCGTGACAAATGACAAAATTGCCCCAAGTGCGGTTTTTCTTTGTTAATTTTCTGTCCAACACATCTTCAGCCTAACATAATTACTACGAAAATTAATTATTCGGGGACCAAAACGAAGAAATTTGGTTAAAATCCTGTGATCCCGGGTTTGTGCCCCGAGTCCAATTTCTGGGGCCGTTTCCAATCAAACTACCAAATTTCGGCCCATTCCGACACCGTCGCGACAAATGACAAAATTGCCCTTGGTGCGATTTTGCGTTTTTAATTTTCTGTCCAACATTTCTTCAACCAAACATAATTAAAGAGGAAATTATTTATTCGGAGGCCTAAACGAAAGAATTTGGCTAAAATCCTGTGATCCTGGGTCTGTACCTCGAGGCCAATTTTCGGGGGCATTTCAAATCAACCTGCCAAATTTTGGCCCATTCCGACACCTTCGCAACAAATGACGAAATTGCCCCTGGTGCGGTTTTGCGTTGTTAATTTTCTTTCCAACACTTCTTCAATCTAACATAATTGATGAGGAAATTAATTATTCGTAGGCATAAACGAAGTAATTTGGCTATACTCCCGTTATCCAGGGTTTGTGCCCCGACTCCGATTTCTGGGGCCGCTTCCAATCAACCGGCCAAATTTCGGCCCATTCCGACACAGTCGTGACAAATGACAAAATTGCCCCTGGTACGATTTTTCTTTGTTAATTTTCTGTCAAACGCTTCTTCAATCTGACATAATTAATACGAAAATTAATTATTCAGAGGCCTAAACGAAGGAATTTGGCTAAAATCCCGTGATCCCGGGTCTGTACCCCAAGTCTGATTTCTCATGCCGTATCCAGTCAACCAGGCAAATTTCGGCCCATTTTGGCACTGTCGCGACAAATGACGAAATTGCCCCTAGTGCGGTTTTGCGTTGTTAATTTTCTGTCCAACACTTCTTCAACCAGACATTTTTAATGAGGAAATTAGTTATTCGGAGGCCTAAATGAAAGAATTTGGCTAAAATCTTGTGTTCCCGGGTCTGCACCCCGAGTCCAATATCCGGGGCCATTTCAAATCAACCTACCAAATTTCGGCCCATTCCGACACCGTCCCGACAAATGACGAAATTGCCCCTGGTGCCGTTATGCGTTGTTAATTTTCTGTCCAACACTTCTTCAACCTGACATAATAAATGAGGAAATTAATTATTTGGCGGCATAAATGAAGGAATTTGGCTAAAATCCCGTGATCTCGGGTCAATGCCCCGAGTCCAATTTTTGGAGACGTTTCCAATCAACTTGCCAATTTCATCCCATTCCGACACCGTTGCGACAAATGACAAAATTGCCCCTCGTGCGGTTTTTCTTTGTTAATTTTCTGCCTAATACTTCTTCAAACTGACATAATTAATAGGGAAATTAATTATTCGGAGGCCTTAACGAAGGAATTTGGCTAAAATTCCGTGATCCCGGGTCTGTACCCCGAGTCCAATTTCTGGGACAGTTTCTAATCAACCAGCCAAATTTTAGCCCATTTCGACACCGTCGCGACAAACGACAAAATTGGCCATGGTACGGTTTTGCGTTGTTAATTTTCTGTCCAACACATCTTCAACCTGACATAATTAATACGAAAATTAATTATTCGGAGGCCTAAACGAAGGAATTTGGCGAAAATCCCGTGATCCCGGGTCTGTGCCCCGGTCCAATTTCGGGGGCCATTTCCAATCAACCTGCAAAATTTCGACCCATTTCGACACAGTCGTGACAAATGACGAAATTACCCCTGGTGCGGTTTTTCTTTGTTAATTTTCTGTCCAACACTTCTTCAACCTGACATAATTAATACGAAAATTAATTATTCAGAGGCCTAAACGACGGAGTTTAGCTAAAATCCCGTGATCCCGGGTCTGTGTCCCGAGTCCAATTTCTGGGTCCGTTTCCAATCAACCTGCCAAATTTCGGCCCATTCCGACTCCACCATGAAAAATGACGAAATTACCCCCGGGGCGATTTTGCGTTGTTAATTTTTTGTCCAACACTTCTTCAACCTGACATAAATAATACGAAAATTAATTATTTTGAGGCCTAAACGAAGGAATTTAGCTAAAATCCCGTGATCCCGGGTCTGTGCCCCGAGTCCAATTTCTGGGGCCGTTCCAATCAACCTGCCAAATTTCAGCCCATTCCGACATCATCGCAACAAATGACGAAATTTCCCCTGGTGCGATTTTTCTTTGTTAATTTTCTGTCCAACACTTCTTCAACTTGAGATGATTAATATGGAAATTAATTATTCGGAGGCCTAAACGAAGGAATTTGGCTAAAATCCCGTGATCCTTGGTCAGTGCCCCGAGTCCAATTTCTGGAGACGTTTCCAATCAACTTGCCAAATTTTGTCCCATTCCGACACCGTTGCAAAAAATGACAAAGTTGCCCCTAGTGCGGTTTTTCTTTGTTAATTTTCTGTCTAACACTTCTTCAACCTGACATAATTTATATGGAAATTAATTATTCGGAGGCCTAAACGAAGGAATCTGGCTAAAATCCTGGGTCCGTTTCTAATCAACCTGCCAAATTTCGGCCCATTTTGACACCATTGCGACAAACGACAAAATTTGCCCTGGTTCGGTTTTGCGTTTTTAATTTTCTGTTCAACACATTTCAACCTGACATAATTAATACGGAAATTAATTATTCGGAAGCCTAAGCGAAGGAATTTGGCAAAAATCCCGCGATCCCGGGTCTGTGCCTCGAGTCCAATTTCTCGGGTAGTTTCCAATCAACTTGCCAAATTTGGGCCCATTCCAACACCGTCGCGACAAATGACGAAATTTCCACTGGTGCGATTTTTCTTTGTTAATTTTCTGTACAACACTTCTTCAACATGAGATAATTAATACGGAAATTAATTATTCGGAGGTCTAAACGAAGGAATTTGGCTAAAATCCCGTGATCCGTGGTCAGTGCCTCGAGTCCAATTTCTGGATACGTTTCCAATTAACTTGCCAAATTTCATCCCTTTTCGATATCGTCGCGACAAATGACGAAATTGCCCCTTGTGCGATTTTTCTTTGTTAATTTTCTATCCTACACTTCTTCAACTTGACATAATTAATACGGAAATTAATTATTCGGAGGCCTTAACGAAGGGGTTTAGCTAAAATCCTGTGATCCTGGGTCTGTGCCCCGAGTCTAATTTTTGGGGCCGTTTCCAATTGACCTGCCAAATTTCGGCCCATTCCGACACCGTCACGACAAATGACGAAATTGCCCCTGGTGCGGTTTTCTTTATTAATTTTCGGTCCAACACATCTTCAGCCTGACATAATTAATACGAAAATTAATTATTCGAAAGCAAAAACGAAGGAATTTGGTTAAAATCCTGTGATCCCGAGTTTGTGCCCAGAGTTCAATTTCTGGGGCCGTTTCCAATCAAACTGCCAAATTTCAGCCCATTCCGACTCCATCGCGACAAATGACGAAATTGCCCCTGGAAATTAATTATTCGGAGGCCAAAATGGGGGAATTTGGCTAAAATCCCGTGATCCCGGGTCTGTGCCCCGAGTCCAATTTCTGGGGCCGTTTCCAATCAACCTGCCAAATTTCACCCATTTTGACACCGTCGCGACAAATTACGAAATTTTCCCTGGTGCGGTTTTTCTTTGTTAATTTTCTGTCCAACACTTCTTCAACCTGAAATCATTAATATGGAAATTAATTATTCGGAGGCCTAAACGAAGGAATTTTGCTAAAATCCTGTGATCCCGGGTCTGTGCCCCGAGTCCAATTTCTGGGTCCGTTTCTAATCAACCTGCCAAATTTCTGCCCATTTCGATGCCGTCGCGACAAACGAAAAAATTGCCCTTGGTGCGATTTTAGGTTGTTAATTTTCTATCCAACACATCTTCAACCTGACATAATTAATGCGGAAATTATTTATTCGGAGGCCTAAATGAAGGAATTTGGCTAAAATCTCGTGATCTCGGGTCTGTGCCACGAGTCCGATTTCTTGGGCCGTTTCCAATCAACCAGCCAAATTTCGACCCATTCCGACTCCGTCGCGACAAATGACGAAATTAACCCTGGTGCGACTTTGCATTGTTAATTTTCTGTCCAACACTTCTTCAACCAGACATAATTAATGAGGAAATTAATTATTCGGAGGCCTAAACGAAATAATTTGGCTGAAATCCTATGATCCCGGGTCTGTACCCCTAGTCCAATTTCTGGGGCCGTTTCAAATCAACCTACCGAATTTCGGCCCATTTTGACACCGTCGCGACAAATGACTAAATTGCCCCTGGTGCGGTTTTACGTTGTTAATTTTCTGTCCAGCACATCTTCAATCTGACATAATTTATGCGGAAATTATTTATTCGGAGGCCTAAACGAAGGAATTTGGCTATAATCCCGTGATCCCGGGTCTGTGCCGCGAGTCCGATTTCTGGGCCCATTTACAATCAACCCCCCAAATTTTGGCCCATTCCGACACCGTCACGACAAATGACAAAATTGCCCCTGGTGCGATTTTGCGTTGTTAATTTTCTGTCCAACACATCTTCAACCTGATATAATAAATGAGGAAATTAATTATTCGGAGGCCTAAACAAAATAATTTGGCTGAAATCCTATGATCTCGGGTCTGTACCCCGAGTCCAATTTTCGGGGCCGTTTCAAATCAACCTGCCGAATTTCGGCCCATTTCGACACCGTCGCGACAAATGACAAAATTGTCCCTGGTGCGGTTTTGCGTTGTTAATTTTCTGTCCAGCACATCTTCAACCTGACATAATTTATGCGGAAATTAATTATTCGGAGGCCTAAACAAAGGAATTTGGCTATAATCCCATGATCCCGGGTCTGTACCGCTAGTCCAATTCCTGGGGCCATTTACAATCAACCCGCCAAATTTTGGCCCATTCCGACATCGTCACAACAAATGACAAAATTGCCCCTGGTGCGATTTTACGTTGTTAATTTTCTCTCCAACACATCTTCAGCCTGATATAATTAATGAGGAAATTAATTATTCGGAGGCCTAAACAAAATAATTTGGCTGAAATCCTATGATCCCGGGTCTGTACCCCGAGTCCAATTTCCGGGGCCGTTTCAAATCAGCCTGCCGAATTTCGGCCCATTCCGACACCGTCGCGACAAATGACGAAATTGCCCCTGGTGCGGTTTTGCGTTGTTAATTTTCTGTCCAGCACATCTTCAACCTGACATAATTTATGCGAAAATTATTTATTCGGAGGCCTAAACGAAGGAATTTGGCTATAATCCTTTGATCCCAGGTTTGTGCCCCGACTTTGATTTCTGGGACCATTTCCAATCAACTCGCCAAATTTCAGCCCATTCCGACACCGTCACGACAAATTACAAAATTGCCCCTGGTGCGATTTTGCGTTGTTAATTTTTTGTCTAACACATCTTCAGCCTGATATAATTAATACGAAAATTAATTACTCGAAAACAAAAACGAAGGAATTTGGTTAAAATCCTGTGATCCCGGGTTTGTGCCCCGAGTTCAATTTCTGGGGCCGTTTCCAATCAACCTGCCAAATTTCACCCATTTTGACACCGTCGCGACAAATTACGAAATTTTCCCTGGTGCGGTTTTTCTTTGTTAATTTTCTGTCCAACACTTCTTCAACCTGAAATCATTAATATGGAAATTAATTATTCGGAGGCCTAAACGAAGGAATTTTGCTAAAATCCTGTGATCCCGGGTCTGTGCCCCGAGTCCAATTTCTGGGTCCGTTTCTAATCAACCTGCCAAATTTCTGCCCATTTCGATGCCGTCGCGACAAACGAAAAAATTGCCCTTGGTGCGATTTTACGTTGTTAATTTTCTATCCAACACATCTTCAACCTGACATAATTAATGCGGAAATTATTTATTCGGAGGCCTAAATGAAGGAATTTGGCTAAAATCTCGTGATCTCGGGTCTGTGCCACGAGTCCGATTTCTTGGGCCGTTTCCAATCAACCTGCCAAATTTCGACCCATTCCGACTCCGTCGCGACAAATGACGAAATTAACCCTGGTGCGACTTTGCATTGTTAATTTTCTGTCCAACACTTCTTCAACCAGACATAATTAATGAGGAAATTAATTATTCGGAGGCCTAAACGAAATAATTTGGCTGAAATCCTATGATCCCGGGTCTGTACCCCTAGTCCAATTTCTGGGGCCGTTTCAAATCAACCTACCGAATTTCGGCCCATTTTGACACCGTCGCGACAAATGACGAAATTGCCCCTGGTGCGGTTTTACGTTGTTAATTTTCTGTCCAGCACATCTTCAATCTGACATAATTTATGCGGAAATTATTTATTTGGAGGCCTAAACGAAGGAATTTGGCTATAATCCCGTGATCCCGGGTCTGTGCCGCGAGTCCGATTTCTGGGCCCATTTACAATCAACCCCCCAAATTTTGGCCCATTCCGACACCGTCACGACAAATGACAAAATTGCCCCTGGTGTGATTTTGCGTTGTTAATTTTCTGTCCAACACATCTTCAGCCTGATATAATAAATGAGGAAATTAATTATTCGGAGGCCTAAACAAAATAATTTGGCTGAAATCCTATGATCCCGGGTCTGTACCCCGAGTCCAATTTTCGGGGCAGTTTCAAATCAACCTGCCGAATTTCGGCCCATTTCGACACCGTCACGACAAATGACAAAATTGTCCCTGGTGCGGTTTTGCGTTGTTAATTTTCTGTCCAGCACATCTTCAACCTGACATAATTTATGCGGAAATTAATTATTCGGAGGCCTAAACAAAGGAATTTGGCTATAATCCCATGATCCCGGGTCTGTACCGCGAGTCCAATTTCTGGGGCCATTTACAATCAACCCGCCAAATTTTGGCCCATTCCGACATCGTCACGACAAATGACAAAATTGCCCCTGGTGCGATTTTACGTTGTTAATTTTCTGTCCAACACATCTTCAGCCTAATATAATTAATGAGGAAATTAATTATTCGGAGGCCTAAACAAAATAATTTGGCTGAAATCCTATGATCCCGGGTCTGTACCCCGAGTCCAATTTCCGGGGCCGTTTCAAATCAGCCTGCCGAATTTCGGCCCATTCAGACACCGTCGCGACAAATGACGAAATTGCCCCTGGTGCGGTTTTGCGTTGTTAATTTTCTGTCCAGCACATCTTCAACCTGACATAATTTATGCGAAAATTATTTATTCGGAGGCCTAAACGAAGGAATTTGGCTATAATCCTATGATCCCGGGTTTGTGCCCCGACTTTGATTTCTGGGACCATTTCCAATCAACTCGCCAAATTTCAGCCCATTCCGACACCGTCACGACAAATTACAAAATTGCCCCTGGTGCGATTTTGCGTTGTTAATTTTTTGTCTAACACATCTTCAGCCTGATATAATTAATACGAAAATTAATTACTCGAAAACAAAAACGAAGGAATTTGGTTAAAATCCTGTGATCCCGGGTTTGTGCCCCGAGTTCAATTTCTGGGGCCGTTTCCAATCAAACTGCCAAATTTCAGCCCATTCCGACTCCGTCGCGACAAATGACGAAATTGCCCCTGGAAATTAATTATTCGGAGGCCAAAATGAGGGAATTTGGCTAAAATCCGGTGATCCCGGGTCTGTGCCTGGAGTCCAATTTCTGGGGCCGTTTCCAATCAACTTGCCAAATTTTGCCCATTTTGACACCGTCGCGACAAATTACGAAATTTTCCTTGGTGCGGTTTTTCTTTGTTAATTTTCTGCCCAACACTTCTTCAACCTGACATCATTAATATGGAAATTAATTATTCGGAGGCGTAAACGAAGGAATTTTGCTAAAATCCTGTGATCCCAGTTCTGTGCCCCGAGTCCAATTTCTGGGTCTGTTTCTAATCAACCTGCCAAATTTCGGCCCATTTCGACG
This sequence comes from Olea europaea var. sylvestris, assembly GCF_002742605.1. NCBI lineage: Eukaryota > Viridiplantae > Streptophyta > Magnoliopsida > Lamiales > Oleaceae > Olea > Olea europaea. The sequence goes on along the minus strand of NC_036253.1, from coordinate 8,136,986 downwards.
TCGTCACTACAAACGAAAAAATTGCCCTTGGTGCGGTTTTGCGTTGTTAATTTTCTGTCCAACACATCTTCAACCTGACATAATTAATGCGAAAATTATTTATTCGGAGGCCTAAACGAAGGAATTTTGCTAAAATCTCGTGATCCCGGGTCTGTGCCACGAGTTCGATTTCTTGGGCCATTTCCAATCGACTTGCCAAATTTCGGCCCATTTCGACACCGTCGCGACAAATGACGAAATTAACCCTGGTGCGATTTTGCGTTGTTAATTTTCTGTCCAACACTTCTTCAACCAGACATAATTAATGAGGAAATTAATTATTCGGAGGCCTAAACGAAATAATTTGGCTAAAATCCTATGATCCCGGGTCTGTACCCCGAGTCCAATTTCCGGGGCCGTTTCAAATCAACCTGCCGAATTTCGGCCCATTCCGACACCGTCGCGGCAAATGACGAAAATTGCCCCTGGTGCGGTTTTGCGTTGTTAATTTTCTGTCCAACACATCTTCGACCTGACATAATTTATGCCAAAATTATTTATTCTGAGGCCTAAATGAAGGAATTTGGCTAAAATCCCGTGATCCCGGGTCTATGCCACGAGTCCGATTTCTCAGGCCGTTTCCAATTAACCTGCCAAATTTTGGCCCATTCCGACACCGTCGCGACAAATGACGAAATTACCCCTAGTGCGATTTTGCGTTGTTAATTTTCTGTCCAACACTTCTTCAAACAAACATAATTAATGAGGAAATTAATTATTCGGCGGCCTAAACGAAATAATTTGGCTGAAATCCTATGATCCCGGGTCTGTACCCCGAGTCCAATTTCCGGGGCCGTTTCAAATCAACCTACCGAATTTTGGCCCATTTCGACACCGTCGCGACAAATGACGAAATTGCCCTGGTGCGGTTTTGCGTTGTTAATTTTCTATCCAGCACATCTTCAAGCTGACATAATTTATGCGGAAATTATTTATTCGGAGGCCTAAACGAAGGAATTTGGCTATATTCCTGTGATCCCGAGTTTGTACCCCGACTTCGATTTCTCGGGCCATTTCCAATCAACCCGCCAAATTTCTGCCCATTCTGACACCGTCACGACAAATGACAAAATTGCCCCTGGTGCGATTTTGCGTTGTTAATTTTTTGTCCAACACATCTTCAGCCTGATATAATTAATACGGAAATTAATTACTCGAAAGCAAAAACGAAGGAATTTGGTTAAAATCCTGTGATCCCGGGTTTGTGCCCCGAGTTCAATTTCTGGGGCCGTTTCCAATCAAACTGCCAAATTTCAGCCCATTCCGACTCCGTCGCGACAAATGACGAAATTGCCCCTGGAAATTAATTATTCGGAGGCCAAAATGAGGGAATTTGGCTAAAATCCGGTGATCCCGGGTCTGTGCCTGGAGTCCAATTTCTGGGGCCGTTTCCAATCAACTTGCCAAATTTCGCCCATTTTGACACCGTCGCGACAAATTACGAAATTTTCCTTGGTGCGGTTTTTCTTTGTTAATTTTCTGCCCAACACTTCTTCAACCTGACATCATTAATATGGAAATTAATTATTCGGAGGTGTAAACGAAGGAATTTTGCTAAAATCCTGTGATCCCAGTTCTGTGCCCCGAGTCCAATTTCTGGGTCTGTTTCTAATCAACCTGCCAAATTTCGGCCCATTTCGACGTCGTCACGACAAACGAAAAAATTGCCCTTGGTGCGGTTTTGCGTTGTTAATTTTCTGTCCAACACATCTTCAACCTGACATAATTAATGCGAAAATTATTTATTCGGAGGCCTAAACGAAGGAATTTTGCTAAAATCTCGTGATCCCGGGTCTGTGCCACGAGCTCGATTTCTTGGGCCATTTCCAATCGACTTGCCAAATTTCGGCCCATTTCGACACCGTCGCGACAAATGACGAAATTAACCCTGGTGCGATTTTGCGTTGTTAATTTTCTGTCCAACACTTCTTTAACCAGACATAATTAATGAGGAAATTAATTATTCGGAGGCCTAAACGAAATAATTTGGCTAAAATCCTATGATCTCGGGTCTGTACCCCGAGTCCAATTTCCGGGGCCGTTTCAAATCAACCTGCCGAATTTCGGCCCATTCCGACACCGTCGCGGCAAATGACGAAAATTGCCCCTGGTGCGATTTTGCGTTGTTAATTTTCTGTCCAACACATCTTCGACCTGACATAATTTATGCCAAAATTATTTATTCTGAGGCCTAAATGAAGGAATTTGGCTAAAATCCCGTGATCCCGGGTCTATGCCACGAGTCCGATTTCTCGGGCCGTTTCCAATTAACCTGCCAAATTTTGGCCCATTCCGACACCGTCGCGACAAATGACGAAATTACCCCTAGTGCGATTTTGCGTTGTTAATTTTCTGTCCAACACTTCTTCAAACAAACATAATTAATGAGGAAATTAATTATTCGGAGGCCTAAACGAAATAATTTGGCTGAAATCCTATGATCCCGGGTCTGTACCCCGAGTCCAATTTCCGGGGCCGTTTCAAATCAACCTACCGAATTTCGGCCCATTTCGACACCGTCGCGACAAATGACGAAATTGCCCCTGGTGCGGTTTTGCGTTGTTAATTTTCTATCCAGCACATCTTCAAGCTGACATAATTTATGCGGAAATTATTTATTCGGAGGCCTAAACGAAGGAATTTGGTTATATTCCTGTGATCCCGAGTTTGTACCCCGACTTCGATTTCTCGGGCCATTTCCAATCAACCCGCCAAATTTCTGCCCATTCTGACACCGTCACGACAAATGACAAAATTGCCCCTGGTGCGATTTTGCGTTGTTAATTTTTTTGTCCAACACATCTTCAGCCTGATATAATTAATACGAAAATTAATTACTCGGAGGCCTAAACGAAGGAATTTGGCTAAAATCTCGTGATCCCGGGTCTGTGCCTCGAGTCCAATTTCTGGGGCCATTTCCAATCAACCTGCCAAATTTCCGCCCATTCCAACACTGTCGCGACAAATGATGAAATTGCCCCTTGTATGGTTTTTCTTCGTTAATTTTCTGTCCAATACTTCTTCAACCCGATGTAATTAATACGGAAATTAATTATTCGGAGGCCAAAACGAAGGAATTTGGTTAAAATCCCGTGATCCCGGGTCTGTGCCCCGAGACCGATTTCTCGGGCCGTTTCCAATCAACCTGCCAAATTTCGGCCCATTCCGATACTGTCACGACAAATGACAAAATTGCCCATGATGCGATTTTGTGATGTTAATTTGCTGTCCAACACATCTTCAGCCTGACATAATTAATACGAAAATTAATTATTCGGAGGCCTAAATGAAGGAATTTGGCTAAAATCTCGTGACCCCAAGTTTGTGCCCCGAGTCCAATTTCTCGAGCCGTTTCCAATGAACCCATCAAATTTCAGCCCATTTCTACGCCGTCGTGACAAATGACGAAATTGCCCCCAGTGCGGTTTTGCGTTGTTAATTTTCTGTCCAACACATCTTCAACCTAACATAATTTATGCGGAAATTATTTATTCGGAGGCCTAAATGAAGGAATTTGGCTAAAATACCGTGATCCCGGGTCTGTGCCACGAGTCCGATTTCTCGGGCCGTTTCCAATCAACCTGCCAAATTTTGGCCCATTCCGACAACGTCGCGACAAATGACGAAATTACCCCTGGTGCGATTTTGCGTTGTTAATTTTCTGTCCAACACTTCTTCAACCAGACATAATTAATGAGGAAATTAATTATTCGGAGGCCTAAACAAAATAATTTGGCTGAAATCCTATGATCTCGGGTCTGTACCCCGAGTCCAATTTCTCGAGCCGTTTCCAATGAACCCGCCAAATTTTGGCCCATTTCGACGCCGTCGTGACAAATGACGAAATTGCCTCTGCTGCGATGTTGCGTTGTTAATTTTCTGTCCAACACATTTTCAGCCTGACATAATTAATGCGGAAATTAATTATTCGGAGGCCTAAACGAAGGAATTTGGCTAAAGTCCCGTGATCCTGGGTCTGTGCCTCGAGTCCAATTTCTGGGGCCGTTTCCAATCAACCGGCCAAATTTCGTCCCGTTCCGACCCCATCACGACTAATGACAATATTGCCCTTGGTGCTATTTTTCTTTGTTAGTTTTCTATCCAACACTTCTTCAACCTAACGTAATTAATACGGAAATTAATTATTCGTAGGCCTAAATGAAAGAATTTGGCTAAAATCCCTTGATCTCGACACGGTGCCCCGTGTCCAATTTCTGGGGCCGTTTCCAATCAACCTGTCAAATTTCGGCCCATTCCGACGCCGTCGTTACAAATGACGAAATTGACCTTGGGACGATTTTGCGTTGTTAATTTTCTGTCCAACACATCTTCAGCCCGACATTATTAATGTGGAAATTAATTATTCGGAGGCCTAAACCAAGGAATTTGGCTAAAATCCCGTGATCCTGGGTCTGTAGCCCGAGTCCAATTTCTAGGGCCCTTTCCAATCAACCTGCCAAATTTCATCCCATTCTGACACCGTCGCGACTAATGACGAAATTACCCATGGTGCGATTTCTCTTTGTTAATTTTCTGTCCAACACATCTTCAGCCTGACATAATTAATATGGAAATTAATTATTCGGAGACCTAAACGAAGGAATTTGGCTAAAATCCCGTAATCTCGGGTCTGTGCCCTGAGTCCGATTTCTGGGGTTGTTTCCAATAAACCGACCAAATTTCGGCCCATTCCGACACCGACGTGATAAATGACGAAGTTGCCCGAGGTGCGGTTTTTCTTTTTTAATTTTCTATCCAAACACTTCTTCGACCTGACAGATTTAATACGTCAACCTGACATATTTAATACGAAAATTAATTATTCGGAGGCCTAAACGAAGGAATTTGGCTAAAATCCCGTGTTCCCAAGTCTATGCCCCAAGTCCAATTTCTGGGGCAGTTTCCAATCAACTTCCCAAATTTTGTCCCATTCCGACACCATCGCGACAAATGACAAAATTACCCCGGGTGCGATTTTTCTTTGTTAATTTTCTGTCGAACACTTCTTCAACCTGACATAATTAATATGAAAATTAATTATTCGGAGGCCTAAACGAAGGAATTCGGCTAAAATCCAGTAATCCTGGGTCTGTGCCCCGAGTCCAATTTCTGGGTCCGTTTCTAATCAACCTACCAAATTTTGACCCATTCGACACCGTATCGACAAACGACAAAATTGCTCCTGGTGCGCTTTTGCGTTGTTAATTTTCTGTCCAACACATCTTCAACTTGACATAATTAATACGAAAAATAATTATTCGGAGGCCTAAATGAAGGAATTTACCTAAAATCCCGTGATCTCGAGTTTGTGTCCCGAGTCCAATTTCTGGGGCTGTTTCCAATCAACCTGCCAAATTTGGGCCCATTCCGACACCGTCGCGACAAATGACGAAATTTCCCATTGTGCGGTTTTTCTTTGTTGATTTTCTGTCCAACACTTCTTCAACCTGACATAATTAATACGGAAATTAATTATTCGGAGGCCCAAATGAAGGAATTTGGCTAAAATCCCGTGATCCCGGGGCTATGCGCTGAGTCCAATTTCTGGGACCGTTTCCAATCAACGGTCAAATGTCGGCCGATTCCATCGACGTCGTGATAAATGACGAAATTGCCCCTGGTGCGATTTTTCTTTTATAACTTTCTGTCCAACACTTCTTCAAGCTGACATAATTAATATGGAAATTAATTATTCGGAGGCCTAAACGAAAGAATTTGGCTAAAATCACGTTATCCTGGGTCTGTGCACCGAGTCCAATTTTCGGGTTCGTTTCTAATAACCTGCCGAATTTCGGCCATATTGAAGCCGTCGCGACAAACGATAAAATTGTACCTAGTGCGGTTTTGATTTGTTAATTTTTTGTCCAACACATCTTCAGCCTGACATAATTAATATGGAAATTAATTATTCGGAGACCTAAACGAAGGAATTTGGCTAAAATCCCGTAATCTCGGGTCTGTGCCCTGAGTCCGATTTCTGGGGTTGTTTCCAATAAACCGACCAAATTTCGGCCCATTCCGACACCGACGTGATAAATGACGAAGTTGCCCGAGGTGCGGTTTTTCTTTTTTAATTTTCTATCCAAACACTTCTTCGACCTGACAGATTTAATACGTCAACCTGACATATTTAATACGAAAATTAATTATTCGGAGGCCTAAACGAAGGAATTTGGCTAAAATCCCGTG
>NC_036253.1:7960327-8130427 GCF_002742605.1 Olea europaea var. sylvestris | reverse complement strand
TCCCGGGTCTGTGCCCAGAGTCCAATTTCGCTGGCCGTTTCTAATCAACCTGCCAAATTTCGGCCCATTCCGACACCATCGCAACAAAAGACAAAATTGCCCGGGTGCGATTTTTCTTTGTTAATTTTCTGTCCACACTTCTTCAACCCGACATAATTAATAAGAAAATTAATTATTCGGAGGCCTAAACAAAGGAATTTGGATAAAATGTCATGATCCCGGGTCGGTGCCTCGAGTCCAATTTCTCGAGCCAATTCCAATCGACCTACCAAATTTTGGCATATTTCGACACTGTCGCGACAAATAACAAAATTTTCGCTGGTACAATTTTGCTTTTTAAATTCTCTGTCCTACACTTCTTCAACCTGACATAATTAATAAGGAAATTAATTATTCAGAGGCCTATATGAAGGAATTTGGCTAAAATTCCGTGATCACAGGTCTTTGCCTCGAGTCCAATTTCTCGGGCCCTTTCCAATGAACCTGCCAAATTTTGGCCCATTCTGACACCGTCACGACAATTGACAAAATTGCCCCTGGTGCAGTTTTGCTTTTTAAATTTTCTTTCCTAAACTTCTTAAACCTGGCAAAATTAATACGAAAATTAATTATTTGGAGGACTAAATGAAGGAATTTGGCTGAAATCCTGAGATCTCAGGTCTCTGACCTAAGCCCAATTTCTCGGGTCGTTTTCAATCAATCTGCCAAATTTCAGCCCATTCCGGCACCGTCGCGACAAATGACAAAATTGCCCCTGATGCAGTTTTGGGTTGTTAATTTTCTGTCCAGCGCTTACTCAACCTGACATAATTAATACGAAAATTAATTATTCGGAGGCCAAAACGAAGGAACTTGGCTAAAATCCCGAGATCTCAGGTCTAGGCCTCGAGTCCAATTTCTCGGACCGTTTTCAATCAACCCGCCAAATTTCGGCCCATTCTGACACCGTCACAACAAATGACAAAATTGCCTCTGGTGCGGTTTTGCGTTATTAATTTTCTGTCCAACACATCTTCAGATATAATTAATACGGAAATTAATTATTTGGAGGCCTAAACGAGGGAATTTGGCTAAAATCCCGTGATCCCGGGTCTTTGCCCCGAGTCCCATATCTGGGGCCGTTTCCAATCAACCTGCCAAATTTTGGCCCATTCCGACACCGTCACGATAAATGACGAAATTGCCCCTGGTGCGGTTTTGCATTGTTAATTTTCTGTCCGACACAACTTCAACCTGACATAATTAATACAAAAATTAATTATTCGGAGGGCTAAACAAAGAAATTTGGCTAAAATCCCGTGATCCCGGGTCTATGCCCCGAGTCCAGTNCCGAGTCCCATATCTGGGGCCGTTTCCAATCAACCTGCCAAATTTTGGCCCATTCCGACACCGTCACGATAAATGACGAAATTGCCCCTGGTGCGGTTTTGCATTGTTAATTTTCTGTCCGACACAACTTCAACCTGACATAATTAATACAAAAATTAATTATTCGGAGGGCTAAACAAAGAAATTTGGCTAAAATCCCGTGATCCCGGGTCTATGCCCCGAGTCCAGTTTCTGGGGCCATTTCCAATCAACCTGCCAAATTTTAGCCATTCCGACACCGTCGCGAGAAATGAAGAAATTTCCCCTGGTGCGATTTTTCTTTGTTAATTTTCTGTCCAACACTTCTTCAACCTAACATAATTAAAACGGAAATTAATTATTCGGACGCCTAAACGAAGGAACTTGGCTAAAATCCCGTGATCCTGGGTATGTGCCCCGAGTCCAATTTCTGGGGCCGTTTCAAATCAAACTGCCAAATTTCGCCCATTCCGACACCGTCTCGACAAATGATAAAATTGCCCGGGTGCGATTTTTCTTTGTAAATTTTCTGTCCAACACTTCTTCAACCTGACATAATTAATACGAAAATTAATTATTCGGAGGCCTAAAAGAAGGAATTTCGCTAAAATCTCGTGATCCCGGGTCCATGCCCCGAGTCCAATTTCTCGAGCCTCTTCTAATCAACCTGCCAAATTTCAGCCCATTCTGACACCGTCGCTACAACTGACGAAATTTCCCATGGTGCGGTTTTTCTTTGTAAATTATCTGTCCAACACTTTTTCGACCTCATATAATTAATATGGAAATTAATTATTTGGAGACCAAAATGAAGGAATTTGGATAAAATCCCGCGATCACGGGGTTGTGCCCCGAGTCCAATTTCTGGGGCCGTTTCCAATCAACCTATCAAATTTCAGCCCATTCCGACACCGTCATGACAAATGACAAAATTGCCCCTGGTGCAGTTTTGCGTTGTTAATTTTCTGTCTAACACTACTTCAACCTGACATAATTAATATGGAAATTAATTATTCGGAGGCCTAAGCGAAGGAATTTGGTTAAAATCCCGTGATCCCGGGTCCGTGACCCGAGTCCAATTTCTGGGTCCCTTTCTAATCAACCTGCAAAATTTCTGCCCATTCCAGCGACGTCGCGACAAATGACGAAATTCCCCCTAATGCGGTTTTTCATTGTTAATTTTCTGTCCAACACTTCTTCAACCTGACATAATTAATACGGAAATTAATTATTCGGAGGCCTAAACGAAAGAATTTGGCTAAAATCCCGTGATCCCGGGACTGTACCCCGAGTCCAATTTCTGGGTCCGTTTCTAATCAACCCACCAAATTTCGGACCATTTCAACGCCGTTGCGACAAATGATAAAATTGCCCCTGGTACGGTTTTACGTTGTTAATTTTCTGTCCAACACATCTTCAACCTGACATAAATAATAAGGAAATTAATTATTCGGAGGCCAAAACGAAGGAATATGACTAAAATCCCGTGATCCCGGGCTGTGCCCCGAGTCCAATTTCTTTGGCCATTTCCAATCAACCTGCCAAATTTCAGCCCATTCCGACAGCGTCGCGACAAATTATGAAATTTCTCCTGGTACGATTTTTCTTTGTTAATTTTCTGTCCAACACTTCTTCAACCTGACATAATTAATACGAAAATAAATTATTCGGAGCCCTAAAAGAAGGAATTTGGCTAAAATCCCGTGATCCCAACCCCGAGTCCAATTTCTGGGGCCGTTTCCAATCAACCTGTCAAATTTCGGCCCATTCCGATGCCGTCGTGACAAATGACGAAACTGGCCCTAGTGCGATTTTACGTTGTTAATTTTCTGTCCAACACATCTTTAGCCTGACATAATTAATGAGGAAATTAATTATTCGGAGGCCTAAATGAAGGAATTTTGCTAAAATCCCATGATCCCGGGTCTGTGCCCCGACTCCAATTTCTCTGGCCGTTTCCAATCAACCTGCCAAATTTTGGCCCATTCCGACAACGTCGCGACAAATTAAGAAATTTTCCCTGGTGCGATTTTTCTTTATTAATTTTCTGTCCAACACTTCTTCAACCTGACATAATTAATACGAAAATTAATTATTCGGAGGCCTAAAAGAAGGAATTTGGCTAAAATCCCGTGATCCCAGCCCCGAGTCCAATTTCTGGGGCCGTTTCCAATCAACCTGTCAAATTTCGGCCCATTCCGATGCCGTCGTGACAAATGACGAAACTGGCCCCAGTGCGGTTTTATGTTGTTAATTTTCTGTCCAACACATCTTCAGCCTGACATAATTAATGAGGAAATTAATTATTCGGAGGCCTAAACGAAGGAATTTGGCTAAAATCCCGTGATCCTGGGTCTGTGCCTCGACTCCAATTACTCGGGCCGTTTCCAATTAGCCTGCCAAATTTTGATCGATTCCGACACCATCGCGACAAATGACATAATTGCCCCTGGAGCGGTTTTGCGTTGTTAATTTTCTGTCCAGCACATGTTCAACCTTACATGATTAATACAAAAATTAATTATTCGGAGGCCTAAACAAAGGAATTCAGTTAAAATCCCGTGATCCCTGCTCCGTGCCCCGAGTCCAATTTCTGGGGCCGTTTCCAATCAACCTACCAAATTTCGGCTCATTCCGACACCGTCGCGACAAATGACGAAATTTCCCCTGGTGAGGTTTTTCTTTGTTAATTTTTTGTCCAAAAGTTCTTCAACCTGACATAATTAAAACGGAAATTAATTATTCAGAGGCCTAAATGAAGGAATTTGGCTAAAATCCCGTGATCCCTGAGTATGTGCCCCGAGTCCAATTTCTGGGGCCGTTTCCAATCAAACTGTCAAATTTCAGCCCATTCCAACACCGATGCATCAAATTACGAAATTGCCCCAGGAAATTAATTATTCGGAGGCCTAAATGAGGGAATTTGGCTAAAATCCCGTGATCTCGGGTCTGTGCCACGAGTCCAATTTCTGGAGCCATTTCCAATCAACTTGCCAAATTTTGTCCCATTCCGACTCCGTCGCGACAAATGACGAAGTTGCCCCAGGTGCGATTTTTCTTTGTTAATTTTCTGTCAACACTTCTTCAACCTGACATAATTAATATGGAAATTAATTATTCGGAGGCCTAAACGAAGGAATTCGGCTAAAACCCCGTGATCCTGGGTCTGTGCCCCGAGTCCAATTTCTGGGTCCGATTCTAATCAACCTGCCAAATTTTGGCCCAGTTCGACACCGTCTCGACAAACTACAAAATTACCCCTGGTGCGCTTTTGCGTTGTTAATTTTCTGTCCAACACATCTTCAACCTGACATAATTAATACAAAAATTAATTATTCGGAGGCCTAAACGAAAGAATTTGGCTAAAATCTCGTGATCCCGAGTTTGTGCCCTGAGTCCAATTTCTCGGGCCCCTTCTAATCAACGTGCCAAATTTTCGTCCATTCCGACAGCGTCGCGACAAATGACAAAATTTCCCACGGTGCGATTTTTCTTTGTTAATTTTCTGTCCAACACCTCTTCAAGCTGATGTAATTAATACGAAAATTAATTATTCGGAGACCTAAATGAAGGAATTTGGCTAAAATCCTGTGATCTCGGTGCTATGCCCCGAGTCCAATTTCTGGGACCGTTTCCAATCAACCAGTCAAATTTCAGCCCATTCCGAAGCCGTCGTGACAAATGACGAAATTGCCCCTGGTGCGATTTTTCTTTGTTAATTTTCTGTCCAACACTTCTTCAACCTAACATAATTAATACGGAAATTAATTATTCGGAGGCGGAAATGAAGGAATTTGGCTAAAATCCCGTGATCCCGGGTTTGTACCCCGAGTCCAATTTTTGGGTCCGTTTCTAATCAACCTGCCAAATTTAGGCCCATTTCAACGCCATCGCGGCAAACGACAAAATTGCTCCTGGTACGGTTTTGCGTTGTTTATTTTTTGTCCAATACATCTTCAACTTGACATAATTAATACGAAAATTAATTATTCGGAGGCCTAAACGATGGAATTTGACCAAAATCCCTTGATCCCGGGTCTGTACCCCGAGTCCAATTTCTGGGACCGTTTCCAATCAACCGGCCAAATTTCAGCCCATTCCGACAACGTCGCAACAAATGACGAAATTTCCCCTGGTGCGGTTTTTCTTTGTTAATTTTCTATCCAACACTTCTTCAACCTGACATAATTATTACGAAATTTAATTATTCGGAGGCCTAAACGAAGGAATTTGGCTAAAATCCTGTGATCTCAGGTCGATGCACCAAGTCCAATTTCTGGGGCCGTTTCCAATCAACCTGTCAAATGTTGGCCCATTCCGACGCCGTCGTGATAAATGACGAAATTGTGATAAATGACGAAATTGCCCCTGGTGCGATTTTTATTTTTTAATTTTCTGTCCAACACTTTTTCAACCTGACATAATTAATACGGAAATTAATTGTTCGGAGGCCTAAACGAAGGAATTTGGCCAAAATCCCGTGATCCCGGGTCTGTGCCTCGAGTCCATATTTCGGGTCCGTTTCTAATCTACCTGCCAAATTTCGGCCCGTTTTGAAGCCGTCGTGACAAACGATAAAATTATCCCTGGTGTGGCTTTGCGTTGTTAATTTTTTGTCCAACACAACATCAGGCTAACATAATTAATACGAAAATTAATTATTCGGAGGCCTAAACAAAGGAATTTGGCTAAAATCCCGTGATCCCAGGTCTGTACCCCGAGTCCAATTTCTGGGGCTGTTTCCAGACAACCGGGCAAATTTCGGCCCATTCCAACAACGTCACGACAAATGACGAAATTCCCCTAGTGTAGTTTTTCCTTGTTAATTTTCTGTCCAACACTTCTTCAACGTGACATAATTAATACGAAAATTAATTATTCGGAGACCTAAATGAAGGAATTTGGCTAAAATCTCGTGATTTCAGGTCTGTGCCCCAAGTCCAAATTTTGGGGCCGTTTCCAATAAACCTACCAAATTTTGGCACATTTCGACACGGAAGCGACAAATGACGAAATTGACCCTCGTTCGGTTTTTTTTGTTAATTTTCTGTCCTGACATAATTAATACGAAAATTAATTATTCGGAGGCCTAAACGAAGGAATTTGGCTAAAATCCCATGATCCCGGGTTCGTGCTCCGAGTCCAATTTCTGGGGCCGTTTCCAAACAACCTGCCAAATTTCGGCGCACTGCGACACTGACGAGACAAATGACGAAATTGCCCCTGGTACGGTTTGGAAATTAAATATTCGGAGGCCTAAACGAGGGAATCTGGCTAAAATCCCGTGGTCCCAGGTTTGTGCCCTGAGTCTAATTTATGGGGCCGTCTCCAATCAACCTTCCAAATTTCGTCCCATTCCGACACCATCGCGACAAATGACGAAATCACCCCCTGGTGCGGTTTTTCCTTGTTAATTTTATGTCCACCACATCTTCAACCTGACATAATTAATGAGGAAATTAACTATTCGGAGGCCTAAACGAAGGATTTTGCTATAATCTCGTGATCCCGGGTTTGTGCCCCTACTCCAATTTCTGGGGCCGTTCCCAATCAACCCGCCAAATTTCGGCCCATTCCGACACCGTCACGACAAATGACAAAATTGCCTCTGGTGCAATTTTGCGTTGTTAATTTTCTGTCCAACACATCTTCAGCCTAATATAATTAATACGAAAATTAATTATTTGGAGGCCTAAAGGAAGGAATTTGGCTAAAATCCCGTGATCCCGGGTCTCTGCCCCGAGTCACATATCTGGGGCCGTTTTTAATCAACCAGCCAAATTTTGGCCCATTCCGACACCGTCACGATAAATGACGAAATTGCCCCTGGTGCAGTGTTGCGTTTGTTAATTTTCTGTCCGACACATCTTCAACCTGACATAATTAATACGAAAATTAATTATTCGGAGGCCTAAACGTGGGAATTTGGCTAAAATCCCGTGATGCCGAGTGTGTGCCCCGAGTACAATTTTGGGGGTCGTTTCCAATCAACCTGCCAAATTCGACCCATTCCCACACCGTCGCGACACATGACGAAATTTCCCTAGTACGGTTTTTCTTTGTTAATTTTCTGTCCAACACTTCTTCAACCTGACATAATTAAAATGGAAATTAATTATTTGTAGGCCTAAACGAAGGAATTTGGCTAAAATCCCGTGATCCCGAGTATGTGCCCCGAGTCCAATTTCTGGGGCCGTTTCCAATCAAATTGCCAAATTTCGGCCCATTCCGACACCGTTGTGACAAATAACGAAATTGCCCCTGGAAATTAATTATTCGGAGGCCTAAATGAGGGAATTTGGCTAAAATCCCATGATCCCGGGTCTGTGCCCCGAGTCCAATTTCTGGGGCCATTTCCAATAAACCTACCAAATTTTGGCACATTCCGACACCGTCACGATAAATGACGAAATTGCCCTGATGCGATTTTGCGTTGTTAATTTTCTGTTCGACACATCTTCAACCTGACATAATTAATACGGAAATTAATTATTCGGAGGTCTAAACGAAGGAATTTGGCTAAAATCCCGTGATCCCGAGTCTATGCCCCGAGTCCATTTTTTGGGGCCGTTTCCAATCAACTTGTCAAATTTTGTCCCATTCCGACACCGTCACGACAAATGGCAAAATTGCCCCGAGTGCAGTTTTTCTTTGTTAATTTTCTGTCCGAAGCTTCTTCAACCTGACATAATTAATACGAAAATTAATTATTCGGAGGCCTAAACGAAGGAATTTGGCTAAAATCTCGTGATCCCGAGTCTATGCCCCGAGTCCAATTTCTCGGGCTGCTTCTAATCAACCAGCGAAATTTCTGCCCATTCCGACACCGTCGCGACAAATGACGAAATTTTTCGTGGTGTGGTTTTTCTTTGTTAATTTTCTGTCCAACACTTCTTCAATCTGATATAATTAATATGGAAATTAATTATTTGGAGACCTAAATGAAGGAATTTAGCTAAAATCACATGATCCCGGGGCTATGCCCCGGGTCCAATTTTTGGGACCGTTTCCAATCAACCTGTCAAATTTCGGCCCATTCCAAAGCCATCGTGACAAATGTCGAAATTGCCCCTGCTGCGGTTTTTCTTTGTTAATTTTCTGTCCAACACTTCTTCAACCTGACATAATTAATACGGAAATTAATTATTCGGAGGCCTAAACGAAGGAATTTGGCTAAAATCCCATGATCCTGGGACTGTGCCCCGAGTCCAATTTCTGGGTCTGTTTCTAAACAACCTGCCAAATTTCAGCCCATTTCAACACCGTCGTGACAAACGACAAAATTGACCTTGGTACGGTTTTGCGTTGTTAATTTTCTATCCAACACATCTTCCACCTAACATAATTAATACGAAAATTAATTATTCGGAGGCCTAAATTAAGGAATATGACTAAAATCCCGTGATCCCAGGTCTGTGCCCCGAGTCCAATTTCTCTGGCCGTTTCCAATCAACCTGCCAAATTTCGGCCCATTCCAACAGCGTCGCGACAAATTACAAAATTTCCCCTGGTGCGGTTTTTCTTTGTTAATTTTCTGTCCAACACTTCTTCAACCTGACATAATTAAAATGGAAAATAATTATTCGGAGGCCCGAAGGAATTTGGATGAAATCCCGTGATCTCGGGTATGTGCCCCGAGTCCAATTTCTAGGGCCCTTTCCAATCAAATTGCCAAATTTCAACCCATTCCGACACCATCGCGACAAATGATGAAATTGCCCCTGGAAATTAATTATTCGGGGGCCTAAATGATGAAATTTGGCTAAAATCCCGTGATTCCGGGTCTGTGCCCCGAGTCCAATTTCCGGGGCCGTTTCTAATCAACTTGCCAAATTTCGCCCCATTCCGACACCGTCGCGACAAATGACAAAATTGCCGCGGGTGTGATTTTTCTTTGTTAATTTTCTGTCCAACACTTTTTCAACCTGACATAATTAATACGAAAATTAATTATTCGGAGGCCTAAACGAAGGAATTTGGCTAAAATCTCGCAATCTCGAGACTGTGCCCCGAGTCCAATTTATGGGTCCGTTTCTAGTCAACCTACCAAATTTTGGCCCATTTCAACGCTGTCACGACAAACGACAAAATTGCCCCTGGTATGGTTTTGCGTTATTAATTTTCTGTCCAACACATCTTCAACTTGACATAATTAATACGAAAATTAATTATTCGGAGGCCTAAGAATATGACTAAAATCCCGTGATACCGGGTCTGTGCCCCGAGTCTAATTTCTCTGGTCGTTTCCAATCAACCTTCCAAATTTTGGCCCATTCTGACAGCGTCGCGACAAATTACGAAATTTCCCCTCGTGCGATTTTTCTTTGTTAATTTTCTGTCCAACACTTCTTCAACCTGACATAATTAAAATGGAAAATAATTATTCGGAGGCCTAAACGAAGGAATTTGGCTAAAATCCTGTGATCCTGGGTATGTGCTCCGAGTCCAATTTCTGAGGCCGTTTCCAATCAAACTGTCAAATTTCGGCCCATTCCATCACCGATGCGACAAATGACGAAATTGCCCTTGGAAATTAATTATTCAGAGGCCAAAACGAGGGAATTTGGCTAAAATCCTGTGATCCCGGGTCTGTGCCCCGAGTCCAATTTCTGGGGCCGTTTCCAATTAACTTGCCAAATTTCGTCCCATTCCGACCCCGTCGCGACAAATGACAAAATTGCCGTGGGTGCGATTTTTCTTTGTTAATTTTCTGTCCAACACTTTTTCAACCTGACATAATTAATACGGAAATTAATTATTCGGAGGCCTAAACGAAGAAATTTGGCAAAAATCCCGTGATCCCGGGTCTGGGCCCCGAGTCCAATTTCTGGGTCCGTTTCTAATCAACCTGCCAAATTTCTGCCCATTTCGACACCGTCTAGACGAACGACAAAATTGCCCCTAGTGCGCTTTTGCGTTGTTAATTTTCTGTCAAACGCATCTTCAACCTGACATAATTAATATGGAAATTAATTATTTGGAGGCCTAAACAAGGGAATTTGGCTAAAATCTCATGATCCCAGGTCTCTGCCCCGAGTCCAATTTCTCGGGCCTCTTCTAATCAACCTACTAAATTTAAGCCCATTCCGAAACCGTCGCGGCAAATGACGAAATTTCCCATGGTGCAGTTTTTCTTTGTTAATTTTCCGTCCAACACTTCTTCAACCTGATATAATTAATATGGAAATTAATTATCCGGAGACCTAAATAAAGGAATTTGGCTAAAATCTCGTGATCCCCGAGCTGTGCCCCGAGTCCAATTTCTGGGACCGTTTCCAATCAACCTGTCAAATTTTGGCCCATTCCGAAGTCTTCGTGACAAATGACAAAATTGCCCCTGGTGCGATTTTTCTTTGTTAATTTTCTGTCAAACACTTCTTCAACCTGACATAATTAATACGAAAATTAATTATTCGGAGACCTAAACGAAGGAATTTGGCTAAAATCCTGTGATCCCGGGTCTGTGCCCCGAGTCCAATTTCTGGATCCGTTTCTAATCAACCTGCCAAATTTTGGCCCATTTCAACGCCGTCACGACAAACGACAAAATTGCCCCTGGTACGATTTTGCGTTGTTATTTTTCTTTCCAACACATCTTCAACCTGACATAATTAATACGAAAATTAATTATTCGGAGGCCTAAACGAAGGAATTTGGGTCAAATCCCGTGATCCCGGGTCTGTCCCCCGAGTCCAATTTCTAGGGCCATTTCCAATTAACCCACCAAATTTCGTCCCATTCCGACACCATCAAGACTAATAACGATATTGCCCCTGGTGCGATTTTTCTTTGTTAATTTTCTGTCCAACACTTCTTCAACCTGACATAATTAATATGAAAATTAATTATTCGGAGGCCTAAATGAAGGAATTTGGCTAAAATCCCGTGATCCCGCGGCAATGCGCTGAGTCCAATTTCTAGGGCCGTTTCCAAGCAACCTGCCAAATTTTGGCCCATTCCGACACCTTCGGGACAAATGACGAAATTGACCCTGGTCCTGTTTTGCATTGTTAATTTTCTGTCCAACATAACTTCAGCCTGACATAATTAATACGGAAATTAATTATTCGGAGGCCTAAACGAAGGAATTTGGCTATAATCTCATGATCTTGGGTCTGTGGCCCGAGTCCAATTTCTGGGGCCATTTCTAATCAACCTGCCAAATTTCATCCAATTTCGACACCGTCGCGACTAATGACGAAATTACCCACGGTGCTATTTTTCTTTTTTAATTTTCTGTCCAACACTTCTTCAACCTGACATAATTAATACGGAAATTAATTATTCGGAGGCCTAAACGAAGGAATTTGGCTAAAATCCCATGATCCCGAGTCAGTGCCCCGAGTCCAATTTCTGGGTCCGTTTCATATCAACCTGCCAAATTTCGGTCCATTCCGACACCGTCGCGACAAATGGCAAAATTGCCCAATGTGCGGTTTTGCGTTGTTAATTCTGTCCAACACATCATCAACCTGACATAATTAATACGAAATTTAATTATTCGGAGGCCTAAGCGACGAAATTTGGCTAAAATCCCGTGATCCCGGGTCTGTGCCCCCAGTCCAATTTCTCGAGCCATTTCCAATCAACCTGCCAAATTTTGGCCCATTACGACACCGTCACGACAAATGACAAAATTGCCCCTGGTGCGGTTTTGCGTTGTTAATTTTCTGTCCAACACATCCTCAACCTGACATAATTAATATGAAAATTAATTATTCGGAGACCTAAATGAAGGAATTTGGCTAAAATCCCGTGATCCCGGGTCTGCACCCGGAGTCCAATTTCTAGGACCGTTTCCAATCAACCTGCCAAATTTCGGCCATTCTGACACCGTCGCGGCAAATGACAAAATTGCCCCTGGTGCGGTTTTGCGTTGTAAATTTTCTGTCCAACACATCTTCAACCTGACATAATTAATATGGAAATTAATTATCCAGAGGCCTAAACGAAGGAATTTGGCTAAAATCACATAATCCCGGGTCTGTGCCTCGAGTCCAATTTCTAGGTCCGTTTCATATCAACCTGCCAAATTTCAGCCCATTTCGACATCGTCGCGACAAATGGCAAATTTGCCCCAGGTGCAGTTTTGCGTTGTTTATTTTCTGTCCAACACATCTTCAACCTGGCATAATTAATACGGAAATTAATTATTCGGAGGCCTAAACGAAGGAATTTGGGTCAAATCCCGTGATCCCGGGTCTATGCCCCGAGTCCAATTTCTCTGGCCGTTTCTAATCAACCTGCCAAATTTCTGCCCATTCCGACAGCATCACGACAAATTAAGAAATTTCCCCAGGTGCGGTTTTTCTTTGTTAATTTTCTGTCCAACACTTCTTCAACCTGACATAATTAGTACGAAAATTATTTATTCGGAGGCCTAAAAGAAGTAATTTTGCTAAAATCCCGTGATCCCGAGTCTGTGCCCGAGTCCAATTTCTGGGGTCGTTTCCAATCAACCTGTCAAATTTCGGCCCATTTCGACGCCG
The DNA here is from genome assembly GCF_002742605.1 of Olea europaea var. sylvestris. Lineage (NCBI taxonomy): Eukaryota > Viridiplantae > Streptophyta > Magnoliopsida > Lamiales > Oleaceae > Olea > Olea europaea. Next base: position 8,117,591 of record NC_036253.1, on the reverse strand, counting down.
TCGTGACGAATGACGAAATTGGCCCTAGTACGGTTTTACGTTGTTAATTTTCTGTCCAACACATCTTCAGCCTGACATAATTAATGCGAAAATTAATTATTCGGAGGCGTAAACAAAGGAATTTGGCTAAAGTCCCGTGATCCTGGGTCTGTGCCCCGAGTCCAATTTCTATGGCTGTTTCCAATCAACCCACCAAATTTCGTCCCATTCCGACACCATCACGACTAATGACGATATTGCCCCTGGTGCGATTTTTCTTTGTTAATTTTCTGTCCAACACTTCTTCAACCTGGCATAATTAATATGAAAATTAATTATTCGGAGGCCTAAATGAAGGAATTTGGCTAAAATCCCGTGATCCCCAGGCGATGCCCCGAGTCCAATTTCTAGGGCCGTTTCTAAGCAACCTGTCAAATTTTGGCCCATTCCGACGCCTTCGGGATAAATGACGAAATTGACCCTGGTGCTGTTTTGCATTGTTAATTTTCTGTCCAACACAACTTCAGCCTGACATAATTAATACGAAAATTAATTATTCGGAGGCCTAAACGAAGGAATTTGGCTAAAATCTTGTGATCCTGGGTCTGTGGCCCGAGTCCAATTTCTAGGGCTGTTTCCAAACCTGCCAAATTTCATCCCATTCCGACACCGTCGCGACTAATGACGAAATTACCCACGGTGCGATTTTTCTTTTTTAATTTTCTGTCCAACATTTCTTCAACCTGACATAATTAATACGAAAATTAATTATTCGGAGGCCTAAACGAAGGAATTTGGCTAAAATCCCATGATGTCGCGACTAATGACGGAATTACCCACGGCGCGATTTTTCTTTTTTAATTTTCTGTCCAGCACATCTTCAACCTGACATAATTAATACGAAAATTAATTATTCGGAGGCCTAAACGAAGGAATTTGGCTAAAATCCCATGATCCCAAGTCAGTGCCCCGAGTCCAATTTTTGGGTCCATTTCATATCAGCCTGCCAAATTTTGATCCATTTTGTCACCATCGCGACAAATGGCAAAATTGCCGAAGGTGCGATTTTGCGTTGTTAATTTTCTGTCCAGCACATCTTCAACCTGACATAATTAATACGAAAATTAATTATTCAGAGGCCTAAGCGAAGGAATTTGGCTAAGATCCCGTGATCCCAGGTTTGTGCCCGCAGTCCAGTTTCTCGAGCCATTTCCAATCAACCCGCCAAATTTTGGCCCATTGCGACACCGTCACGACAAATGAGAAAATTGTCCCCGGTGCGATTTTGCGTTGTTAATTTTCTGTCCAACACATCTTCAACCTGATATAATTAATATGGAAATTAATTATTCAGAGGCCTAAACGAAGGAATTTGGCTAAAATCCCATAATCTCGGGTCTGTGCCTCGAGTCCAATTTCTGGGTCCATTTCATATCAGCCTGCCAAATTTCGGTCCATTCCGACATCGTCGCGACAAATAGCAAAATTGCCCCAGGTGCGGTTTTGCGTTGTTTATTTTCTGTCCAACACATCTTCAACCTGACATAATTAATACGGAAATTAATTATTCGGAGGCCTAAATGACGAAATTTGGCTAAAATCTCGTGATCTCGGGTTTGTGCCCCGACTCCAATTTCTGGGGCCATTTCCAATCAACCTGCCAAATTTCGTCCCATTCCGACATCGTCACGATAAATGACAAAATTACGCCTGGTGCGATTTTGCGTTGTTAATTTTCTGTCCAACACATCTTCAGCATGACATAATTAATACGGAAATTAATTATTCTGAGGCCTAAACGAAGGAATTTAGTTAAAATCTCGTGATCCTGGGTTTGTGCCCCGAGTCCAATTTCTGCGGCCGTTTCCAATCAACCTGCCAAATTTCGGCCCATTTCGGCGCCGTCGCGATAAATGACGAAATTGCCCCTGGTGCGGTTTTTCTTTATTAATTTTCTGTCCAACACTTCTTCAACCTGACATAATTAATACAGAAATTAATTATTCGGAGGCCTAAGAGAAGGAATTTCACTAAAATCCTGTGATCCCAAGTCTGTGCTCCGAGTCTAATTTCTGGGGCCGTTTCCAATCAACCTGCCAAATTTCGGCCCATTCTGACACCGTCACGACAAATGACAAAATTGCCCCTGGTGCGGTTTTGTGTTGTTAATTTTCTGTCCAACGCATCTTCCACCTGACATAATTAATACGAAAATTAATTATTCGGAGGCCTAAACGAAGGAATTTGGGTAAAATCCCTTGATCTTGGGTCTATGTCCTGTGTCCAATTTCTCGGGCCGTTTCCAATCAACCTGCCAAATTTCGATCGATTCCGAGACCGTCGCGAAAAATGATGAAATTGCCCCTGGCGCGATTTTGCGTTGTTAATTTTATGTCCAACAGTTCTTCAACCTGATATAATTAATGAGGAAAATGAATTATTCGGAGGCCTAAACGAAGGAATTTAGCTAAACGCCCGTGATCTCGGGTCTATGCCCTGACTCCAATTTCTGGGGTCGTTTCCAATCAACCTGCCAAATTTCGGCCCATTCCGACACTGTCACGACAAATGACAAAATTGCCCATGATGCGGTTTTGCGATTTTAATTTTCTGTCCGACACATCTTCGGCCTTACATAATTAATACGGAAATTAATTATTCGGTGGCCTAAACGAAAGAATTTGGCTAAAATCCCGTGATCTCGGGTCTGTGCCCCGAGTCCAATTTCTGGGGCCATTTCCAATCAACCTACCAAATTTCGTCCCATTCCTGCACCATCACGACTAATGACGATATTGCCCCGGGTGCGATTTTTTTGTGTTAATTTTCTGTCCAACACTTCTTCAACCTGACAGAATTAATACGGAAATTAATTATTCGGAGGCCTAAATGAAGGAATTTGGCTAAAATCCCATGATCCCAGGATGATGCCTCGAGTCCAATTTCTTGGGCCGTTTCCAATGAACCTCCCAAATTTCGACCCATTCCGACACCGTCACGACAAATGACGAAATTGCCCCTGGCGCGGTTTTTCTTTGTTAATTTTCTGTCCAACACTTCTTCAACCTGATATAATTAGTACGAAAATTAATTATTCGGAGGCCTAAACGAAGGAATTTGGCTAAAATCCTGTGATCCCGGGTCCGTGCCCTGAGTCTAATTTCTGGGTCCGTTTCCAATCAACCTGCAAAATTTCGGCCCATTCCGACACTGTCACGACAAGTGACAAAATTGCCCCTGGTACAGTTTTGCGTTGTTAATTTTTTGTCCAACACATCTTCAACCTGACATAATTAATACGAAAATTACTTATTCAAAGGCCTAAAATAAGGAATTTGTCTAAAATCCCATGATCCCGGGTCTGTGCCCCTAGTCCAATTTCTGGGGCCGTTTCTAATCAACCTGCCAAATTTCGGCCCATTCCGACACCATCGCGACAAACGACAAAATTTTCCTTGGTGCAATTTTTCTTTGTTAATTTTCTATCCAACACTACATTAACCTGACATAATTAATATGGAAATTAATTATTCAGAGGCCTAAACGAAGGAATTTGGCTAAAATCCCTTGGTCCCGGGTCTGTGCCCCGAGTCTAATTTCTAGGGTCGTTTCCAATCAACCTTCCAAATTTGGTCCCATTCTGACATCGTCGCGACAAATGACGAAATTGCCCCTTGGTGCGATTTTTCTTTGTTAATTATTTGTCCTACACTTTTTCAACCAGACATAATTAATGAGGAAATTAATTATTCGGAGGCCTAAACGAAAGAATTTGGATAAAATCCTGTGATCCCGTGTCTGTACCTCGAGTCCAATTTCCGGGGCTGTTTCAAATCAACCGCCAAATTTCGGACCATTCCGACACCGTCGCGACAAATGACGAAATTGCCCCCAGTGCGGTTTTGCGTTGTTAATTTTTTGTCCAACACTTCTTCAACCTGACATAATTAATGAGGAAATTAATTATTCGGAGGCCTAAATGAATGAATTTGGCTATAATCCCGTGATCTCGGGTTTGAGCCCCGACTACGATTTCTGGGGCCGCTTCCAATCAACCCGCCAAATTTCGAACCATTACGACACCATCTCGACAAATGACAAAATTGCCCATGGTACGGTTTTGCACTGTTAATTCTCTGTCTAACACATCTTCAGCCTGATATAATTAGTACGAAAATTAATTATTCGGAGGCCTAAATGAAGGAATTTGGCTAAAATCCAATGATCTCGGGTCTGTGCCTCGAGTCCAATTTCTGGGGCCGTTTCCGATCAACCTGCCAAATTTCGGCCCATTCCGACACCGTCGTGACAAATGACGAAATTGCCCTCGGTGCGATTTTTCTTTGTTAATTTTCTGTCCAACACTTTTTCAACCTAACATAATTAATACGAAAAGTAATTATTCGGAGGCCTAAACGAAGGAATTTAGCTAAAATCCTATGATCCAGGGTATGTGTCCCGAGTCCAATTTCTGGGTTCGTTTCCAATCATCCTGCCAAATTTCGGCCCATTCCGACACCGCCACGACAAATGACGAAATTGCCCCTGGGGCGATTTTGCGTTGTTAATTTTCTGTCCAACACTTCTTCAACCTGACATAATTAATACGGAAATTAATTATTTGGAGGCCTAAACGAAGGAATTTAGCTAAAATCCTATGATCCAGGGTATGTGTCCCGAGTCCAATTTCTGGGTTCGTTTCCAATCATCCTGCTAAATTTCGGCCCATTCTGACACCGCCACAACAAATGACGAAATTGCCCCTGGGGCGATTTTGCGTTGTTAATTTTCTGTCCAACACTTCTTCAACCTGACATAATTAATACGGAAATTAATTATTTGGAGGCTTAAACGAAGGAATTTTTCTAAAATCCCATGATCCCGGGTCTGTACGTCGAGTACAATTTCTGGGTCCGTTTCTAATCAACCTGCCAAGTTTCAGCCCATTTTGATGCCGTCGCGACAAACGATAAAATTACCTCGGGTGCAGTTTTGCGTTGTTAATTTTCTGTCCTACACATCTTCAACCTGACATAATTAATATGGAAATTAATTATTCGAAAGCCTAAACGAAGGAATTAGGCTAAAATCCTGTGATCCCGGGTCTATGCCCCGAGTCCAATTTCTGGGTCCGTTTCCAATCAACCTGCCAAATTTCGGCCCATTCCGACACCGCCACGACGAATGATGAAATTGCCCCAGGGGCAGTTTTGCGTTTTTAAGTTTCTGTGCAACACATCTTAAACCTGACATAATTAATACAGAAATTAATTATTCGGACGCATAAACGAAGAAATTTGGCTAAACTCTCGTAATCCCGGGTCTGTGCCCCGAGTCCGATTTCTCGGGCCGTTTCCAATCAACCAGCCAAATTTCGGCCAATTTCGACACCGTCGCGACAAACGACGAAATTGCCCCTAGTGCGATTTTGCGTTGTTAATTTTCTGTCCAACACTTCTTCAACCAGACATAATTAATGAGGAAATTAATTATTCGGAGGCCTAAACGATAGAATTTGGCTAAAATCCTATGATCTCGGGTTTGTAACCTGAGTCCAATTTTCGGGGCCGTTTCAAATCAACCTGCCAAATTTCGGCCCATTCCAACACCGTCGCGACAAATGACAAAATTGCCCCTGGTACGGTTTTGTGTTGTTAATTTTCTGTCCAACACTCCTTCAACCTGACATAATTAATGAGGAAATTAATTATTCGGAGGCCTAAACGAAGGAATTTGGCTATAATCCCGTGATCCCGGGTTTGTGCCCCGGGTCCAATTTCTCGGGCCGCTTCTAATAAACCTGCCAAAATTTCTTCCATTCCGACAGTGTCGCGACAAATGACGAAATTTCCCATGGTGCAGTTTTTCTTTATTAATTTTCTGTCCAACACTTCTTCAACCTGATATAATTAATACGAAAATTAATTATTTGGGGACCTAAATGAAGGAAATTGGCTAAAATCCCGTGATCCCGGGGCTATGCCCCAAGTCCAATTTCTGGGACCGTTTCCAATCAACCTGTCAAATTTCAGTCCATTTCGAAGCCGTCGTGACAAATGACGAAATTAGCCCTGGTGCGATTTTTCTTTATTAATTTTCTGTCCAACACTTCTTCAACCTGACATAATTAATACGGAAATTAATTATTCGGAGGCCTAAACGAAGTAATTTTGCTAAAATCCCATGATCCTGGGTCTGTGCCCCGAGTCCAATTTCTGGGTTTGTTTCTAATCAACATTTCGCCCCATTTCGACACCATCGCGACAAACGACAAAATTGCCCCTTGTGCGGTTTTGCGTTGTTAATTTTCTATCCAACACATCTTCAACCAGACATAATTAATACGGAAATTAATTATTCAGAGGCCTTAACGAAGATATTTGGCTAAAATCCCGTGATCCCGGGTCTGTGCTCCGAGTCCGATTTCTCGGGCCATTTCCAATCAACCTACCAAATTTCGGCCCATTCCGACACCGTCGCGACAAATGACGAAATTGCCCCTGGTACAATTTCGCGTTGTTGATTTTCTGTCCTACACTTCTTCAACCAGACATAATTAATGAGGAAATTAATTATTCGGAGGCCTAAACGAAAGATTTTGGCTAAAATCCTATGATCCCGGGTCTGTACCCCGAGTCCAATTTTCGGGGCTGCTTCCAATCAACCTGCCAAATTTCGGCCCATTCCCACACCGTCGCGACGAATGACGAAATTGCCCCTGGTACGGTTTTGCGTTGTTAATTTTCTGTTCAACACTTCTTCAACCTGACATAATAAATGAGGAAATTAATTATTCGAAGGCCTAAACGAAGGAATTTGGCTATAATCTCGTGATCCTGGGTTTGTGCCCCGACTCCAATTTTTGGGATCGTTTCCAATCAACCCGCCAAATTTTAGCCCATTACGACACCGTCACGACAAATGACAAAATTGCCCCTGGTCCGGTTTTGCGTTGTTAATTTTCTGTTCAACACATCTCTAGCCTGATATAATTAATATGGAAATTAATTATTTGGAGGCCTAAATGTAGGAATTTGGCTAAAATCCCGTTATCCCGCGTCTGTGCCCCTAGTCCAATTTCTGGGGCCGTTTCCAATCAACCTGCCACATTTTCGCCCATTCCAACACCATCGCGACAAATGACGAAATTGTCCCTTGTGAGGTTTTTCTTTGTTAATTTTCTGTCCAACACTTATTCAACCTGACATAATTAATACGAAAATTAATTATTCAGAGGTCTAAATGAAGGAATTTGGTTAATCCCGTGATCTCGGGTCTGTGTCTCGAGTCCAATTTCTGGGTCCGTTTCCAATCAACTTGCCATATTTCGGCCCATTCCGACACCACCACGACAAATGACGAAATTGCCCCTGGGGTGGTTTTGCATTGTTAATTTTCTGTTCAACACTTCTTCAACCTGACATAATTAATACGGAAATTAATTATTCGGAGGCCTAAACGAAGGAATTTGGCTATAATCTCGTGATCCTGGGTTTGTGCCCCGACTCCAATTTTTGGGATCGTTTCCAATCAACCCGCCAAATTTTAGCCCATTACGACACCGTCACGACAAATGACAAAATTGCCCCTGGTGCGGTTTTGTGTTATTAATTTTCTGTTCAACACATCTCTAGCCGGATATAATTAATATGGAAATTAATTATTCGGAGGCCTAAATGTAGGAATTTGGCTAAAATCCCGTTATCCCGCGTCTGTGCCCCTAGTCCAATTTCTGGGGCCGTTTCCAATCAACCTGCCACATTTCCGCCCATTCCAACACCATGGCGACAAATGACGAAATTGTCCCTTGTGAGGTTTTTCTTTGTTAATTTTCTGTCCAACACTTATTCAACCTGACATAATTAATACAAAAATTAATTATTAGGAGGCCTAAATGAAGGAATTTGGTTAATCCCGTGATCTCGGGTCTGTGTCTCGAGTCCAATTTCTGGGTCCGTTTCCAATCAACCTGCCATATTTCGGCCCATTCCGACACCACCACGACAAATGAAGAAATAACCCCTGGGGCGGTTTTGCATTGTTAATTTTCTGTTCAACACTTCTTCAACCTGACATAATTAATACGAAAATTAATTATTCGGAGGCCTAAACGAAGGAATTTTGCTAAAATCTCGTGATCCCGAGTCTGTGCCCCGAGTCCAATTTCTGGGTCCGTTTCTCATCAACCTGCCAAATTTCGGCCCATTTTGACACCTTCGCGACAAACAACAAAATTACCCCGGGTGCAGTTTTGCGTTGTTAATTTTCTATCCAACACATCTTCAACCTGACATAGTTAATACGGAAATTAATTATTTGGAGTCCTAAACGAAGGAATTTTTCCTAAAATCCCGTGATCCCGGGTCTGTGCCCCGAGTCCAATTTCTGGTTCCGTTTCCAATCAACCTGCCAAATTTCGGCCCATTCCGACACCGCTACGACAAATGATGAAATTGCCCTTGGGGCGATTTTACGTTGTTAGTTTTCTGTCTAACACATTTTAAACCTGATATAATTAATAAGAAAATTAATTATTCGGAGGCCTAAACGGAGAAATTTGGCTAAAATCCCGTGATCCCGGGTCAAGGCCCCGAGTCTGATTTCTCGGGCCATTTCCAATCAACTTGCCAAATTTCGGCCCAGTTCGACACAGTCCCGACAAATGACGAAATTGCCCCTCGTGCGATTTTGCGTTGTTAATTTCCTGTCCAACAATTCTTCAACCAGACAAAATTAATGAGGAAATTAATTATTCAGAGGCCTAAATGAAAGAATTTGGCTAAAATCCTGTGATCCCGGGTTTGTACCCCGAGTCTAATTTCCGGGGCCATTTCAAATCAACCTGCCAAATTTCGACCCATTCCGACACCGTCGCAACAAATGACGAAATTGCCCCTAGTGCGATTTTGATTTGATAATTTTTTATCCAACACTTCTTCAACCTGACATAATTAATGAGGAAATTAATTATTCGGAGCCCTAAATGAAGGAATTTTGCTAATATCCCGTGATCCTGGGTTTGTGCCCCCACTCCGATTTCTGGGGGCCATTTCCAATCAACCCGCCAATTTCGGCCCATTCCGACACCGTCACGACAAATGACAAAATTGCCCCTGGTGCGATTTTGTGTTGTTAATTTTCTGTCCAACACATCTTCAGCCTGATATAATTAATACGAAAATTAATTATTCGGAGGCCGAAACGAAGGAATTTGGCTCAAATCCCGTGATTCCGGGTCTGTGCTCCGAATCCGATTTCTCGAGCCGTTTCCAATCAACCTGCTGAATTTCGGCCCATTCTGACACTATCACGACAAATGACGAAATTGCCCCTGGTGCGATTTTGCGTTGTTAATTTTCTATTCAACACTTCTTCAACCTGACATAATTAATGAGGAAATTAATTATTCGGAAGCCTAAACGAAGGAATTTGGCTATAATCCCATGATCCCGAGTTTGCTCCCCGACTCCAATTTCTGGGTCCGTTTCCAATCAACCTGCCAAATTTCAGCCCATTCCGACACCGCCACGACAAATGATGAAATTGCCCCTGGGGCGGTTTTACGTTGTTAATTTTCCGTCCAACAGTTCTTCAACTTGACATAATTAATACGAAAATTAATTATTTGGAGGCCTAAACGAAGGAATTAAGCTAAAATCCCGTGATCCCGGGTCTATGCCCGGAGTCCAATTTCTGGGTCCGTTTCTAATCAACCTGCAAAATTTCGGCCCATTTCGACACCGTCACGACAAACGACAAAATTACCCTGTGCAATTTTGCGTTGTTAATTTTCTGTCCTACACATCTTCAACCTGACATAATTAATACAAAAATTAATTATTCGGAGGCCTAAACTAAGGAATTTGGCTAAAATCCCGTGATCCCGGGTCTGTGCCCCGAGTCCAATTTCTGGGTCCGTTTCCAATCAACCTGCCAAATTTCGGCCCATTCCGACACCGCCACGACAAATGACGAAATTGCCCCCAGGGCGGTTTTGCGTTGTTAATTTTCTATCCAACACATCTATAACCTGACATAATTAATACGGAAATTAATTATTCGGAGGCCTAAACGAAAGAATTTGGCTAAAATCCCATGATCCCGGGTCTGTGTCTCGAGTCCAATTTCTGGGTCCGTTTCCAATCAACCTGCCAAATTTCGGCCCATTCTGACACCGCCACGACAAATGACGAAATTGCCCCTGGGGTGGTTTTATGTTGTTAATTTTCTGTCCAACAGTTCTTCAACCTGACATAATTAATACGAAAATTAATTATTTGGAGGCCTAAACGAAGGAATTAAGCAAAAATCCCGTGATCCCGGGTCTGTGCTCGGAGTCCAATTTCTGTGTCCGCTTCAAATCAACTTGCCAAATTTCGGCCCATTCCGACACCGTCGCGACAAATGACGAAATTGCCCCTTTTGTAGTTTTGCGCTGTTAATTTTCTGTCCAACGCTTCTTCAACCTGACATAATTAATGAGGAAATTAATTATTCGGAGGTCTAAACGAAGGAATTTGGCTAAAATCCAGTGATCCCGGGTCTGTGCCCCGAGTCCAATTTCTAGACCGTTTCCAATCATTCTGCCAAATTTCGGCCCATTTCGACACCGTCACGACAAATGACAAAATTGCCCCTGTTGCGGTTTTGTGTTGTTAATTTTTCTGTCCAACACATCTTCAGCCTGATATAAATAATACGGAACTTGGCTAAAATCCCGTGATCCCAGGTCTGTGCCCCGAGTCCAATTTCTGGGTCCATTTCCAATCAACCATGCAAATTTCCGCCCATTCCGACACCGTCGCGTCAAATGACGAAATTGCCGCTGGTACGGTTTTGCGTTGTTAATTTTGTGTCCAACACTTCTTCAACCCGACATAATTAATGAGGAAAAGAATTATTCGAAGGCCTAAACGAAGGAATTTGGCTAAAATCCTGTGATCCCGGGTCTATGCTGCAAGTCCAATTTGAGGGGCCGTTTCCTATCAACCTGCCAAATTTCGGCCCATTCCGACACCGTCGCGACAAATAACGAAATTTTCCCTGGTGCGGTTTCGCGTTGTTAATTTTCTGTCCAACACTTCTTCAACCTGACATAATTAATACGAAAATTAATTATTCGGAGGCCCAAACGAAGGAATTTGGGTCAAATCCCGTGATCTCGGGTATGTGCCCCGAGTTCAATTTCTCTGGCTGTTTCCAATTAACCTGTCAAATTTCGGCCCAATCCGACAGCGTCTCTACAAATTACGAAATTTCCCCTGGTGCGATTTTTCTTTGTTAATTTTCTGTCCAACACTTCTTCAACCTGACATAATTAATACGAAAATTATTTATTCGAAGGCCTAAAAGAAGTAATTTGGCTAAAATCCCGTGATCCCGGCGCCGTGCCCCGAGTCCAATTCTGGGGCCGTTTCCAATCGACCTGTCAAATTTCAGCCCATTCCGACGTCGTTGTGACAAATGACGAAATTGGCCCTTGTGCGGTTTTGCGTTGTTAATTTTTTGTCCAACACATTTTCAGCCTGACATAATTAATGAGGAAAAGAATTATTCGAAGGCCTAAACGAAGGAATTTGGCTAAAATCCCGTGATCCCGGGTCTATGCACCTTGTCCAATTTCTGGGTCCGTTTCCAATCAACCAGCCAAATTTCTGCCCATCCCGACACTATCGCGACAAATGACGAAATTGCCTTGGTGCGGTTTTTCATTGTCAATTTTCGGTCCAACACTTCTTCAACCGGACATAATTAATGCGAAAATTAATTATTTGGAGGTCTAAATGAAGGAATTTGGCTAAAATCCTATGATCCCGAGTCTGTGCCGAGAGTCCAATTTCAGGGGCCGTTTCCAATCAACCTGCCAAATTTCGGCCCATTCCGACACCGTCGTGACAAATGATGAAATTGCCCCTGTTGCAGTTTTGCGTTGTTAAATTTCTGTCCAACATTTCTTCAAACTGACATAATTATTGAGGAAATTAATTATTCGGAGGTCTAAACGAAGGAATTTGGCTAAAATCCCGTGACCCAGGTTTGTGCCCCGAGTCCAATTTCTGGGCCGTTTCCAATCATCCTGCCAAATTTCGGCCAATTCCGACACCGCCATGACAAATGATAAAATTGCCCCTGGTGCGGTTTTGTGTTGTTAATTTTCTGTCCAACACATCTTCAGCCTGATATAATTAATATGGAAATTAATTATTCAGAGGCCTAAACGAAGGAATTTGGCTAAAATCCCGTGATCCCAGGTCTGTGCCCCGAGTACAATTTCTGGGTCCGTTTCCAATCAACCAGCCAAATTTTCGCCCATTTCGACACCGTCGCGACAAATGATGAAATTACCCCTGGTGCGGTTTTGTGTTGTTAATTTTCTGTCCAACACTTCTTCAACCTGACATAATTAATGAGGAAAAGAATTATTCGAAGGCCTAAACGAAGGAATTTGAATAAAATCCTATGATCCCGGGTCTGTGCTGCGAGTCCAATTTCGGGGGTCGTTTCCAATCAACCTGCCAAATTTCGGCCCATTCCGACGCCGTCGCGACAAATAACGAAATTGCCCCTGGTGCGGTTTTGCGTTGTTAATTTTCTGTCCAACACTTCTTCAACCTGACATAATTAATACGGAAATTAATTATTCGGAGGCCTAAACGAAGTAATTTGGGTCAAATCCCGTGATCTCGGGTCTATGCCCCGAGTCCAATTTCTCTGGCCGTTTCTAATCAACCTGCCAAATTTCAGCCCATTCCGACAGCGTCGCGACAAATTACGAAATTTCCCCTGGTGCGATTTTTCTTTGTTAATTTTTTGTCCAATACTTCTTCAACCTGACATAATTAATGCGGAAATTATTTATTCGGAGGCCTAAAAGAAGTAATTTGGCTAAAATCCCGTGATCCCGGGGCCGTGCCCGAGTCCAATTTCTCTGGCCGTTTCCAATCAACCTGCTAAATTTCAGCCCATTCCGACAGCGTCGCGACAAATTACGAAATTTCCCCTGGTATGATTTTTCTTTGTTAATTTTTTGTCCAACACTTCTTCAATGTTACATAATTAATGCGAAAATTATTTATTCGGAGGCCTAAAAGAAGTAATTTGGCTAAAATCCCGTGATCCTAGGGTTGTGCCCCGAGTCCAATTTCTGGGGCCGTTTCCAATCAACTTGTCAAATTTCAGCCCATTCCGACGTCGTCGTGACAAATGACGAAATTGGCCCTAGTGCGGTTTTGCGTTGTTAATTTTTTGTCCAACACATCTTCAGCCTGACATAATTAATGAGGTAAAGAATTATTCGAAGGCCTAAACGAAGGAATTTGGCTAAAATCCCGTGATCCCGGGTCTGTGCACCGAGTCCAATTTCTGGGTCCGTTTCCAATCAACCTGCCAAATTTTCGCCCATTCCGACACCGTCGCGACAAATGATGAAATTGCCCTTGGTGCGGTTTTTCTTTGTCAATTTTCGGTCCAACACTTCTTCAACCGGACATAATTAATGCGGAAACTAATTATTCGGAGGTCTAAATGAAGGAATTTTGCTAAAATCCTGTGATCCCAGGTCTGTACCACGAGTCCAATTTCAGGGGCCGTTTCCAATCAACCTGCCAAATTTCGGCACATTCCGACACCGTCGCGACAAATGACGAAATTGCCCCTGGTTCGGTTTGGCGTTGTTAATTTTCTGTCCAACACTTCTTCAACCTGACATAATTAATGAGGAAAAGAATTATTCGAAGGCCTAAAGGAAGGAATTTGGCTAAAATCCCGTGATCCCGGGTTTGTGCCTCGACTCCAATTTCTGGGGCCGTTTCCAAACAACCTGACAAATTTCGGCCAATTCCGACGTCATCACGACAAATGACAAAATTGCCTCTAGTGCGGTTTTGTGTTGTTAATTTTCTGTCCGACACATCTTCTGCCTGACATAATTAATACAGAAATTAATTATTCGGAGGCCTAAACGAAGGAATTTGGCTAAAATCCAGTTATCCCGAGTCTGTGCACTGAGTCTAATTTTCTGGGAACGTTTCCAATACCTGCCAAATTTCGACCCATTCCGACATCGTCGTGACAAATGACGAAATTTTCCCTGGTACGATTTTTCTTTGTTAATTTTCTGTCCAACACTTCTTCAACCTGACATAATTAATACGAAAATTAATTATTTGGAGGCCTAAACGAAGTAATTTGGGTAAAATCCTGTGATCCCGGGTCTGTGCCCCGAGTCCAATTTCTGGGGCCGTTTCCAATCAACCTGCCAAATTTTGGGCCCATTCCGATACTATCGCGATAAATGACGAAATTGCCCGTGATGCAGTTTGGAAATTAAATATTCGGAGGCCTAAATGCGGGAATTTGGCTAAAATCCCATGGTCCCGAGTCTGTGCCCCAAGTCCAATTTTTGGGGCCATTTCCAATCAACCTGCCAAATTTCGGCCCATTCCGACACCGTCATGACAAATGACAAAATTGCCCCTGGTGTTGTTTTCCATTGTTAATTTTCTGTCCAACACATCTTTAGCGTGACATAATTAATATGGAAATTAATTATTCGTAGGCTTAAACGAAGGAATTTGGTTAAAATCTCATGATCCCGGGTCCGTGCACCGAGTCCAATTTTCGGGGGCCATTTCCAATCAACCTGCCAAATTTCAGCCCGTTCTGACACCTTAGTGACAATTGTCGAAATTGTCCCCGGTGCAGTTTTTCTTTGTTAATTTTCTATCCAACAATTCTTCAACCTGACAAAATTAATACGAAAATTAATTATTCGGAGGCCTAAGCGAAGGAGTTTGGATAAAATCCTGTGATCCCGGGACTGTGCCCCGAGTCCAATTTCTGGGGCTGTTTCCAATCAACCTGCCAATCTTTGGCCCATTCCGACACCGTCACGACAAATGACAAAGTTGCACCTGGTGCGGTTTTGCATTGTTAATTTTCTATCCAACACATCTTCAACCTGACATAATTGATGCGGAAATTAATTATTCGGAGGCCTAAACGAAGGAATTTGGCTAAAATCCCATGATCCCGGGTCTGTGTCCCTAATCCAATTTCTTGGGCCGTTTCCAATCAACCTGCTAAATTTCGGACCATTCCGAAACGTCGCGACAAATGACGAAATTGCCCCTGGAACGATTTTGCGTTGTTAATTTTCTGTCTAACATTTCTTTAACCTGACATAATTAATGAGGAAACTAATTATTTGGAGGCCTAAACGAAAGAATTTGGCTAAAATCCTGTGACCCCGGGTCTGTACCCCGAGTCCAATTTCTGAGGCCGTTTTAAATCAACCTGCCAAATTTCGGGCCATTCCAACACCGTCACGAAAAATGACGAATTTGCCCGTGGTGCGATTTTGCGTTGTTAATTTTTGTCCAACACTTCTTCAACCTAACATAATTTAGGAGGAAATTAATTATTCGGAAGCCTAAATGAAGGAATTTGGCTAAAATCCCGTGATCCCGGATTTGTGCCCTGACTCCAATTTCTGGGGCGCTTCCAATCAACCTGCCAAATTTTGGCCAATTCTGGCACCGTCACGACAAATGACAAAATTGCCCCTAGTGCGATTTTTTGTTGTTAATTTTCTGTCCAACACATCTTAAACTTGATCTAATTAATACGGAAATTAATTACTCGGAGGCCTAAATGAAGGAATTTGGCTAAATTCCCATGATTCCGGGTCTGTGCCCTGAGTCCAATTTCTGGGGCCGTTTCCAATCAACCTGCCAAATTTCGGCCAATTCCGACACCGTCGCGACAAATGACGAAATTGCTCCTGATACGATTTTTCTTTGTTAATTTTCTGTCCAACACTTCTTCAACCTGACATAATTAATACGAAAATTATTTATTCGGAGGCCTAACCGAAGGAATTTGGCTAAAATCCCGTGATCCCGAGTCTGTCTCCTTAGTCCAATTTCTCAGGCCGTTACAAATCAACCTATCAAATTTCGGCCCATTCCGACACTGTCGCGATAAATGACGAAATTACCCCTGGCGCGGTTTCGAAATTAAATATTTGGTGGACTAAATGAGGAAATTTGGCTAAAATCCTGTGGTCCCGGGTTTGTGCCCCAAGTCCAATTTCTGGGGCCGTTTCCAATCAACCTGCCAAATTTCGGCCCATTTCGACACCGTCACGATAAATGACAAAATTTCCCCTGGTGCGGTTTTTCGTTGTTAATTTTCACTCCAACACATCTTTAGCCTGACATAATTAATATGGAAATTAATTATTCGTAGGCCTAAATGAAGGAATTTGACTAAAATCTCGTGATCCCGATTTCGTGCCCTGAGTCAATTTTTTGGGGCCGTTTCCAACCAACCTGCCAAATTTCGGCCCATTCCTACACCTTCGTGACAAATGATGAAATTGCCCCTTGTGTGGTTTTTCTTTGTTAATTTTATGTCCAACAATTCTTCAACGTGACATAATTAATACGGAAAATAGTTATTCGGAGGCCTAAGCAAAGGAATTTGGCTAAAATCCTGTGATCCCGGTACTGTGCCCCGACTCCAATTTCTGGGGCCGTTTCCAATCAACCTGCCGAATTTCGGCCAATTCTGAAGCCGTCACGACAAATGAAAAATTACCCCTGGTGCGGTTTTATGTTGTTAATTTTTTGTCCGACACATCTTCAGCTTGATATAATTAATACAAAAATTAATTATTTGGAGGCCTAAATGAAGGAATTTGGCTAAAATCCCATGGTCCCGGGTCTTTGTCCCGAGTCCAATTTCTGGGTCCGTTTCCAATCAACTTGCCAAATTTCGGCCCATTCCGACACCGTCACGACAAATGACAAATTTGCCCCTGGTGCGGTTTTTCTTTGTTAATTTTCTGTCCAACACTTCTTTAGCCTGACATAATTAATGCGGAAATTAATTTTTCGTGGGCCTAAACGAAGGAAATTGGCTAAAATCTCGTGATCCCGGGTCCGTGCCCCAAGTCCAATTTTTGGTTTCGTCTCCAATCAACCTGCCAAATTTCGGCCAATTCCGACACCGTCGCGACAGATGAAAAATTTGCCCCTAGTGCGGTTTTGCGTTGTTGACTTTCTGTCCAACGCATCTTCAACCTGACATAATTAATATAGAAATTAATTATTCGGAGGCCTAAATGAAGGAATTTGGCTAAAATCCCGTGATCCCGGGTCTGTCTCCTGAGTCCAGTTTCTCTGGGCGTTTCAAATCAACCTGTCAAAATTTGGCCCATTCCGACACAGTCGCGATAAATGACCAAATTGCCCCTGGTGCGGTTTCGAAATTAAATATTCGGAGGCCTAAATGAGGGAATTTGGCTAAAATCCCGTGGTCCCGGGTCTGTGCCCCAAGTCCAATTTCTGGGGCCATTTCCAATCAACCTTCTAAATTTCGGCCCATTCCGACATCGTCACGACAAATGGCAAAATTGTCCCTGGTGCGGTTTTGCGTTGTTAATTTTCTGTCCAACACATCTTTAGCTTGACATAATTAATACGAAAATTAATTATTCGTAGGCCTAAATGAAGGAATTTGGCTAAAATCACGTGATCCCGAGTCCGTGCCCCGAGTCGAATTTTTGGGTCCGTTTCCAATCAACCTGCCAAATTTCGGCCCATTCCGACACCGTGGCGACAAATGACAAAATTGCCCCTGGTGTGGTTTTTCTTTGTTAATTTTCTGTCCAGCAATTCTTCAACCTGACATAATTAATACGGAAATTAGTTATTCGGAGGCCTAAGTGAAGGAATTTAGCGAAAATCCTGTGATCCCGGGACTGTGCCCCGAGTCCAATTTCTAGGGCCGTTTCCAATCAACCCGCCGAATTTTAGCCCATTCCGACACCGTCACGACAAATGACAAAATTGCCCCTGGTGCGGTTTTGCATTGTTAATTTTCTGTCCAACACATCTTCAACCTGACATAATTAATACGAAAATTAATTATTCGGAGGCCTAAACGAAGGAATTTAGCTAAAATCCCATGATCCGGGATCTGTGTACCGAATCCAATTTCTCAGGCCGCTTCCAATCAACCTGCCCAATTTCGACCCTTTCCGACACCGTCGCGACAAATGACGAAGTTGCCCCTGGATCGATTTTGCGTTGTTAATTTTCTGTCCAACGCTTCTTCAACTTGACATAATTAATGGGGAAATTAATTATTCGAAGGCCTAAACGAAAGAATTTGGCTAAAATCCTATGATCCCGGGTCTGTACCCCGAGTCCAATTTATGGGGCCATTTCAAATCAACCTGCCAAATTTTGGGCCATTCCGACACTGTCGCGACAAATGACGAATTTGCCCGTGGTGCGGTTTTGCGTTGTTAATTTTCTGTCCAACACTTCTTCAACCTGACATAATTAATGAGGAAATTAATTATTCGGAGGCCTAAACAAAGAAATTTGGCTAAAATCCCATGATCCCGGGTTTGTCCCCTGACTCCAGTTTCTGGGGCCGTTTCCAATCAACCTGCCAAATTTTGGCCAATTCCAACACCATCACGACAAATGACAAAATTGCCCGTGGTGCGATTTTGTGTTGTTAATTTTCTGTCCAACACATCTTCAGCCTGATATAATTAATACGGAAATTAATTATTCGGAGGCCTAAACGAGGGAATTTGGCTAAAATCCCATGATCCCGGGTCTGTGCCCCGAGTCCAATTTCTGGGGCCGTTTCCAATCAACCTGTCAAATTTCGGCCCATTTCGACATCGTCGCGACAAATGAGGAAATTGCCCCTGGTGCGGTTTTTCTTTGTTAATTTTCTGTCCAACACTTCTTCAACCTGACATAATTAATACGAAAATTAATTATTCGGAGGCCTAACTAAAGAAATTTGGCTAAAATCCTGTGATCCTGGGTCTGTGCCCCGAGTCCAATTTTCGGGGCCATTTCGAATCAACCAGCCAAATTTTGGCCCATAACGACACCGTCACGACAAATGACGAAATTGTCCCTGGTGCTGTTTTGCGTTGTTAATTTTTTGTCCAACACATCTTCAACCTGACATAACTAATACGGAAATTAATTATTTGAATCCTAAACGAAGGAATTTGGCTAAAATCCCATGATCCCGGGTTGGTGCCCCGACTCCAATTTCTGGGGCCGTTTCCAATCAACCTGAGAAATTTTGGCCAATTCCGACACCATCACGACAAATGACAAAATTGCCCCTAGTGCGGTTTTGTGTTGTTCATTTTCTGTCTGACACATCTTCTGCCTGACATAATTAATACAGAAATTAATTATTCGGAGGCCTAAACGAAGGAATTTGGCTAAAATTTCGTGATCTCGGGTCTGTGCCTCGAGTCCAATTTCCAGGGCCATTTCCAACCAACTTGCCAAATTTCGGCCCATTTTGACACCGTTGCGACAAATGACAAAATTGCCGCTGGTGCGGTTTTTCTTTGTTAATTCTCTGTTCAACACTTTTCAACCTGACATAATTAATACGAAAAGTAATTATTCGGACGACTAAATGAAGGAATTTGGCTTAAATCTTATGATCCCGTGTCTGTGCCCCGAGTCCAATTTCTGGGCTGTTTCCAATCAACCTGCCAAATTTCGACCCATTCCGACACCATCACGACAAATGATAAAATTGCCCCTGGTGCGATTTTGCGTGGTTAATTTTTTGTCCAACACATCTTCAACCTAACATAATTAACACAGAAATTAATTATTCGCAGGCCTAAACGAAGGAATTTGGCTAAAATCCCATGATCCTGGGTCTATGCCCTGAGTCCAATTTCTGGGGCCGTTTCCAATAAACCTGCCAAATTTCGGCCCATTCCGACACTGTCGCGACAAATGACGAAATTTCCTCTCGTACGATTTTTCTTTATTAATTTTCTGTCCAACAGTTCTTCAACCTGACATAATTAATACGGAAATTAATTATTCGGAGGCCTAAACGAGGGGATTTGGCTAAAATCCCGTGATCCCGGGTCTGTGCCCCGAGTCCAATTTCTAGGTCCGTTTTTAATCAACCTGTCAAATTTCTGCCCATTTCAACACCGTCGCGACAAATGACAAATTTGCCCCTGGTGCAGTTTTGCGCTGTTAATTTTCTGTACAAAATATCTTCAACTTGACATAATTAATAAGGAAATTAATTATTCGGAGGCCTAAATGAAGGAATTTGGCTAAAATTCGATGATTTCGCATCTGTTTCCCGAGTCCAATTTCTCTGGCCATTTTCAATCAACCTGCCAAATTTCGGCCCATTCCGACACCGTCGTGACAAATAATGAAATTGCCCTCGCTACGATTTTGCGTTGTTAATTTTCTATCCAATACTTCTTCCACCAGACATAATAAATGAGGAAAATTAATTATTCGGAGGCCTAAACGAAGAAATTTGGCTAAAGTCCCGTGAATCTGGGCCTGTGCCCCGACTCCAATTTCTGTGGCCGTTTCCATTGAACCTGCCAAATTTCGGCCCATTCTGACACCGTCGCGACAAACGACGAAATAGTCCCTGGTGCGTTTTTCTTTGTTAATTTTCTGCCCAACACTTCTTCAACCAGACATAATTAATGAGGAAAATTAATTATTCGGAGGCCTAAACGAAGGAATTTGGCTAAAGTCCCGTGATTTTGGGCCTATGCCCCGACTCCAATTTCTATGGCCGTTTCCATTCAACCTGCCAAATTTCGACCCATTCCGACACTATCTTGACAAATGACGAAATTGCCCCTAGTGCAGTTTGGAAATTAATTATTCGGAGTCCTAAACGAGGGAATTTGGCTAAAATCTCGTGATCCAGAGTCTGTGCCTCGAGTCCAATTTATCGGGTTGTTTCCAATCAAACTTCCAAATTTCGGCCAATTCCGACATCGTAGTGACAAACGACGAAATTTCTCTTGGTGCCGTTATTCTTTGTTAATTTTCTGTCCAACTCTTCTTCAACCTGACATAATTAATACAGAAATTAATTATTCAGTCGCCCAAACGAAGGAATTTGGCCAAAATCCCATGATCCCGGGTCTGTGCCCCGAGTCCAATTTTTGGGGCCGTTTCCAATCAACCTGCCAAATTTCAGCCCATTCCGACACCGTCGTGACAAATGACAAAATTGCCCCTGGTACGGTTTTGCGTCGTTAATTTTCTGTCCACACACATCTTCAGCCCGACATAATTAATACGAAAATTAATTATTCGGAGGCCCAAACGAAGGAATTTGGCTAAAATCCCGTGATCCCGGGTTTGTGCCTCGAGTCCAATTTCTGGGGCTGTTTCCAATTAACCAGCCAAATTTCGGCTTATTCCGACACCGTCGCGACAAATGACGAAATTGCCCTTAGTGCGGTTTGATAATTAATTATTCAAAGGCCTAAATGAGGGAATTTGGCTAAAATCCCGAGTCTATGCCCCGAGTCCAATTTCTGGGGCCGTTTGCAATCAACCTGCCAAATTTCATCCCATTCTGAACCGTCGCGACAAATGACAAAATTGCCGCTGGTGCGATTTTTCTTTGTTAATTCTCTGTTCAACACTTTTTCAACCTGACATAATTAATACGAAAAGTAATTATTCGGAGGACTAAATGAAGGAATTTGGCTTAAATCTTGTGATCCCGTGTGTGTGCCCCGAGTCCAATTTCTGGGCTATTTCCAATCAACCTGCCAAATTTCGGCCCATTCCGACACCATCACGACAAATGATAAAATTGCCCCTGGTGCGATTTTGCTTTGTTAATTTTCTGTCCAACACATCTTCAACCTGACATAATTAATACGAAAATTAATTATTCCGAGGCCTAAACGAGGGGATTTGGCTAAAATCTCGTGATCCCGGGTCTGTGCCCCGAGTCCAATTTCTAGGTCCGTTTTTAATCAACCTGCCAAATTTCGTCCCATTTCGACACCGTCGTGATAAATGACAAATTCGCCCCTGGTTCGGTTTTGCGCTGTTAATTTTCTGTACAAAATATCTTCAACTTGACATAATTAATAAGGAAATTAATTATTCGGAGGCCTAAACGAAGGAATTTAGCTAAAATTCGATGATTTCGCGTCTGTCTCCCGAGTCCAATTTCTAGGGCCATTTTCAATCAACCTACCAAATTTCGGCCCATTCCCACACCGTCGTGACAAATAACGAAATTGCCCCCGCTACGGTTTTGCGTTGTTAATTTTCTATCCAACACTTCTTCCACCAAACATAATTAATGAGGAAAATTAATTATTCGGAGGCCTAAACGAAGGAATTTGGCTAAAGTCCCGTGATTCCGGGCCTGTGCCCCGACTCCAATTTCTGTGGCCGTTTCCATTCAACCTGCCAAATTTCGGCCCATTCCGACACCGTCGCGACAAACGACGAAATAGTCCCTGGTGCGTTTTTCTTTGTTAATTTTCTGCCCAACACTTCTTCAACCAGACATAATTAATGAGGAAAATTAATTATTCGGAAGCCTAAACGAAGGAATTTGGCTAAAGTCCCGTGATTTCGGGCCTATGCCCCGACTCCAATTTCTATGACCGTTTCCATTCAACTTGCCAAATTTCGACCCATTCCGACACTATCGTGACAAATGACGAAATTGCCCCTGGTGCGGTTTGAAAATTAATTATTCGGAGTCCTAAACGAGGGAATTTGGCTAAAATCTCGTGATCCTGAGTCTGTGCCTTGAGTCCAATTTATCGGGCCGTTTCCAATCAACCTTCCAAATTTCGACCAATTCCGACATCGTCGTGACAAATGACGAAATTTCTCCTGGTGCCGTTATTCTTTGTTAATTTTCTGTCCAACTCTTCTTCAACCTAACATAATTAATACGGAAATTAATTATACAGTCGCCCAAACGAAGGAATTTGGCCAAAATCCCATGATCCCGGGTCTGTGCCCCGAGTCCAATTTCTGGGGCCGTTTCCAATCAACCTGCCAAATTTCGGCCCGTTCCGACACCGTCGTGACAAATGATAAAATTGCCCCTGGTACGGTTTTGCGTCGTTAATTTTCTATCCAACACATCTTCAGGCCTGACATAATTAATACAAAAATTAATTATTCGGAGGCCCAAACGAAGGAATTTGGCTAAAATCCCGTGATCCTGGGTTTGTGCCTCGAGTCCAATTTCTGGGACCGTTTCCAATCAACCAGCCAAATTTCGGCTTATTCCGACACCATCGCGACAAATGATGAAATTGCCCTTGGTGCGGTTTGGTAATTAATTATTCAAAGGCCTAAATGAGGGAATTTGGTTAAAATCTCGAGTCTGAGCCCCGAGTCCAATTTCTGGGGCCGTTTGCAATCAACCTGCCAAATTTCATCCCATTCTGACACCGTCGCGATAAATGACAAAATTGCCGCTGGTGCGGTTTTTCTTTGTTAATTCTCTGTTCAACACTTTTTCAACCTGACATAATTAATACGAAAAGTAATTATTCGGAGGAGTAAATGAAAGAATTTGGCTTAAATCTTGTGATCCCGTGTCTGTGCCCCGAGTCCAATTTCTGGGTTGTTTCCAATCAACCTGCCAAATTTCAGCCCATTCCGACACCATCACGACAAATGATAAAATTGCCCCTGGTGCGATTTTGATTTGTTAATTTTCTGTCCAACACATCTTCAACCTGACATAATTAATACAGAAATTAATTATTCGGAGGCCTAAACGAGGGGATTTGGCTAAAATCTCGTGATCTCGGGTCTGTGCCCCGATTCCAATTTCTAGGTCCGTTTTTAATCAACCTGCCAAATTTCGTCCCATTTCTACACCGTCGCGACAAATGACAACATTACCCCTGGTGCGCTTTTACATTGTTAATTTTCTGTTCAACACATCTTCAACCTGACATAATTAATACGGAAATTAATTATTCGGAGGCCTAAACGAAGGAATTTGGTTAAAATCCCGTGATCCAGGGTCTGTGCCCCAAGTCCAGTTTCTCGTGCCGTTTCCAATCAACCTGCCAAATTTTGGCCCATTTCGACACAGTCGCGATAAATGACGAAATTTCCCTTGGTGCGGCTTTTCTTTGTTAATTTTCTATCCAACACCTCTTCAACCTGACATAATTAATACTAAAATTAATTATTCGGAGGCATAAATGATGGAATTAGGCTAAAATCCCGTGATCCTAGGTCTGAGCCTGAGTCCAATTTCTGGGTCCGTTTTCAATCAACCTGCAAAATTTCGGCCCATTCCAACACCGTCGCGACAAATGACGAAATTACCCCTGGTACGATTTTGCGTTGTCAATTGTCTATCCAATACATCTTCAACCTGACATAATTAATACGAAAATTAATTATTCGAAGGCCAAAACGAAGGAATTTGGCTAAAATCCCGTGATCCCGGGTTTGTGCCCCTAGTCCAATTTTTGGGGCCGCCAAATTTTGGCCAATTCCGACACCGTCGTGACAAATGATGAAATTTCCCCTCGTGCGGTTTTTCTTTGTTAATTTTCTATTCAACACTTCTTCAACCTGACATAATTAATTCGGAAATTAATTATTCGGAGGCCTAAATGAAGGAATTTGGCTAAAATCCCGTGATTCCGGGTCTGTGTCCCGTGTCCAATTTATGGGGCCATTTCCAATCAACCTGCCAAATTTCGGCCCATTCCAACACCATCGCGACATATGATGAAATTGCCCTTGGTGCGGTTTTGCGTTGTTAATTTTCTGTCCAACACATTTTCAGCCTGACATAATTAATACGAAATTAATTATTAGGAGGCCAAAACGAAGGAATTTGGCTAAAATCCCATGATACCATGTCTGTGCCCCGAGTCCAATTTCTGGGGCCGTTTCCAATCAACCTGCCAAATTTCGGCCCATTCCGACACCGTCGCGACAAATTGCCCCGAGTCCAATTTCTGGGGCCGTTTCCAATCAACCTGCCAAATTTCGGCCCATTCCGACACCGTCGCGACAAATGACGAAATTGCCCTTGGGGCGCTTTTGCGTTGTTAATTTTCTATCCAACACTTCTTCAGCCTAACATAATTAATACAAAAATTTATTATTCGGAGGTCTAAACGGAAGAATTTGGCTAAAATCCTGTGAACCCGGATCAGTGCCCCGAGTCCAATTTCTGGGGCCATTTCCAATCAACCTGCTAAAATTCGGCCCATCCGACACCATCGCGACAAATGACGAAATTGCCCCCGGTGCGGTTTGGAAATTAATTATTCGGAGGCCTAAATGAGGGATTTTGGCTAAAATCCCGAGATCTCAGGAAGCCCGAGTCCAATTTCTAGGGCCGTTTCCAATCAACCTGCAAAATTTCGTCCCATTCCGACACCGTCGCGACAAATGACGAAATTGCCCTGGTATAGTTTTTCGTTGTTAATTTTCTGTCCAACACTTCTTCAACCTGACATAATTAATACGAAAATGAATTATTCGGAGGCCTAAACGAACGAATTTGGTTAAAATTTCCTGATCCCGGGTCTGTGCCCCGAGTCCAATTTCTGGGTCCGCTTAAATCATCCTGCCAAATTTCGACCCATTTCAACACCGTCGCGACAAATAACAAATTTGCCCCTGGTGCAGTTTTACGCTGTTAATTTTCTGTCCAACGCATCTGCGACCTGACATAATTAATACGAAAATTAATTATTCAGAGGTGTAAACGAAGGAATTTGGCTAAAATCCCGTGACCCCGAGTCTGTCTCTCGAGTCCAATTTCTCTGGCTGTTTCCAATCAACCTACCAAATATCGGCCCATTCCAACACCGTCGCGACAACTGACGAAATTGCGTCAAGGTGCGATTTTTCTTTGTTAATTTTCCATCCAACACTTCTTCAACCTGACATAATTAATGAGGAAAATTAATAATTCGAAGGCTTAAACGAAGGATTTTGGCTAAAGTCCCGTGATCCCGGGTCTGTGCCACGACCTGAATTTCTGGGGCCATTACCAATCAACCTGCCAAATTTAGGCCCATTCTGACCCCGTCACGACAAATGAAAAAATTGCCGCTAGTGCAATTTTGCGTTGTTAATTTTCTATCCAATGCATCTTCAGCCTGACATAATTAATACGGAAATTAATTATTCGGAGGCCTAAACAAAGGAATTTAGCTAAAATCCCATGATTTCGAGTCTGTGCCCCGAGTCCAATTTCTAGGGCCGTTTCCAATCAACCTGCCAAATTTTGGCCCATTCCGACACCGTCACGACGAATGACAAAATTGCCCCTGGTGCGGTTTTGCGATGTTAATTTTCTGTCCAACAATCATCAACCTGACATAATTAATACGAAAATTAATTATTCGGAGGTCAAAACGAAAGAATTTGGCTAAAATTCAGTAATCCTGGGTCTGTGCCCCGAGTCCAATTTCTGGGGCCGTTTCCAATCAACCTGCCGAATTTCGGCCCATTCCGACACCGTCACGACAAATGACGAAATTTCCCCCTGTGCGGTTTTTCTTTGTTAATTTTATGTCCAACACTTCTTAAACCTGACAAAATTAATACGGAAAATAATTATTCGGAGGCCTAAACGAAGGAATTTGGCTAAAATCCCATGATCCCGGGCCTGTGTCCCGAGTCCAATTTATGGGGCCGTTTCCAATCAACTTGCCAAATTTTGGCCAGTTCCAACACCGTCGCGACAAATGATGAAATTACTCCTGGTGCGGTTTTGCGTTGTTAATTTTCTGTCCAACACATCTACAGCCCGACATAATTAATACGGAAATTAATTATTCGGAGGCCTAAACGAAGGAATTTGGTGTTTGTGCCCTGAGTCCAATTTTCGGGGTCGTTTCCAATCGACCTACCAAATTCAGCCCATTCCGACACCATCGCGACAAATGACGAAATTACCCCTAGTGCTGTTTTGCGTTGTTAATTTTCTGTCCAACACATCTTCAGCCGAACATAATTAATACAAAAAATAATTATTCGGAGACCGAAACGAAGGAATTTGGCTAAAATCCCATGATCCCGAGTCTATGCCCCGTGTCCAATTTCTCGGGCTGATTCCAATCAACCTGCCAAATTTCGGCCCATTCCGACACCGTCTTGACAAATGACGAAATTGCCCCTGATGCGGTTTTCTTTGTTAATTTTCTGTCCAACACTTATTCAACCTGACATAATTAGTACGGAAATTAATTATTCGGAGGCCTAAACGAAGGAATTTGGCTAAAATCCCGTGATCCAGGGTGTGTGACGCATGTCCAATTTCTGGGGCCGTTTCCAATCAACCTGCCAAATTTCGGCCCATTCTGACACTGTCGCGACGAATGACGAAATTGCCCCTGATGCGGTTTTGCGTTGTTAATTTTCGATCCAACACATCTTCAGCCTGACATAATTAATACAGAAATTAATTATTCGGAGGCCTAGACGAAGGAATTTGTCTTAAATCCCGTAATCCCAGGTCTGTGCCCGGAGTCAAATTTCTGGGGCCGTTTCCAATCAACCTGGAAAATTTCGTCCCATTCCGACACCGTCGTGACAAATGACAACATTGCCCCTGGTGCGGTTTTACGTTGTTAATTTTCTTTCCGACACATCTTCAACCTGACATAATTAATACGGAGATTAATTATTCGGAGGCCTAAACAAAGGAATTTGGTTAAAATCTCATGATCCCGGGTCTGTGCCCCGAGTTCAATTTCTCGGGCCATTTCCAATCAACCTGCAAAATTTCGGCCCATTTCGACACCGTCGCGACAAATGACGAAATTTCCCTTGGTGCGGCTTTTCTTTGTTAATTTTATGTCCAACGCCTCTTCAACCCAACATAATTAATACGGAAAATAATTATTCGGAGGCCTGAACGAAGGAATTGGGGTAAAATCCCGTGATCCCGGGTCTGAGCTCGAGTCCAATTTCTGGGTCTGTTATCAATCAACTGGCAAAATTTCGGCCAGTTTCGACACCGTCGCGACAAATGAAGAAATTACCCCTGGTGCGGTTTTGCGTTGTTAATTTTCTGTCCAACACATCTTCAACCTGACATAATTAATACGAAAGTTATTTATTCGGAGGCCAAAACGAAGGAATTTGGCTAAAATCCCGTGATCCCGAGTCGGTGTCCCTAGTCCAATTTCTGGGGCCGTTTCCAATCAACCTGCCAAATTTCGGCCCATTTCGACACCGTCGCGACAAATGACGAAATTTCCCCTCGTGCGGTTTTTCTTTGTTAATTTTCTATCCAAAACTTCTTCAACCTAACATAATTAACTTGGAAATTAATTATTCGGAGGCCTAAATGAAGGAATTTGGCTAAAATCCCGTGATCCCGAGTCTGTGTCCCGTGTCCAATTTACGGGGCCGTTTCCAATCAACCTGCCAAATTTCGGCCCATTCTGACACCGTCACGACAATTTACGAAATTGCCCCTAGTGCGGTTTTGCGTTGTTCATTTTCTGTCTAACACATCTTCAGCCTGACATAATTAGTACGGAAATTAATTATTTAGAGGCCTAAACGAAGGAATTTTGCTATAATCCCGAGATCCCATGTCTGTGCCCCGAGTCCAATTTCTGGGGACGTTTCCAATCAACCTGACAAATTTCGAAACATTCCGGCACCGTTGCGATAAATGACAAAATTGCCCCTGGTACGATTTTGCATTGTTAATTTTCTGTCCAACACTTCTTCAGCCTAACATAATTAATACGAAAATTTATTATTTGGAGGCCTAAACGAAGGAATTTGGCTAAAATCCCGTGATCCCGTGTCTGTGCCCCAAGTCTAATTTCTGGGGACGTTTCCAATCAACCTGCCAAATTTCGGCCCATTCCGACACCGTTGCGACAAATGACAAAATTGCCCCTGGTACGGTTTTGCGTTGTTAATTTTCTGTCCAACACTTCTTCAGCCAAACATAATTAATACGAAAATTTATTATTCGGAGGCCTAAACGAAGGAATTTGGCTAAAATCCCGTGATCCGGGGTCTGTGCCCCGAGTCCAATTTTTGGGGCCGTTTCCAATCAACTGCCAAAATTTGGCCCATTCCGACACCGTCACGACAAATGACGAAATTGCCCCGGTGTGGTTTGGAAATTAATTATTTGGAGACCTAAATGAGGGATTTTGGCTAAAATCCCAATATCTCGGGTACCCCGAGTCCAATTTTTGGGGCCGTTTCCAATCAACCTGCCAAATTTCGTCCCATTCGGACACCGTCGCGACAAATGAGGAAATTGCCCTGGTATAGTTTTTCTTTGTTAATTTTCTGTCCAACACTTCTTCAACTTGACATAATTAATACGGAAATTAATTATTCAGAGGCCTAAATGAACGAACTTAGCTAAAATCCCGTGATCCCGGGTCTGTGCCCCGAGTCCAATTTTTGGGTCCCTTTCAAATCATCCTGCCAAATTTCGACCCATTTCAACACCGTCACGACAAATAACAAATTTGCCCCTAGTGCAGTTTTGCGTTGTTAATTTTCTATCCAACACATCTGTGACCTGACATAATTAATACGAAAATTAATTATTCGGAGGTCTAAACGAAGGAATTTAGCTAAAATCTCGTGACCCCGGGTCTGTCTCCCGAGTCCAATTTCTCAGGCCGTTTCCAATCAACCTGCCAAATTTCATCCCGTTCCAACACCGTCGTGACAACTGACGAAATTACCTCAGGTGCGGTTTTTCTTTGTTAATTTTCTGTCCAACACTTCCTCAACCTCACATAATTAATGAGGAAAATTAATTATTCGGAGGCTTAAATGAAGGAATTTGGCTAAAGTTTCGTGATCCCGGGTCTGTGCCCTGACCTGAATTTCTAGGGCCATTTCCAATCAACCTACCAAATTTCGGCCCATTCTGACGCTGTCACGACAAATGACAAAATTGTCCCTAGTGCGGTTTTGCGTTGTTAATTTTCTATCCAACACATCTTCAGCCTGACATAATTAATACGGAAATTAATTATTCGGAGGCCTAAACGAAGGAATTTGGCTAAAATCCTATGATTCCGGGTCTGTGCCCCAAGTCCAATTTCTGGGGCCGTTTCAAATCAACCTGCCAAATTTTGGCCCATTCCGACACCGTCACGACAAATGACAAAATTGCCCCTGGTGCGGTTTTGCGTTGTTAATTTTCTGTCCAACACATCTTCAACCTGACATAATTAACACGAAAATTAATTTTTTGGAATCCAAAACGAAGAAACTTGGCTAAAATCCCGTGACCCTGGGTCTGTGCCCCGAGTCCAATTTCTGGGGCCGTTTCCAATCAACCTGCCAAATTTCGGCCCATTCTGACACTGTCACGACAAATGACGAAATTTCCCCTCGTGCGGTTTTTCTGTGTTAATTTTCTGTCCAACACTTCTTCAACCTGACATAATTAATATGGAAAATAATTAGTCGGAGGCCTAAATGAAGGAATTTGGCTAAAATCCCATGATCCCGGGTCTGGGTCCCGAGTCCAATTTATGGGGCCATTTCCAATCAACTTGCCAAATTTCGGCCAATTCCAATACCGTCGTGACAAATGACGAAATTGCCCTTGGTGCGGTTTTGCGTTGTTAATTTTCTGTCCAACACATCTTCAACCTGACATAATTAGTGCGGAAATTAATTATTCGAAGGCCTAAACGAAGGAATTTGGCTAAAATCCTGTGATCCCGTGTCTGTGCCCCGAGTCCAATTTCTAGGGCCGTTTCCAATCAACCTACCAAATTTTGGCCCATTCCGACACCTTCGCGACAAATGGAGAAATTGCCCGTGGTGCTGTTTTGCGTTGTTAATTTTCTATCCAACACATCTTCACCCGAACATTATTGATACGGAAATTAATTATTCGGAGGCCTAAACGAAGGAATTTGGCTAAAATCCTGTGATCTCGGGTCTGTGCTCCGTGTCCAATTTCTCGGGTTGATTCCAATCAACCTGCCAAATTTCAGCCCATTTCGACACCGTCGCGATAAATCTCGAAATTGCCCCTAGTGCAATTTTTCTTTATTAATTTTCTATCCAACACTTCTTCAACCTGACATAATTAATACAGAAATTAATTATTTGGAGGTCTAAACGATGGAATTTGGCTAAAATCCCGTGACTCGGGTCTATGCCCCGAGTCCAATTTCTGGGGCCGTTTCCAATCAAGCTGCCAATTTTTGGCCCATTCCGACACCGTCGCGACAAATGACAAAATTGCCCCGGTGCAGTTTTTCTTTGTTAATTTTCTGTCCAACACTTCTTCAACCTGACATAATTAATACAAAAATTTATTATTCGGAGGCCTAAACGAAGGAATTTGGCTAAAATCCTGTGATCTCGGGTGTCTGTCTCGAGACCAATTTCTGGGGCCGTTTCTAATCAACCTACCAAAATTTGGCTCATTCCGACACCGTCACGACAAATGACGAAATTTCCCCTCGTGCAGTTTTTCTTTGTTAATTTTCTGTCTAGCATTTCTTCACCCGAACATTATTGATACGGAAATTAATTATTCGGAGGCCTAAACGAAGGAATTTGGCTAAAATCCTGTGATCTCGGGTCTGTGCCCCGTGTCCAATTTCTCGGGTTGATTCCAATCAACCTGCCAAATTTCAGCCCATTTCGACACCGTCGCGATAAATGTCGAAATTGCCCCTAGTGCAATTTTTCTTTGTTAATTTTCTATCCAACACTTCTTCAACCTGACATAATTAATACAGAAATTAATTATTTGGAGGTCTAAACGATGGAATTTGGCTAAAATCCCGTGACTCGGGTCTATGCCCCGAGTCCAATTTCTGGGGCCGTTTCCAATCAAGCTGCCAATTTTTGGCCCATTCCGACACCGTCGCGACAAATGACAAAATTGCCCCGGTGCAGTTTTTCTTTGTTAATTTTCTGTCCAACACTTCTTCAACCTGACATAATTAATACAAAAATTTATTATTCGGAAGCCTAAACGAAGGAATTTGGCTAAAATCCTGTGATCTCGGGTGTCTGTCTCGAGACCAATTTCTGGGGCCGTTTCTAATCAACCTACCAAAATTTGGCTCATTCCGACACCGTCACGACAAATGACGAAATTTCCCCTCGTGCAGTTTTTCTTTGTTAATTTTCTGTCTAGCATTTCTTCAACCTGACATAATTAATACGAAAAATAATTATTCGGAGGCCTAAACGAAGGAATTTGGCTAAAATCCCATGATCCCGGGTCTGTGTCCCGAGTCCAATTTATGGGCCCATTTCCAATCAACTTGCCGAATTTCGGCCAATTCCAACACCATCGCGACAAATGACGAAATTGCACCTGGTGCGGTTTTGCGTTGTTAATTTTCTATCCAACACATCTTCAGCCAGACATAATTAATACGGAAATTAATTATTCGGAGGCCTAAACCAAGGAATTTAGCTAAAATCCTGTGACCCCGTGTTTGTGCCCCGAGTCCAATTTTCGGGGCCGTTTCCAATCAACCTACCAAATTTCGGCCCGTTCCGACACCGTCGCGACAAATGACGAAATTGTCCCTGGTGTTGTTTTACGTTGTTGATTTTCTGTCCAACACATCTTCAGTCGAACATAATTAGCACGAAAATTAATTATTCGGAGGCCTAAACGAAGGAATTTGGCTAAAATCTTGTGATCCTGGGTCTATGACCCAAGTCCAATTTCAGGGTCCGTTTCTAATCAACCTGCCAAATTTCGGCCTATTCCGACACCGTCGCGACAAATGACAAAATTGCCCCTGGTGCGGTTTTACGTTGTTAATTTTCTATCCATCACATCTTCAACCTGACATAATTAGTACGGAAATTAATTAATCGGAGGCCTAAATGAAGGAATTTGTCTAAAATCCTGTGATCCCGTGTCTGTGCCCCGAGTCCAATTTCTGGGGCCATTTCTAATCAACCTACCAAAATTTGGCCCATTCCGACACCGTCACGACAAATGACGAAATTTTCCCTCGCGCAGTTTTTCTTTGTTAATTTTCTGTCCAGCATTTCTTCAACCTGACATAATTAATACAAAAAATAATTATTCGGAGGCCTAAACGAAGGAATTTGGCTGAAATCCCATGATCTCGGGTCTGTGTCCCGAGTCCAATTTATGGGCCCATTTCCAATCAACTTGCCGAATTTCGGCCAATTCCAACACCATCGCGACAAATGACGAAATTGCACCTGGTGCGATTTTGCGTTGTTAATTTTCTATCCAACACATCTTCAGCCAGACATAATTAATACGGAAATTAATTATTCGGAGGCCTAAACCAAGGAATTTAGCTAAAATCCTGTGATCCCGTGTCTGTGCCCCGAGTCCAATTTTCGGGGCCGTTTCCAATCAACCTACCAAATTTCGGCCCGTTCCGACACCGTCGCGACAAATGACGAAATTGTCCCTGGTGCTGTTTTACGTTGTTAATTTTCTGTCCAACACATCTTCAGCCGAACATAATTAGTACGAAAATTAATTATTCGGAGGCCTAAACGAAGGAATTTGGCTAAAATCCCGTGATCCTGGGTCTATGACCCAAGTCCAATTTCAGGGTCCGTTTCCAATCAACCTGCCAAATTTCGGCCTATTCCGACACCGTCGCGACAAATGACAAAATTGCCCCTGGTGCGGTTTTACGTTGTTAATTTTCTATCCATCACATCTTCAACCTCACATAATTAGTACGGAAATTAATTAATCGGAGGCCTAAACGAAGGAATTTGTCTAAAATCCTGTGATCCCGTGTCTGTGCCCCGAGTCCAATTTCTGGGGCCGTTTCCAATCAACCTACCAAATTTCAGCCCATTCCGACACCTTCGCGACAAATGGCGAAATTGCCCCTAGTGCTGTTTTGCGTTGTTAATTTTCTATCCAACACATCTTCACCCGAACATAATTAATACGGAAATTAATTATTTGGAGGCCTAAACGAAGAAATTTGGCTAAAATCCCGTGATCCCGGGTCTGTGCTCCGTGTCCAATTTCTCGGGCAGATTCCAATCAACCTGCAAAATTTTGGCCCATTTCGGCAACGTTGCGACAAATGACGAAATTGCCCCTAGTGCGATTTTTCTTTGTTAATTTTCTATCCAACACTTCGTCAACCTGACATAATGAATACGGAAATTAATTATTTGGAGGCTTAAATGTTGGAATTTGGCTAAAATCCCATGACTCGAGTCTATGCCTTGAGTCCAATTTCTAGGGCCGTTTCCAATCAACCTACCAATTTTTGGCCCATTCCGACACCGTTGCGACAAATGACGAAATTGCCCCGGTGCAATTTTTCTTTGTTAATTTTCTGTCCAACACTTCTTCAACCTGACATAATTAATACGAAAATTTATTATTCAGAAGCATAAACGAAGGAATTTGGCTAAAATCCCGTGATCTCTGGTCTCTGCCCCGAGTCCAATTTCTGGGGCCGTCTCCAATCAACTTGCCAAAATTCGGCCCATTCCAACACCGTCGCGACAAATGAGGAAATTTTCCCTTGAACAGTTTTTCTTTGTTAATTTTCTGTCCAACACTTCTTCAACCTGACATAATTAATACGGAAATTAATTATTCGAAGGCTTAAACGAAGGAATTTGGGTAAAATCCCGTGATCCCGGGTCTGTGCCCCGAGTCCAATTTCTGGGTCCGTTTCAAATCATCATGCCAAATTTCGGCCCATTTCAACATCGTCGTGAAAAATGACAAATTTGCCCCTGGTGCAGTTTTTCGCTGTTAATTTTCTGTCCAACACATCTACGACCTGACATAATTAATACGAAATTTAATTATTCGGAGGTCCAAACGAAGGAATTTGGCTAAAATCCCATGATCCTGGGTCTATGCCCCGAGTCCAATTTCTGGGGCCAATTCCAATCATCCTGCCAAATTTTGGCCCATTCCGACGCCGTCACGACAAATGACAAAATTGCCCCTGGTGCGGTTTTGTGTTAATTTTCTGTCCAACATATCTTCAACCTAACAAAATTAATACGGAAATTAATTATTCGGAGGCCTAAACGAAGGAATTTAGGTAAAATCCCGTGATCCCAACTCCGTACCCCAAGTCCAATTTCTCGGGCCGTTTCCAATCAACCTGCCAAATTTCGGCCCATTCCGACATCGTCGCGACAAATGACGAAATTTACCCTGGTTCGATTTTTCTTTGTTAATTTTCTGTTCAACACATCTTCAGCCTGACATAATTAATACGAAAATTAATTATTCGGAGGCCTAAACGAAGGAATTTGGCTAAAATCCCATGATCCTAGCTTTGTGCCCCGAGCCCCATTTCTGGGGTCGTTTCCAATCAGCCTACCAAATTTCGGCCCATTCCGACATCTTCGCGACAAATGCCAAAATTTCCCCTTGTGCGGTTTTGCGTTATTGATTTTCTGTCCAACGCATCTTCATCCTGACATAATTAATACAGAAATTAATTATTCGGAGGCCTAAGCAGGGAATTTGGCTAAAATCCTGCGACCCTGAGTCTGTGCCCCGAGTCCAATTTCTCGGGCTGTTTCCAATCAACCTGCCAAATTTCGGCTCATTCCGCCACCGTCGCGACAAATGACGAAATTTCCCCTCGTGCGGTTTTTCTTTGTTAATTTTCTGTCCAACACATCTTTAGCCTGACATAATTAATATGGAGATTTATTATTCGGAGGCCTAAACGAAGGCATTTGGCTGAAATTCCGTGATCCCGGCTCTGTGCCTCGAGCCCAATTTGTAGGGCCGTTTCCAATCAACCTTCCAAATTTCGGCCCTTTCCGACACCGTTGCGACAAATGACGAAATTGCCCCCAGTGCGATTTTGCGTTGTTAATTTTTTGTCCAACACATCTTCAGCCTGACATAATTAATAAGGAAATTAATTATTCGAAGGCCTGAACGAAGGAATTTGGCTAAAATCCCGTGATGCCGAGTCTGTGCCCCGAGTGCAATTTCTGGGGCCGCTTCCTATCAACCTGCCAAATTTCAGCCCATTCTGACACTGTCGTGACAAACGACAAAATAAACCAAGGTGTGGTTTGGAAATTAATTATTCGGAGGATTAAACGTGGGAATTTGGCTAAAATCCTATGATACCGTGTCTGTGCTCCGAGTCCAGTTTCTTGGGCTGTTTCCAAACAACCAGCCAAATTTCGGCCCATTTCGACACCGTCGCAACAAATGACGAAATTGCCCCTTGTGCGGTTTTTCTTTGTTAATTTTTTGTCAAACACTTCTTCATCCTGACATAAATAGTACGAAAATTAATTATTCGGAGGCCTAAAGGAAGGAATTTGGCTAAAATCCCATGATCCAGGATCTATAACCCGAGTCTAATTTCTGGGGCCGTTTCCAATCAACCAGCCAAATTTTGACCCGTTCCGACACCGTCGCGACGAATGACGAAATTGCCTCTGATGCGATTTTGCGTTGTTAATTTTCTGTCCAACACAACATCAACCTGACCTAATTAAAACGAAAATTAATTATTCGAAGGCCTAAACGAAGGAATTTGGCCAAAATCCCTTGATCCTGGGTCTGCGCACCGAGTCCAGTTTCTTGGGCTGCTTCCAATCAACCTGCCAAATTTCGGCCCATTCCGACACCGTCACGACAAATGATAAAATTACCCCTGGTGCGGTTTGGAAATTAATTATTCGGAGGACCAAACGAGGGAATTTGGCTAAAATCGTGCGATCTCGGGTCTGTGCCCCGAGTCTAATTTCTCGGGCCGTTTCCAATCAACCTGCCAAATTTCGGCCCATTCCGACACCGTCGCGACAAATGACGAAATTGCCCCCTGGTGCGATTTTTCTTTGTTAATTTTCTATCCAACACTTATTCAACCTGACATAATTAGTACGAAAATTAATTATTCGGAGGCCTAAACGAAGGAATTTGGCTAAAATCCCGTGATCCAGGGTCTATGACCCAAGTCCAATTTTTGGGACCGTTTCCAATCAACCTGCTAAATTTCGGCCCATTCCGACACTGTCGCGACGAATGACGAAATTGCCCTTGATGCAGTTTTGCGTTGTTAATTTTCTGTCCAACACATCTTCAGCCTGACATAATTAATACAGAAATTAAGTATTCGGAGGCCTAAACGAAGGAATTTGTCTAAAATCCCGTGATCCCAGGTCTGTGCCCTGAGTCCAATTTATCGGGCCGTTTCCAATCAACCTGCCAAATTTCGTCCCATTTCTACACCGTCGCGACAAATGAAAACATTGCCCCTTGGTGCGGTTTTACATTGTTAATTTTCTGTCCAACACATCTTCAACCTGACATAATTAATACGAAAATTAATTATTCGGAGGCCTAAACGAAGGAATTTGGTTAAAATCCCAGGGTCTTGCCACGAGTCCAATTTCTTGGGCCGTTTCCAATCAACCTGCCAAATTTTGGCCCATTCCGACACCGTTGCGACAAATGATGAAATTTCCCTTGGTGCGGCTTTTCTTTGTTAATTTTCTGTCCAACACCTCTTCAACCTGACATAATTAATACTAAAGTTAATTATTCGGAGGCATAAACGATGGAATTAGGCTAAAATCCCGTGATCCCGGGTATGAGCCCGAGTCCAATTTTTGGGTCCGTTTTCAATCAACTGGCAAAATTTCGGCCCATTCCGACACCGTCGCGAAAATGACGAAATTACGCCTGGTACGAATTTGCGTTGTTAATTGTCTATCTAACACATCTTCAACCTGACATAATTAATACGGAAATTAATTATTCGGAGGCCAAAACGAAGGAATTTGGCTAAAATCCCGTGATCCTGGGTCTGTATCCCTAGTCCAATTTTTGGGGCCGTTTCCAATCAACCTGCCAAATTTCGGCCAATTCCGACACCGTCGTGACAAATGACAAAATTTCCCCTTGTGCGGTTTTTATTTGTTAATTTTCTGTTCAACACTTCTTCAACCTAACATAATTAATTTGGAAATTAATTATTCGGAGGCCTAAATGAAGGAATTTGGCTAAAATCCCGTGATCCCGGGTCTGTGTCCCATGTCCAATTTATGGGGCCGTTTCCAATCAACCTGCCAAATTTCGGCCCATTCCGACACCGTCGCGACAAATGACGAAATTGCCCCTGGTGCAGTTTTGCGTTGTTAATTTTCTGTCCAACACATTTTAAGCCTGACATAATTAGTACGAAATTAATTATTCGGAGGCCTGAACGAAGGAATTTGGGTAAAATCCCATGATACCGTGTCTGTGCCCCGAGTCCAATTTCTGGGGCCGTTTCTAATCAACCTGCCAAAATTTTGTCCATTCCGACACCGTCACGACAAATGAAGAAATTGCCCTTGGTGCGGTTTTAAGTTGTTAATTTTCTGTCCAACACATCTTCAGCCTGACATAATTAGTACAAAAATTATTTATTTGGAGGCCTAAACGAAGGAATTTTGCTAGAATCCCGTGATCCCGTGTCTGTGCCCCGAGTCCAATTTCTAGGGCCGTTTCCAATCAACCTGCCAAATTTCAGCCCATTCCGACACTGTCACGACAAATGACGAAATTGCCCCTGGTGCGATTTTGCGTTGTTAATTTTCTGTCCAACACTGCTTCAGCCTAACATAATTAATACAAAAATTTATTATTCGGAGGTCTAAACGGACGAATTTGGCTAAAATCCTGTGATCCCAGGTTTGTGCCCCGAGTCCAATTTCTGGGGCCATTTCCAATCAACCTGCTAAAATTCGGCCCATTCCGACACCGTCGCGACAAATGACGAAATTTCCCCCGGTGCGGTTTGGAAATTAACTATTCGGAGGCCTAAATGATGGATTTTGGCTAAAATTCCGAGATCTCGGGAAGCCCGAGTCCAATTTCCAGGGCCGTTTCCAATCAACCTGCCAAATTTCGTCCCATTCCGACACCGTCACGACAAATGACGAAATTGCCCTGGTATAGTTTTTCTTTGTTAATTTTCTGTCCAACACTTCTTCAACCTGACATAATTAATACGAAAATTAATTATTCGGAGGCCTAAACGAACGAATTTGGCTAAAATCCCGTGATCCCGGGTCTGTGCCCCGAGTCCAATTTCTGGGTCCGCTTCAAATCATCCTGCCAAATTTCGGCCCATTTCAACACCGTCGCGACAAATAACAAATTTGCCCCTAGTGCAGTTTTACGTTGTTAATTTTTTGTTCAACGCATCTACGACCTGACATAATTAATACGAATATTAATTATTCGGAGGTCTAAACGAAGGAATTTGGCTAAAATCCCGTGACCCCGGGTCTGACTCTCGAGTCCAATTTCTCAGGCCCTTTCCAATCAACCTGCCAAATATCGGCCCATTCCGACATCGTCGGGATAACTGACGAAATTGCCCCAGGTGCGATTTTTCTTTGTTAATTTTCTATCCAACACTTTTTCAACCTGACATAATTAATGAGGAAAATTAATTATTCGGAGGCTTAAACGAAGGATTTTGGCTAAAGTCCCGTGATCCCGGGCCTATGCCCCGACCTGAATTTCTAGGGCCATTTCCAATAAACCTGCCGAATTTTGGCCCATTCTGACGCCGTCACGACAAATGACAAAATTGCCCCTAGTGCGATTTTGCGTTGTTAATTTTCTGTCCAACACATCTTCAGCCTGACATAATTAATACGAAAATTAATTATTCGAAGGCCTAAACGAAGGAATTTGGCTAAAATCCCATGATTCCGGGTCTGTGCCTCGAGTCCAATTTCTAGATCCGTTTCCAATCAACCTACCAAATTTTGGCCCATTCCGACACCGTCACGATAAATGACAAAATTGCCCCTGGTGCAGTTTTGCGATGTTAATTTTCTGTCCAACACATCTTCAACCTAACATAATTAATACGAAAATTAATTATTCAGAGGTCAAAATGAAAGAATTTGGCTAAAATCCCGTGATCCTGGGTCTGTGCCCCGAGTCCAATTTCTAGGGCCGTTTCCAATCAACCTGCCAAATTTCGGCCCATTCCGACACCGTCACGACAAATGACGAAATTTCCCCTTGTGCGGTTTTTCTTCGTTAATTTTATGTCCAACACTTCTTCAACCTGACATAATTAACACAGAAAATAATTATTCGGAGGCCTAAACGATGGAATTTGGCTAAAATCCCATGATCCCGGGTTTGTGTCCCGAGTCCAATTTATGGGGCTGTTTCCAATCAACTTGCCAAATTTCGGCCAATTCCAACACCGTCGCGACAAATGACGAAATTACCCCTGGTGCGATTTTACGTTGTTAATTTTCTGTCCAACACATCTTCAGCCTGACATAATTAATACGGAAATTAAGTATTCGGAGGCCTAAATGAGGGAATTTGGCTAAAATCCTGTAATCTCGTGTCCGTGCCTCGAGTCCAATTTCAGGGGCCGTTTCCAATCAACTTTCCAAATTTCGGCCCATTCCGACACCGTCGCGACAAATGACAAAATTTCCCCGGTGCAGTTTTTCTTTGTTAATTTTCTGTCCAATACTTCTTCAACCGACATAACTAATACGAAAATTTATTATTCGGAGGCCTAAACGAAAGAATTTGGCTAAAATCCCGTGATCTCGGGTCATTGCCCCGAGTCCAATTTCTGTGGCCGTTTCCAATCAACCAGCCAAAATTCGACCCATTCCGACACCATCGCGACATATGACAAAATTGCCCCCGGTGCAGTTTGGAAATTAATTATTCGGAGGCCTAAATGAGGGATTTTGGCTAAAGTCCCGAGATCCCGGGACAGTGCCCCGAGTCCAATTTCTAGGGCCGTTTCCAATCAACCTGCCAAATTTCGGCCCATTCCGACACCGTCGCGATAAATGACGAAATTACCCCTGGTGCAGTTTTTCTTTGTTAATTTTTTGTCCAACACTTCTTCAACATGACATAATTAATGAGGAAAATTAATTATTCGAAGGCTTAAATGAAGAAATTTGGCTAAAGTCTCGTGATCCCGGGTCTGTGCCCTGACTCCAATTTCTTGGGCCGTTTCCAATCAACCTGCCAAATTTAGGCCCATTCCGACGTCGTCCCGACAAATGACAAAATTGCCCCTAGTGCGGTTTTACGTTGTTAATTTTTTGTCCAACACATCTTCAGCCTGACATAATTAATATAGAAATTAATAATTCGGAGGCCTAAACGAAGGAATTTGGCTAAATTCCCGTGATCCCGGGTCTGTGCCCCGAGACCAATTTCTGGGGCCGTTTCCAATCAACCTGCCAAATTTCGGCCCATTCCGACACCGTCACGACAAATGACAAAATTGCCCTTGGTGCAGTTTTGCGTTGTTAATTTTTTGTCCAACACATCTTCAACCTGATATAATTTATAGAAAAATTAATTATTCGGAGGCCAAAACGAAGGAATTTGGCTAAAATCCCGTGATCCTGGGTCTGTGCCCCGAGTCCAATTTCTGGGGCCGTTTCCAATCAACCTGCCAAATTTCAGCCCATTTGCGATTTTTCTTTGTTAATTTTTTGTCCAACACATCTTCAACCTGATATAATTTATAGAAGAATTAATTATTCGGAGGCCTAAACGAAGGAATTTGGCTAAAATCCCGTGATCCTGGGTCTGTGCCCCGAGTCCAATTTCTGGGGCCGTTTCCAATCAACATGCCAAATTTCGGCCCATTTCGACACCATCACGACAAATGACGAAATTTCCCCCCGTGCGGTTTTTCTTTGTTAATTTTCTGTCCAACTCTTCTTTAGCATGACATAATTAATACGAAAAATAATTATTCGGAGGCCTAAACGAAGGAATTTGGCTAAAATCCCATGATCCTGGGTCTGTGTCCCAAGTACAATTTATTGGGCCGTTTCCAATCAACCTGCCAAATTTCAGCCCATTCCAACACCGTCGCGACAAATGATGAAATTTCCCTTGGTGCAGTTTTGCGTTGTTAATTTTCTGTCCAACACATCTTCAGCCGGACATAATTAATATGAAAATTAATTATTCGGAGGTCTAAATGAAGGAATTTGGCTAAAATCCTGTGATCCCGTGTCTTTGCCCCAAGTCCAATTTCTGGGGCCATTTCCAATCAACCTACCAAATTTCGGTCCATTCTGACACCGTCGGGACAAATGACGAAATTCCCCCAAGTGCTGTTTTGCGTTGTAAATTTTCTGTCCAACACATCTTCAGCCGAACATAATTAATACGAAAATTAATTATTCGGAGGCCCAAACGAAGGAATTTTGCTAGAATCCCGTGATCCCGGGTCTGTGCCTCGTGTCCAATTTCTGGGGCTGTTTCCAATCAACCTGCCAAATTTCGGCCCATTCTGGCACCGTCGTGACAAATGACGAAATTGCCCCTATTGCTATTTCGCGTTGTTAATTTTTTGTCCAACACATCTTCAGCCGAACATAATTAATACGGAAATTAATTATTCGGAGGCCTAAATGAAGGAATTTGGCTAAAATCCAGTGATTCCGTGTCTGTGCCCGGTGTCCAATTTCTCGGGCCGATTCCAATCAACCTGGTAAATTTCGGCCCATTCCGACAACGTCGCGATAAATGGCGAAATTGCCCCTAGTGCGATTTTTCTTTGTTAATTTTCTGTCCAATAATTAATACGAAAATTAATTATTTGGAGGCCTAAATGAAGGAATTTGGCTAAAATCCCGTGACCCGGGTCTATGCCCCGAGTCCAATTTCTGGGGCCGTTTCCAATCAACCTACTAAATTTTAGCCCATTTCGACACCGTCGCGACAAATGACAAAATTGCCCCGGTGCAGTTTTTCTTTGTTAATTTTCTATCCAACACTTCTTCAACCCGACATAATTAATATGGAAATTAGTTATTTGGAGGCCTAAAGGAAGATATTTGGCTAAAATCCCGTGATCTCATGTCTATGTCCCGAGTCCAATTTCTGGGGCCGTTTCCAATCGACCTGCTAAATTTCGACCCTTTCCGACATCGTCGCGACAAATGACAAAATTGCCCCTAGTGCGATTTTGCGTTGTTAATTTTCTGTCCAACACATCTTCAACCTAACATAATTAATACGAAAATTAATTATTCGGAGGCCCTGCCAAATTTCGGCCCATTCTGGCACCGTCGTGACAAATGACGAAATTTCCCCTGGTTCGATTTTTCTTTGTTAATTTTCTGTCCAACACATCTTCAACCTAACATAATTAATACGAAAATTAATTATTCGAAGGCCTAAACGAAGGAATTTGGGTAAAATCCAGTGATCCCGAGTCCGTACCCCGAGTCCAATTTCTCGGGCCGTTTCCAATCAACCTGCCAAATTTTGGCCCATTCCGACATCATCGCGACAAATGACGAAATTTCCCCTGGTTCGATTTTTCTTTGTTAATTTTCTGTTCAACACATCTTCAGCCTGACATAATTAATACGAAAATTAATTATTCGGAGGCCTAAATGAAGGAATTTGGCTAAAATCTCGTGATCCTGGCTCTGTGCCCCGAGCCCCATTTCTAGGGCCGTTTCCAATCAGCCTTCCGAATTTCGGCCCTTTCCGACATCGTCGCGACAAATGACGAAATTTCCCTTGTGCGGTTTTACATTATTTATTTTCTGTCCTACGCATCTTCATCCCGACATAATTAATGCAGAAATTAATTATTCGAAGGCCTAAACGAGGGAATTTGGCTAAAATCCTGCGATCCCGGGTCTGTGCCCCGAGTGTAATTTCTAGGGCCGTTCCCAATAAAACTACCAAATTTCGGCCCATTTCGACATCGTCGCGACAAATGACGATATTTCCCTTGGTGCGGTT
Source organism: Olea europaea var. sylvestris (assembly GCF_002742605.1). NCBI lineage: Eukaryota > Viridiplantae > Streptophyta > Magnoliopsida > Lamiales > Oleaceae > Olea > Olea europaea. The sequence goes on along the minus strand of NC_036253.1, from coordinate 8,074,028 downwards.
TTTCTTTGATAATTTTCTGTACAACACATCTTCAGTGAGACATAATTAATACGAAAATTAACTATTCGGAGGCCTAAAGGAAGGAATTTGGCTAAAATCCCGGGATGCAATGTCTATAAATCTGGTACCGTTTCCAATAAACCTGCCAAATTTCGGCCCATTCCGACACTGTCGTGACAAATGACGAAATTGCCCTCGATGCGGTTTTGCGTTGTTAATTTTCTGTCCAACACAACTTCAACCTGACATAACTAAAACGAAAATTAATTATTCAGAGGCCTAAACGAAGGAATTTGGCCAAAATCCCGTGATCTTGGGTCTGGGCACCGAGTCTAGTTTCTCGGGCCGCTTCCAATCAACCTACCAAATTTCGGCCCATTCCGACACCATCGCGACAAATGACAAAATTGCCCGTCGTATGGTTTGGAAATTAATTATTCGGAGGCCAAAACGAAGGAATTTGGCTAAAATCCTGTGATCCAGGGTCTGTGCCTTGAGCCCAATTTCTGGGGCCGTTTCCAATCAACCTGCCAAATTTCAACCCATTTCGACATCGTCGCGACAAATGACAAAATTGCCCTGGGTGCGATTTTACGTTGTTAATTTTTTGTCCAACACATCTTCAACCTAACTAATTAATACGGAAATTAATTATTCGGAGGCCTAAACGAAGAAATTTGGCTAAAATCCTGTGATCCCGGGTCTGTGCCCCGAGTCCAATTTATCGGGCTGTTTCCAATCAACCTGCCAAATTTCGGCCCATTTCGACACTGTCGCGACAAATGATGAAATTTCCCTTGGTGTGGTTTTTCTTTGTTAATTTTCTGTCCAACACATCTTCAGCCAGACATATTTATTATGGAAATTAATTATTCAGAGGCTTAAACGAAGGAATTTGGCTAAAATCCCGTGATCCCGGCTCTATGCCCCGAGCCCAATTTCTGGGGCCGTTTCCAATCAACCTGTCAAATTTTGGCCCATTCCTACACCATCGCAACAAATGACGAAATTGCCCCTAGTGCGATTTTGCGTTGTTAATTTTCTGTCCGACACATCTTCAGCCTGACATAATTAATAAGGAAATTAATTATTCGAAAGCCGGAACGAAGGAATTTAGCCAAAATCCCGTGATACCGAGTCTGTACCCCGAGTGCAATTTCTGGGGCCGCTTCCAATCAACTTGCAAAATTTTGGTCCATTTCGACACCGTCGCGACAAATGACAAAATTACCCCGGTGCAGATTTTTTTTGTTAATTTTCTGTCCAACACTTCTTCAACCTAACATAATTAATACGAAAATTAATTATTCAGAGGCCTAAAGGAAGGGATTTGGCTAAAATCCCGTGATCTCGGGTCTATGCCCCGAGTCCAATTTTTGGGGCCGTTTCCATCAACCTGCCAAATTTCGACCCTTTTCGACATCGTCGCGACAAATGACAAAATTGCCCCTAGTGCGATTTTGCGTTGTTAATTTTTTGTCAACCACATCTTCAACCTAACATAATTAACACGAAAATTAATTATTTGTAGGCCTAAATGAAGGAATTTGGGTAAAATCCCGTGATCCCGAGTCCATAACACGAGTCCAATTTCTCGGGCCGTTTCCAATCAACCTGCCAAATTTCGGCCCATTCTGACAACGTCGCGACAAATGACGAAATGTCCCCTAGTTCGGTTTTTCTTTATTAATTTTCTGTTCAACACATCTTCAACCTGACATAATTAATACGAAAATTAATTATTCGAAGGCCTAAACAAAGGAATTTGGCTAAAATCCCGTGATCCTGGCTCTGTGCCCTAAGCCCCATTTCTGGGGCCGTTTCCAATCAGCCTACCAAATTTCGACCCATTCCGACACCCTTGCGACAAATGATGAAATTTCCCCTTGTGCGGTTTTGCGTTATTTATTTTCTGTCCAACGCATCTTCATCCTGACTTAATTAATACAGAAATTAATTATTCGAAGGCCTAAACAAAGGAATTTGGCTAAAATCCCGTGATCCCGGGTATGTGCCCCGAGTCCAATTTCTGGGACCGTTTCCAATCAACCCGCCAAATTTCAGCCCATTCCGACATCGTCACAACAAATGACAAAATTGCCCCTGGTGCGGTTTGGAAATTAATTATTCGGAGGCCTAAACGAGGGAATTTGGCTAAAATCCTGCGATCCTGGGTCTATGCCCCGAGTCTAATTTCTGTGGCCGTTCCAATCAACCTGCCAAATTTCGGCCCATTTCGACACCATCATGATTAATGACGAAATTTCCCCTGGTGCGATTTTTCTTTGTTAATTTTCTGTCCAATACTTTTTCAACCTGACATAATTAATACGGAAATTAATTATTCAGAGGCCCAAATGAAGGAATTTGGCTAAAAACCCGTGATCCCGAGCCTGTGCCCCGAGTCCAATTTCTGGGGCCGTTTCCAATCAACTTGCAAAATTTCGGCCCATTCCGATGCCGTCGCGTCAAATGATAAAATTGCCCCTGGTGCGATTTTGCATTGTTAATTTTCTGTCTAACACATCTTCAACCTGACATAATTAATATGGAAATTAATTATTTCGCGGCCTAAACGTAGAAATTCGGCTAAAATCCCGTGATCCTGGGTCTGTGCCTCGAGTCCAATTTCTGGGGTCATTTCCAATCAACTTACCAAATTTTGGCCCATTTCGATACCGTCGCGACAAATGACATAATTGCCCCTGGTGCGGTTTTGCGTTGTTAATTTTCTATCCAACACTTCTCTAACCTGACATAATTAATATAGAAATTAATTATTCGGAGGCCTAAACGAAAGAATTTGGCTAAAATCCCGTGATCCCGGGCTTGTGCCCGACCCCAATTTCTGGGGTCATTTCCAATCAACCTGCCAAATTTCGGCCCATTCCGACACAGTCGCGACAAATGACAAAATTGCCCCTGGTGCGGTTTTACGTTGTTAATTTTCTGTCCAACACAACTTCAACCTGACATAATTAAAATGAAAATTAATTATTCGAAGGCCTAAATGAAGGAATTTGTCTAAAATCCAGTGATTCAGGATCTGTGCACCGAGTCCAGTTTCTTGAGCCGCTTCCAATCAACTTGCCAAATTTCAGCCCATTCCGACGCTGTCGCGTCAAATGATAAAATTGCTCCTAGTGCGATTTTGCGTCGTTAATTTTCTGTCCAACACATCTTAAACTTGACATAATTAATATGGAAATTAATTATTTGGCGGCCTAAACGTAGAAATTCGGCTAAAATCCCATGATCCTGGGTCTGTACCCCGAGTCCAATTTCTGGGGTCGTTCCCAATCAACCTGCCAAATTTCGGCCCATTTCGACACCGTCGCGACAAATGACATAATTGCCCTTGGTGCGGTTTTGCGTTGCTAATTTTCTATCCAACACTTCTTAAACCCAACATAATTAATATGGAAATTAATTATTCGAAGGCCTAAACGAAGGAATTTGGCTAAAATCCCATTATCTCGGCTCTGGGCCCCGAGCCCAATTTCTAGGGCCGTTTCCAATCAACCTTCCAAATTTTGGCCCTTTCCGACACCGTCGCGACAAATGACAAAATTGCTCCTGGTGCGATTTTGCATTGTTAATTTTCTATCCAACACATCTTCAGCCTGACATAATTAATAAGGAAATTAATTATTCGAAGGCCTGAATGAAGGAATTTGGCTAAATTCCCGTGATACCAAATCTGTGCCCCGAGTGCAATTTTTGGGGCTGCTTCTAATCAACCTGCCAAATTTCGGCCCATTCCGACACCGTCGCGACAAATGACAAAATTAACCCTCGTGCGGTTTGGAAATTAATTATTCGGAGGACTAAACGAGGGAATTTGGCTAAAATCCTGTGATCTCGGGTCTGTGATCCGAGTCCAATTTCTTGGGCCATTTCCAATCTACCTGCCAAATTTTGGCCCATTCCGACACCGTCGCGACAAATGACGAAATTACCCCCGGTGCGGTTTTTCTTTGTTAATTTTTTGTCCAACACTTCTTCATCCTGACATAGTTAGTATGAAAATTAATTATTCGGAGGCCTAAAGGAAGGAATTTGGCTAAAATCCCGTGATCCAGGTCTATGACCCGAGTCTAATTTATGGGGCCGTTTCCAATCGACTTGCCAAATTTCGACCTATTCCGACACCATCGCGACGAATGACGAAATTGCCCCTGATGCGGTTTTACGTTGTCAGTTTTCTGTCCAACACAACTTCAACCTGACATAATTAAAACGAAAATTAATTATTCGGAGGCCTAAACGAAGGAATTTGGCCAAAATCTCGTGATCCTGGGTCTGTGCATCGAGTCCAATTGCTCGGGCCGCTTCTAACCAACCTGCCAAATTTCGGCCCATTCCGACAACGTTGCGACAAATGACAAAATTCCCCCTGGTACGATTTGGAAATTAATTATTCGAAGGCCTAAATGAAGGAATTTGGCTAAAATCCTGTGATCCCGGGTTTGTGCTCCGAGTCCAGATTCTGGGGTTGTTTCCAATCAACTTGCCAAATTTCGACCCATTCCGACACCATCGCGACAAATGACAAAATTGCCCCTGGTATGATTTTACGTTTTTAATTTTCTGTCCAACACATCATCAACCTGACATAATTAATACAGAAATTAATTATTCGGAGGCCTAAATGAAGTACTTTGGCTAAAATACCGTGATCCCGGGTCTGTGCCCGGAGTCGAATTTCTCGAGCCATTTCCAATCAACCTGCCAAATTTCGGCTCGTTCCGACACCGTCGCGACAAATGACGAAATTTTCCTTGGTGCGGTTTTTCCTTGTTAATTTTCTGTCCAACACATCTTCAGCTAGACATAATTAATATAGAAATTAATTATTCGGAGGCGAAAATGAAGGAATTTGGCTAAAATCCCGTGATCCCGGCTCTGTGCCCCGAGCCCAATTTTCGGGGCCGTTTCCAATCAACCTGCCAAATTTCGGCCCATTCTGACACCATCGCGACAAATGACGAAATTGCCCTTGGTGCGGTTTTGTGTTGTTAATTTTCTGTCCAACACATCTTCAGCCTAACTTAATTAATAAGAAAATTAATTATTCGAAAGCCGGAACGAAGGAATTTAGCTAAAATCCCGTGATACTGAGTCTGTACCCCGAGTGCAATTTCTGGGGCCGCTTCCGATCAACCTGCCAAATTTCGGCCTATTCCGACACCGTCGCAACAAATGACAAAATTACCCCTGTGCGGTTTGGAAATTAATTATTCGGAGTACCAAACGAGGGAATTTGGCTAAAATCCTGTGATCCCGAGTCTATGCCCCGAGTCCAATTTCTCGGGCCGTTTCCAATCAACCTGTCAAATTTTGGCCCATTCCGACACCGTCGCGACAAATGCCAAAATTGCCCCTGGTGCGATTTTCTTTGTTAATTTTCTGTCCAACACTTATTCAACTTGACAAAATTAGTACGGAAATTAACTATTCGGAGGCCTAAACGAAGGAATTTGGCTAAAATCCCGTGATCCAGGGTCTGCAACCCGAGTCCAATTTCTGGGGCAGTTTCCAATCAACCTGCCAAATTTCGGCCCATTACGACACAGTAGCGACGAATGACCAAATTGCCCCTGATGCGGTTTTGCGTTGTTAATTTTCTGTCCAACACATCTTCAGCCTGACCTAATTAATACGAAAATTAATTGTTCGGAGGCCTAAACGAAGGAATTTGTCTAAAATTCCGTAATCCCAGGTCTGTGCCCCGAGTCAAATTTCTGGGGCCGTTTCCAATCAACCTACCAAATTTCGTCCCATTCCGACACCGTCGCGACAAGTGACAACATTGCCCCTGGTGCAGTTTTATATTGTTAATTTTCGGTCCAACACATCCTCAACATGACATAATTAGTACGAAAATTAATTATTTGGAGGCCGAAACGAAGGAATTTGGCCAAAATCCCGTGATCCCGGGTCTGTGCCCCGAGTCAAATTTATCGGGCCTTTTCCAATCAACCTGCCCAATTTCGGCCCATTCCGACACTGTCGTGACAAATGACAAAATTGCCCCTGGTGCGGTTTGGAAATTAATTATTCAGAGGCCCAAACGAGGGAATTTAGCTAAAATCCTGTGACCCCGGGTCTGTGCCCCGATTCCAATTTCTGGGGCCATTTCCAATCAACCTACCAAATTTTGGCCCATTCCGACACCTTCGCGATAAATGATGAAATTGCCCCTGGTGCTTCCCAGGTCTGTGCCTCGAGTCCAATTTCTGGGGTCGTTTCCAATCAACATACCAAATTTCGTCCCATTCCGACACCGTCACGACAAATGACGAAATTTCCCCTGGTGCGGTTTTTCTTTATTAATTTTCTGTCCAACACATCTTCAACGTGACATAATTAATACGGGAATTAATTATTCGGAGGCCTAAACGAAGGAATTTGGCTAAAATCCCGTGATCCCGGGTCTGTGCCCCAAGTCTAATTTCTGGAGCCGTTTCCAATCAACCTGCCAAATTTCGGCCCATTCCGATACTGTCGAGACAAATGACAAAATTGCCCCCGGTGCGGTTTGGAAATTAATTATTCAGAGGCCTAAACGATGGAATTTAGGTAAAATCCTGTTATCCCGGGTCTGTGCCCCGATTCCAATTTCTGGGGCCATTTCCAATCAACCTGGCAAATTTTGGCCCATTCCGACGCCGTCGCGATAAATGACGAAATTACCCCTGGTGCGGTTTTTCTTTGTTAATTTTCTGTCCAACACTTCTTCAACCTGACATAATTAATACGAAAATTAATTATTCAGAGGCCTAAAAGAAGGGATTTGGCTAAAATCCCGTGATCCCGGTCTGTGCCTCGAGTCCAATTTCTCGTGCCGTTTCCAATCAACCTGCCAAATTTTGGTCGATTCCGACACCGTCGCGACAAATGACGAAATTTTCCCTAGTGCAGTTTGTCTTTGTTAATTTTTTATCCAACACTTCTTCAACCTGACTTAATTAATACGAAAATTAATTATTTAGAGGCATAAACGAAGGAATTTGGCTAAAATTCTATGATCCCGGGTCTGTGCCCTGAGTCCAATTTCTGGGGCTGTTTCGAATCAACCTGCCAAATTTCAGCCCATTCCGACACTGTCGCGACAAATGACAAAATTGCCCCTGGTACGGTTTTTCTTTGTTAATTTTCTTTCCAACACTTCTTCATCCTAACATAATTAGTATGGAAATTAATTATTCGGATGCCTAAACGAAGGAATTTGGCTAAAATCCCGTGATCCAGGGTCTATGACCCAGGTCCAATTTCTGGGGCCGTTTCCAATAAACTTTCCAAATTTCGGCCCATTCCGACACCGTCGTGACGAATGACGAAATTGCCCCTGATGTGGTTTTGCATTGTTAATCTTCTGTCCAACACATCTTCAACCTGAAATAATTAACACAAAAATTAATCATTCGGAGGCCTAAATGAAGGAATTTGGCTGAAATCCCGTGATCCCGGGTTTGTGCCCCGAGTCCAATTTCTGGGGCCGTTTCCGATCACCCTGCCAATTTTCATCCCATTCCGACACCGTCGCGACAAATGACAAAATTGCCCCTAGTGCGGTTTTACGTTGTTAGTTTTCCTTCCAGTACATCTTCAACATGACATAATTAGTACGAAAATTAATTATTCGGTGGCCTAAACGAAGGAATTTGGCCAAAGTTCCGTGATCCCAGGTCTGTGCCCCGAGTCCAATTTCTGGGGTCGTTTCCTATCAACCTGGCAAATTTGGGCCCATTCCGACACTGTCGCGATAAATGACGAAATTGCCCGTGCTGCGATTTTTCTTTGTTAATTTTCTGTTCAGCAATTCATCAGCCTGACATAATTAATACGAAAATTAATTATTCAGAGGCCTAAACGAAGGAATTTGGCGAAAATCCCACAATCCCGGGTCTATGCCACAAGTCCAATTTCTAGGGCCATTTCCAATCAACCTGCCAAATTTTGGTCCATTCCGACACCGTCGCGACAAATGACAAAATTGCCCTTGGTGCAGTTTTTCTTTGTTAATTTTCTGTCCAACTCTTCTTCAACCTGGCATAATTAATACAGAAATTAATTAATCGGAGGGCTAAACGAAGGAATTTGGGTAAAATCCCGTGACCTCGGGTCTATTCCACGAGTCCAATTGCTGGGGCCGTTTCCAAGCAACCTGCAAAATTTCAATCGATTTCGACATCGTCGCGACAAATGACAAAATAGCCCCTAGGGCGATTTTGCATTGTTAATTTTCTGTCCAACACATCGTCAACTTGACATAATTAATGCTGAAATTAATTATTCGGAGGCTTAAACGAAGGAATTTGGCTAAAGTCCCGTGATTCTAGGTCTGTACCTCGAGTCCAATTTCTCGGGCGGTTTCCAATCAACCTGCCAAATTTCGGCCCATTCCGTCAACGTCGCGACAAATGACGAAATTGCCACCGGTGCGGTTTTGCGTTGTTAATTTTCTATCCAACACATCTTCAAACATGACATAATTAATACGGAAATTAATCACTCGGAGCCCTAAATAAAGGAATTTGGCTAAAATACCATGATAGTAGGTCCGTGCCTCGAGTCCAATTTTTGGGGCCATTTCCAATCAACCTGCCAAATTTCGGCCCATTTCGACACCGTCGTGACAAATGACGAAATTACCCCTGGTACGATTTTGCGTTGTCAATTTTCTGTCCAACATATCTTCAGCTTGACATAATTAATACGAAAATTAATTATTCGGAGGCCTAAACGAAGGAATTTGGCTAAAATCCTGTGATACCGAATCTGTGCCCCGAGTCCAATTTCTGGGGCCGTTTCCAATCAACCTACCAAATTTCAGCCCATTCCGATGCCATCGCGACAAATGATGAAATTGCCCTTGGTGCAATTTTTCTTTGTTAATTTTCTGTCCAACACTTCTTGAACCTGACATAATTAATACGAAAATTAATTATTTAGAGGCCTAAATGAAGGAATTTGGCTAAAATCCCGTGATCCCGGGTCTGTGTCTCGAGTCCAATTTCTGGAGCCGTTTCCAATCAACCTGCTAAATTTCGGCCCATTCCGACACTGTCGCGACAAATGACGAAATAACCCCTGGTACGGTTTTGCGTTGTCAATTTTCTGTCCAACACATCTTCAGCTTGACATAATTAATACGAAAATTAATTATTCGAAGGCCTAAACAAAGGAATTTGGCTAAAATCCCGTGATCCCAGGTCTATGTCTCGAGTCCAATTTCTGGAGCCGTTTCCAATCAACCTGCCAAATTTCGGCCCATTCTAACACTGTCGCGACAAATGACGAAATTACCCCTGGTACGATTTTGCGTTGTCAATTTTCTGTCCAACACATCTTCAGCTTGACATAATTAATACGAAAATTAATTATTCGAAGGCCCAAACGAAGGAATTTGGCTAAAATCCCGTGATACCGAGTCTGTGCCCCGAGTCCAATTTCTGGGGCCGTTTCCAATCAACCTGCCAAATTTCGGCCCATTTCGACACCGTTGCGACGATAAACAAAATTGCCCCTGGTGCAGTATTGTGTTGTTAATTTTCTATCCAACACATCTTCAACCTGACATAATTAATACGGAAATTAATTATTTGGAGGGCTAAACGAAGGAATTTGGCTAAAATCCCGTGATCCCAGGTATGTGCCCCGAGTCCAATTTCGGGGCCATTTCCAATGAACCTGCCAAATTTATGCCCATTTCGGCACCGTCGCAGCAAATGATGAAATTGTCCTTGGTGTGGTTTTGCATTGTTAATTTTCTGTCCAACACTTCTTCAACCTAACATAATTAATGCGGAAATTAATTATTCGGAGGCCTAAACGAAGGGATTTGGCTAAAATCCCGTGATCATGGGTCTGTGCCCCGACTCCAATTTCTGGGGCCGTTTTAAATCAACCTGCCAAATTTCAGCCCATTCCGACACCGTCGCGACAAATGACGAAATTGCCCCTGGTACGGTTTTGCGTTGTTAATTTTCTATCCTACACTTCTTCAACCTGATATAATTAATGCGAAAATTAATTATTCGGAGGCCTAAACCAAGGAATTTGGCTAAAATCCTGTGATCCCAGGTCTGAGCCCAGAGTCCAATTTCTGGGTCATTTCCAATCAACCTGCCAAATTTCGGCCCATTCCGACACCGTCGCAACAAATGACGAACTTGCCCTTGGTGCGGTTTTTCTATGTTAATTTTCTATCCAACACTTCTTCAACCTTACATAATTAATACGAAATTTAATTATTCGGAGGCCTAAACGAAGGAATTTGGCTAAAATCCCATGATCTCGGGTCTGTATCTCGAGTCCAATTTCTGGGGCCCTTTCCAATCAACCTGCCAAATTTTAGCCCATTCCGACGCCATCGAGTCGAATGACAAAATTGCCCCTGGTGCGATTTTTCGTTGTTAATTTTCTGTCCCACACATCTTCAAACAGACATAATTAACACGAAAATTAATTATACGGAGGCCTAAACGAAGGAATTTGGCTAAAATCCCGTGATACTGGGTTTGTGCCCCGAGTCAATTTCTCGGGCTGTTTCCAATCAACCTGCCAAATATCGGCCCATTCTTACACCGTCGCAACAAATGATAAAATTTTACCTGGTACGGTTTGTCTTTGTTAATTTTCTGTCTAACACTTCTTTGACTGATATAATTAACACGGCAATTAATTATTCGGAGGCCTAAATGAAGGAATTTGGCTAAAATCCCGTGATCCCAAGTCTGTGCCCGGAGTCCAATTTCTGGGGCCGTTTCCAATCAACTTGCCGAATTTCCGCCCATTCTGACACCATCACGATAAATGACGAAATTACCCCTGGTGCGGTTTTGCGTTGTTAATTTTCTGTCCAACACATCTTCCACCTGACAAAATTAATACGGAAATTAATTATTCGGAGGCCTATACGAAGGAATTTGGCTAAAATCCCGTGATCTTGGGTCTACGCTCGGATTAAAATTTCTGGGGCCGTTTCCAATCAACCTGCCAAATTTCTGACCATTCTGACACCATCGCGACAAATGACGAAATTGCCCCTGGTTCGATTTTGCTTTGTTAAATTTCTGTCCATCACATCTTCAACCTGACATAATTAATACGAAAATTAATTATTCGGAGGCTTATATGAAGGAATCTTGCTAAAATCCCGTGATCCTGGGTCTGTGCCTCGAGTCCAATTTCTAGGGCCGTTTCCAATCAACCTGCCAAATTTCGGCCCATTCCGATACCCAGCGTCGTGACCAATGACAAAATTGCTCTGGTGCAGTTTTGCGTTGTTAATTTTCTGCCCATCACATCTTCAGCTTGACATAATTAATACGAAAATTAATTATTCGGAGGCCTAAACGAAGGAATTTGGCTAAAATCCCATGATCCTGGGTCTGTGCCTCGAGTCCAATTTCTAGGGCCGTTTCCAATCAACCTACAAAATTTCGGCCCATTCCGACACTGTCATGACAAATGACAAAATTGCCCCTGGTGCGGTTTGGAAAGTAATTATTTGGAGGCCTAAACGAACGAATTTGGCCAAAATCCTGTTATCCCGGGTCTGGGCCCCGAGTCCAATTTTTGGGACCGTTTCCAATCAACCTACCAAATTTCGGCCAATTCCAACACCGTCGCGACAAATGACGAAATTGCCCCTAGTGCGATTTATCTTTATTAATTTTCTGTCCAACACTACTTCAACCTGACATAATTAATATGGAAATTAATTATTCGGAGGCCTAAATGAAGGAATTTGGCTAAAATCCCGTGATCCCGGGTCTGTACCTCAACTCCAATTCTGAGGCCGTTTCCAACCAACCTGCGAAATTTCGGCCCATTCCGACGCCGTCACGAGAAATGACAGAATAGGCCCTGGTGCGGTTTTGTGTTGTTAATTTTCTGTCCAACACATCTTCAACCTAACATAATTAATATGGAAATTAATTATTCGGAGGCCTAAACGAAGGAATTTGGCTAAAATCCCGTGATCCCGGGTCTGTGCCCCGAGTCCAATTTCTCGGGCCGTTTCCAATCAACTTGCAAAATTTTGGGCCCATTCTGACACCGTTGCAACAAAGATGAAATTTTCCCTGGTACGGTTTGTCTCTGCTAATTTTCTGTCTAACACTTCTTCGACTGATATAGTTAATACGGACATTAATTATTCGGAGGCCTAAACGAAGGAATTTGACTAAAATCCCATGATCCCGGGTCTATGCCCCGAGTCCAATTTCTAGGGCCATTTCCAATCAACATGCCAAATTTCGACATATTCCTACACCGTCACGACAAATGACGAAATTGCCCCAGGTGCGATTTTTCTTTGTTAATTTCTTGTCCAACACTTCTTCAACCTTACATAATTAATACGAAAATTAATTATTCGGAGGCCTGAACGAAGGAATTTGACTAAAATCCCGTGATCTCGGGTCTGTGCCCCGAGTCTAATTTCTGGGCCATTTGCAATCAACTTGCCAAATTTCGGCCCATTTCGACGCCGTCGCGATAAATGACAAAATTGCCCCTGGTGCGATTTTGCGTTGTTAATTTTCTGTCCCACACATCTTCAACCTGAAAAAATTAATTCGGAAATTAACTATTCGGAGGCCTAAACGAAGGAATTTCGCTAAAATCCCGTGATCCCGGATTTGCGCCCCGAGTCCAATTTCTCGGACCGTTTTCAATCAACCTGCCAAATTTCGGCCCATTCTGACAACATCACGACAAATGACGAAATTTTCCCTGGTGATGTTTGTTTTTGCTAATTTTCTGTCCAACACTTCTTCGACTGATGTAATTATTACGGAAATTAATTATTCGGAGGTCTAAACGAAGGAATTTAGCTAAAATCTCGTGATCCCGGGTCTGTGCCCCCAGTCCAATTTCTGTGGCCATTTCCACTCAACCTGCCAAATTTTCGCCAATTCCGACACCGTCACGGCAAATGACGAAATTGTCCTTGGTGCGGTTTTGCATTTTTAATTTTCTGTCCAACACATCTTCAACCTGACATAATTAATACGGAAATTAATTATTCGGAGGCTTATACGGATGAAATTGGCTAAAATCCCATGATCCTAGGCCTTTGCCCTGACTCCAATTTCTAGGGCCGTTTCCAATCAACCTGCCAAATTTCGGCCCATTCCGATACCGTCGTGACAAATGACAAAATTGCCCCTGGTGCGATTTTGCGCTGTTAATTTTCTGTATAACACATCTTCAACTTGACATAATTAATACGAAAATTAATTATTCGGAGACCTAAATGAAGGAATTTGGCTAAAATCCCGCGCTCCCGGGTATGTGCCCCGAGTCCAATTTTTGGGGCCGTTTCCAATCAGCCTGCCAAATTTCTGCCCATTCCGACATCGTCGTGACAAATGATAAAATTGCCCCCGGTGCACTTTTGCGTTGTTAATTTTCTGTCGAACACATCGTCAGCCTAACATAATTAATACGAAAATTAATTACTCGGAGGCCTAAACGAAGGAATTTGGCTAAAATCCCGGGTCTTTGGCCCGAGTCCCATTTCTAGGGCCGTTTCCAATCAACCTACCAAATTTCGGCTCATTCCGACATCGTCGCTACAAATGACGAAATTGCCCCAGGTGTGGTTTTTCCTTGTCAATTTTCTGTCCAACACTTCTTCAACTTGGCATAATTAATACCCTAAACAAAGAAATTGGCTAAAATTTGGTGATCAAGGGTCTGTGTCTCGACTCCAATTTCTGGGGCCGTTTCCAATCAACCTGCCAAATTTTGGCCCATTCCGACATCGTCGCGACAAATGACAAAATTGCCCTGGTGCGGTTTTGTATTGTTAATTTTCTGTCCAACACATCTTTTGGCTGACATAATTAATACGAAAATTAATTTTTCGGAGGCTTAAACTAAGGAATTTGGCTAAAATCCCGTGATCTCGGGTCTATGCCCCAAGTCCAATTTCTGGGGCCGTTTCCAATCAACATGCCAAATTTTGGCCCATTTTGACGCCGTCACGACAAATGACAAAATTCCCTCAAGTGCGGTTTGTCTATGTTAATTTTCTGTCCAACACTTTTCAACTTGACATAATTAATACAGAAATTAATTATTCGAAGGCCTAAATGGAGGAATTTGGCTAAAATCCCGTGATCCCGGGTCTGTGCCCCGACTCTAATTTATGGGGCCGTTTCCAATCAACTTGCCAAATTTTCGACCATTTCGACACCGTCACGACAAATGACGAAATTGCCCCAGGTGCGGTTTTATGTTGTTAATTTTCAGTCCAACACATCTTCAGCCAAACATAATTAATACGGAAATTAATTATTCGGAGGCCTAAATGAAAGAATTTGGCTAAAATCCTATAATCCCGGGTCTGTGCGCTGACTCCAATTTCTGGGGCCGTTTCCAATCAGTCTACCAAATTTCAGCCCGTTCCGACACCATTGCGACAAATGATAAAATTGCCCCTAGTGCGGTTTTTCTTTGTTAATTTTCGGTCCAGCACATCTTCAACCTGGCATAATTAATACGGAAATTAATTTTTCGGCGGGCCTAAACCAAGGAATGTGACTAAAATCCCATGATTCAAGGTCTGTGCCACGAGTCCAATTTCTGGGGCCATTTCCAATCAACCTGCCAATTTTCGGCCCATTCCGACAACGTCACGACAAATGTCGAAATTTCCCCAGGTACGATTTTTCTTTGTTAATTTTCTGTCCAACACATCTTCAACATGACATAATTAACACGAAAATTAATTATTCGAAGGCCTTAATGAAGGAATTTTGCTAAAATCCCGTGATACCAAGTTTGTGCCCCGAGTCCAATTTCTGGGGCCGTTTCCAATCAACCTGCCAAATTTCGGCCCATTCTGATATTGTCACGACAAATGACAAAATTTCCCCTGGTGAGATTTAGAAATTAATTATTCGGAGGCCTAAACGAGGGAATTTGGCTAAAATCCTGTGATCCTGGGTCTGTGCCTCGAGTCCAATTTCTTGGGCCGTTTATAATCAACCTGCCAAATTTCGGTCCATTCAGGCACTATCGCGGCAAATGAGGAAATCTAACCTGGTGCGGTTTTTCTTTGTTGATTTTCTATCCAACACTTCTTCAACCTGACATAATTAATACGAAAACTAATTATTCGGAGGCCTAAACGAAGGAATTTGGCTAAAATCCCGTGATCCCAGGTCTGTACCCCGAGTCCAATTTCTGAGGCCGTTTCCATTCAACCTACCAAATTTTGGCCCATTCCGACACCGTCGTGACAAACGACGAAATTTCCCCTGGTGCGATTTTTCTTTGTTAATTTTTTTTGTCCAACACTTCTTCAGCCTGACATAATTAATACGGAAATTAATTATTCGGAGGCTGAAACGAAGAAATTTGGCTAAAATCCCGTGACCCCGGGTCTGTGCCCAAATCCAATTTCTAGGGCCGTTTCCAATCAACTGCCAAATTTCGGCCCATTTCGACAACGTCACGACAAATGACGAAATATCACCTGGTGCGGTTTTTTTTGTTAATTTTCCATCCAACACTTCTTCAACCTGACATAATTAATACGGAAATTAATTATTCGAAGGCGTAAATGAAGGAATTTTGCTAAAATCCTGTAATACCGAGTCTGTGCCCCGAGTCCAATTTTTGGGGCCGTTTCCAATCAACCTACCAAATTTCGGCCTATTCCGACACTGTCACAAAAAATGACAAAATTGCCCCTGGTAAGGATTGGAAATTAATTATTCGGAGGCCTAAACGAGGGAATTTGGCTAAAATCCCGTGATCCAGGGTCTGTGCCCCGAGTCCAATTTCTTGGGCCGTTTACAATCAACCTGCCAAATTTCGGTCCATTCCGACACCGTCGCGGCAAATGACGAAAATTGCACCAGGTGCGATTTTTCTTTGTTTATTTTCTATCCAACACTTCTTCAACCTGACATAATTAATACGGAAACTAATTATCCGGAGGCCTAAACGAAGGAATTTGGCTAAAATCCCGTGATCTAATTTTCTGTACGACACCTCTTCAACCTGACATAATTAATACGAAAATTAATTATTCGGTGGCCTAAACGATGGAATTGGGCTAAAATCCTGTGATCCCGGATTTGTGCCCAGAGTCAAATTTTTGGGGCCGTTTTCAATCAACCTACAAAATTTCGGCCGATTGCGACACCGTCGTGACAAATGTCGAAATTACCCTTTGTGCGGCTTTGCGTTGTTAATTTTCTATCCAACACATCTTCAGCCTGACATAATTAATACGAAAATTAATTATTCGGAGGCTTAAATGAAGGAATTTGGCTAAAATCCGTGATCTCGAGTTTCTGCCCCGAGTCTAATTTATGGGGCCGTTTTCAATCAGACTACAAAATTTCGGCCCATTGCGACACCGTCATGACAAATTATGAAATTACCCTTGGTGCGGTTTTGCGTTGTTAATTTTCTGTCCAACACATCTTCAACCTAACATAATTAATACGAAAATCAATTATTCGGAGGCCTAAACAAAGGAATTTGGCTAAAATCCCATGATCCTGGGTTTGTACCACGACTCCAATTTCTCGGGCCATTTCCAATCAACCTTCCAAATTTCGGCCTATTTCGACATCGTTCCGACAAATGACAAAATTGCCCCAGGAGCGGTTTTGCGCTGTTAATTTTCTGCCCAACACATCTTCAACATGACATAATTAATACGAAAATTAATTATTCGGAGGCCTAAACGAAGGAATTTGGCTGAAATCCCATGATCCCGGGTATGTGCCCCGAATCCAATTTCTCGAGCCGTTTCCAATCAGCCTACAGAATTTCGGCCCATTCCGACACCGTCGTGACAAATGACGAAATTGCCCCGGTGTGGTTTTACGTTGTTAATTTTTTGTACAAAACTTCTTCAACCTGACATAATTAGTACGAAAATTAATTATTAGGAGGCTTAAACGAAGGAATTTGGCTAAAATCTCGTGATCCCGAGTCTGTGCCGGAGTCCAATTTCTGGGGTCGTTTCCAATAAACCTGCCAAATTTCGGCCATTTCGACACCGTCGCGACAAATGACAAAATTGTCCCTAGTGCGATTTTGCGTTGTTAATTCTCTGTCCAACACATTTTAAACCAGACATAATTAATACGGAAATTAATTATTCGAAGGCCTAAACGAAGGAATTTGGCTAAAATCCCTTGATCCCGAGTCTGTGCCCTGGGTCCAATTTCTAGGCAGTTTCCAATTGACCTGCAAAATTTCGGCCCATTCCGACGCCGTCGCGACAAATGACGAAATTGCCCCCTGGTACGGTTTTGCGTTGTTAAGTCTCTGTCCAACACATCTTCAAACTGACATAATTAATACGAAAATTAATTATTTGGAGGGCTAAACAAAGGAATTTGGCTAAAATCCCGTGATCCCGGGTTTTTGCCCCGAGTCCAATTTCTCGGGCTGTTTCCAATCAACCTGCCAAATTTCGACTCATTCTAACATCGTCACGACAAATGACAAAATTTCCCCTGGTGCGCTTTGCCTTTGTTAATTTTCTGTCCAACACCTCTTCAAGCTGACATAATTAATACGAAAATTAATTATTCGGAGGCCTAAACGAAGGAATTTTACTAAAATCCTGTGATTTCGGGTCTTTGCCCCGAGTCCAATTTCTGGGGCCGTTTCCAATCAACTTGCCAAATTTCGGCCCATTCCGACGCCGTCGTGACAAATGATGAAATTGCCCCTGGTGCGGTTTTTCTTTGTTAATTTTCTGTCCAACACTTATTAAACCAGACATAATTAATACGGAAATTAATTATTCGGAGGCCTAAACGAAGGAATTTGGCTAAAATTCCGTGATCCCGGATTTGTGCCACGAGTCAAATTTCTAGGGCCGATTTCAATCAACCTACAAAATTTCGGCCCGTTGCGACACCGTCGTTACAAATGACGAAATTACCCTTTGTGCGGTTTTGCGTTGTTAATTTTTTGTCTGACACATCTTCAGCCTGACATAATTAATATGAAAATTAATTATTCGGAGGCTTAAATGAAGGAATTTGGCCAAAATCCCGTGATCCTGGGTTTTTACCCCGAGTCTAATTTCTGGGCCGTTTTCAATCAGACTACAAAATTTCGGCCCATTCCGACACCGTCACGACAAATGACGAAATTACCCTTGGTGCGGTTTTGCGTTGTTAATTTTCTGTCCAACACATCTTCAACCTAACATAATTAATACGAAAATTAATTATTCGGAGTGCCCCGAATCCAATTTCTCGGGCTGTTTCCAATCAACCTGCCAAATTTCGGCCCATTCCGACACCGTCACGACAAATGACGAAATTACCCTTGGTGCGGTTTTGCGTTGTTAATTTTCTGTCCAACACATCTTCAACCTAACATAATTAATACGAAAATCAATTATTCAGAGGCCTAAACGAAGGAATTTGGGCTAAAATCCCATGATCCCGGGTTTGTGCCCCGACTCCATTTTCTCGAGCTATTTCCAATCAACCTTCCAAATTTTGGCCTATTCTGACACCGTTCCGACAAATGACAAAATTGCCCCTAGAGCGATTTTGATTTGTTATTTTCTGTCCAACACATCTTCAAGCTGACATAATTAATACAAAAATTAATTATTCGGAGGCCTAAACAAAGGAATTTGGCTAAAATCCCATGATCCCAGGTATGTGCCCCGAATCCAATTTCTCGGGCCGTTTCCAATAAACCTACAGAATTTCGGCCTATTCCGACACCTCGTGACAAATGACGAAATTGCCCCGGTGCGATTTTGCATTGTTAATTTTCTATACAAAACTTCTTCAACCTGACATAATTAGTACGAAAATTAATTATTCGGAGGCCTAAATGAAGGAATTTGGCTAAAATCCCATGATCCCGGGTATGTGCCCCGAATCCAATTTCTCGGCCCATTTCCAATCAACCTACAGAATTTTGGCCCAATTCGACACCGTCGTGACAAATGACGAAATTGCCCCGGTGCGGTTTTGCGTTGTTAATTTTCTGTACAAAACTTCTTCAACCTGACATAATTAGTACGAAAATTAATTATTCGGAGGCTTAAACGAAGGAATTTGGCTAAAATCCCGTGATCCCGGGTCTATGCCGGAGTCCAATTTTTGGGGCCACTTCCAATAAACCTGCCAAATTTCGGCCCATTCCGACACCGTCGCGACAAATGATAAAATTTTCCCTAGTGCCATTTTGAGTTGTTAATTCTCTGTCCAACACATTTTAAAACTGACATAATTAATACGAAAATTAATTATTCGGAGGCCTAAACGAAGGAATTTGGCTAAAATCCCGTAATCCCAAGTATGTGCCCCGGGTCCAATTTCTAGGCAATTTCCAATCAACCTGCAAAATTTCAGCCCATTCCGACACCGTCGTGACAAATGACAAAATTGCCCCCTGGTGCGGTTTTGCGTTGTTAAGTCTCTGTCCAACACATCTTCAAACTGACATTATTAATACGAAAATTAATTATTCGGGGGCATAAACAAAGGAATTTGGCTAAAATCTCGTGATCCCAAGTTTTTGCCCCGAGTCCAATTTCTCGGGCTGTTTCCAATCAACCTGCCGAATTTCAACCCATTCTAACATCATCGTGACAAATGATGAAATTTCTCCCGGTGCGCTTTATCTTTATTGATTTTCTGCCCAACACCTCTTCAAGCTGACATAATTAATACAGAAATTAATTATTCGGAGGCCTAAACAAAGGAATTTTACTAAAATCCCATGATTTTGGGTCTCTGCACCAAGTCCAATTTCTGGGTCCGTTTCCAATCAACCTGTCAAATTTCGGCCCATTCCGACACCTTCGCGACAAATGACGAAATTTCCCCTGGTGCGATTTTGAGTTTTTAATTTTCAGTCCAACACATCTTCAACTTGACATAATTAATACGGAAATTAATTATTCGGAGGCCTAAACGAAGGAATTTGGCTAAAATCTCGTGATCCTGGGTCAGTGCCTCGAGTCCAATTTCCGGGGTCGTTTCCAATCAACCTGCCAAATTTCTGCCCATTCCGACACCCTCGCGACAAATGACGAAATTTCCCCTGGTGCGATTTTGAGTTTTTAATTTTCAGTCCAACACATCTTCAACTTGACATAATTAATACGGAAATTAATTATTCGGAGGCCTAAACGAAGGAATTTGGCTAAAATCTCGTGATCCTGGGTCAGTGCCTCGAGTCCAATTTCCGGGGTCGTTTCCAATCAACCTGCCAAATTTCGGCCCATTCCGACACAATCGCGACAAATGATGAAATATCCCCTGGTGCGGCTTTTCTTTGATAATTTTCTGTCCAACACTTCTTCAACCTGACATAATTAATACGGAAATTAATTATTCTGAGGCCTAAATGAAGGAATTTGGCTAAAATTCCTTGATCCCGGGTCTATGCCCTGACTCTAATTTCTCGGGCCGTTTCCAATCAACCTGCCAAATTTCGGCCTATTCCGACACTGTTGCAATAAATGACAAAATTGCCCCTGGAGCGGTTTTGCGTTGTTAATTTTCTGTCCAACACATCTTCAACCTGACATAATTAATACGAAAATTAATTATTTGGAGTCTTAAACGAAGGAATTTGGCTAAAATCCCATTATCCTGGGGTGCCCTGAATCCAATTTCTCGGGCCGTTTCCAATCAACCGGCAAAATTTTGACCCATTCCGACACCGTCGTGACAAATGAAGAAATTGCCCCGGTGCGGTTTTGCGTTGGTAATTTTCTGTACAACACTTCTTCAACCTGACATAATTAGTACGAAAATTAATTATTCGGAGGCCTAAACGAAAGAATTTGTCTAAAATCCCGTGATCCCCGATCTGTGCCGGAGTCCAATTTCTGGGGCCGTTTCAAATAGACCTACCAAATTTCGGCCCATTCCAACACCGTCGTGATAAATGACAAAATTGTCCCTAGTGCGATTTTGCGTTGTTAATTCTCTGTCCAACACATTTTAAACCTGACATAATTAATACGAAAACTAATTATTCGAAGGCCTAAACGAAGGAATTTGGCTAAAATCCCGTGATCCCGAGTCTATGCCTCGGGTTCAATTTCTGGGGCAGTTTCCAATCAACCTGCAAAATTTCGGCCCATTCTGACACCTTTGCGACAAATGACAAAATTGTCCCCGGTGCAGTTCTGCGTTGTTAAGTCTTTGTCCAACACATCTTCAAACTGACATAATTAATACGGAAATTAATTATTCGGAGGCCTAAACAAAGGAATTTGGCTAAAATCCCATGATCCCAGGTTTTTGCCCCGAGTCCAATTTCTCGGGTTGTTTCCAATCAACCTGCCAAATTTCGACCCATTCTAACACCGTCGCGACAAATGACGAAATTTCCCCTGTTGCGGTTTATCTTTGTTAATTTTCTGTCCAACACCTCTTCAACCTGACATAATTAATGCGGAAATTAATTATTCGGAGGCCTAAACGATGGAATTTGGCTAAAATACCATGATACCGGGGCCGTGCCCCGAGTCCAATTTCTGGGGCTCTTTCCAATCAACCTGTCAAATTTCGGCCCATTCCGACACCTTCGCGACAAATGACGAAATTACCCCTATTGCGGTTTGACTTTGTTAACTTTCTGATCAACACACCTTCAGCCTGACATAATTAATACGGAAATTAATTATTCGGAGGCCTAAACGAAGGAATTTTACTAAAATCCCGTGATTTAGGGTCTTTGCCCCGAGTCCAATTTCTGGGGCCGTTTCCAAACAACCTGCCAAATTTCAGCCCATTCTGACACCTTCGCGACAAATGACGAAATTGCCCCTGGTGCGATTTTGCGTTGTTAATTTTCAGTCCAACACATCTTCAACCTAACATGATTAATACGAAAATTAATTATTCGGAGGCCTAAACGAAGGAATTTAGCTAAAATCTCGTGATCCTGGGTCCGTGCCACGGGTCCAATTTCTGGGGCCGTTTCCAATCAATCTGCCAAATTTCGGCCCATTCTGACACAGTCACGACAAATGACGAAATTTCCCCTGGTGCAGCTTTTCTTTGATAATTTTCTGTCCAACACTTCTTCAGCCTGACATAATTAATACGAAAATTAATTATTTGGAGGCCTAAATGAAAGAATTTGGCCAAAATCCCGTGATCCTGGGTCTGTGCCCCGACTCCAATTTCTCGGGCCGTTTCCAATCAACCTGCCAAATTTCGGCATATTTCGACACCGTTGCAACAAATGACAAAATTGCCCCTGGAGCGGTTTTGCGTAGTTAATTTTCTGTCCAACACATCTTCTACCTGACATAATTAACACGAAAATTAATTATTCGGAGTCCTAAACGAAGGAATTTTGCTAAAATCCCATGATCTTGGGAATGTGCCCCGAGTCCAATTTCTAGGGCCGTTTTGAATCAACCTGCCAAATTTCCGCCCATTTCAACACTGTCGCGACAAATGAAGAAATTGACCCTGGTGCGGTTGGGAAATTAAATATTCGGAGGCCTAAATGAGGGAATTCTGCTAAAATCCCGTGGTCCCGGGTCTGTGCCCCGAGTCAAATTTCTGGGGCCGTTTCCAATCGACCTTCAAAATTTCGTCCCATTCCGACACCGTCGCGACAAATGACGAAATTGCCCCTAGTGCTGTTTTTCTTTGTTAATTTTCTGTCGAACTGACATAATTAATGAGGAAATTAGTTATTCGGTGGCCCAAACGAAGGAATTTAGCTAATATCCCGTGATCCTGGGTCTGTGCTCCGAGTCCAATTTCTGGGGCCGTTTCCAATCAACTTGCCAAATTTCGACCCATTCCGACACCGTCACGACAAATGACAAAATTGCCCTTGGTGGGTTTTGCGTTGTTAATTTTCCGTCCAACACATCTTTAGCCTGACATAATTGATACGAAAATTAATCATTCGGAGGCCTAAATGAAGGAATTTGGCTAAAATCCAGTGATCCCGGGTCCGTTCCCTGAGTCCAATTTCTGGGGCCGTTTCCAATCAACCTGTAAAATTTCGGCCCATTCCGACACCATCGCGACAAATGAAGAAATTGCCCCTGGTGCGATTTTTCTTTGTTAATTTTCTATCCAACAATTCCTCAACCTGACAAAATTAATACGAAAATTAATTATTCGGAGGCCTGAGCGAAGGAATTTGGCTAAAATCCTGTGATCCAAGGTCTGTGCCTCGAGTCCATTTTCTGGGTCCATTTCAAATCAACCTGCCAAATTTCGGCCCATTTCGACACCGTCGCGACAAACGACAAAATTGCCCCTGGTGCGGTTTTGCGTTGTTAATTTTCCATCCAACACATCTTCAACTTGATATAATTAATATGGAAATTAATTATTCGAAAGCCTAAACGAAGGAATTTGGCTAAAATCCCATGATTTCAGGTCTGTGTCCCGAGTCCAATTTCTCGAGGTATTGCAAATCAACCTGCCAAATTTGGGCCTATTCCGACACAGTTACGACAAATGACGAAATTTCCCATGGTACGATTTTTCTTTGTTAATTTTCTGTCCAACACTTCTTCAACCTAACATAATTAATACGGAAATTAATTATTCGAAGGCCTAAATGAAGGAATTTCGCTAAAATCCCGTGATCGCGGGGCTATGCCCCGAGTCCAATTTCTGGGGCCGTTTCCAATCAACCAGTCAAATTTTGGCCCATTTCGACGCCGTCGTGACAAATGACAAAATTGCCCCTGGTGCGATTTTTCTTTGTTAATTTTTTGTCCAACACTTTTTCAACCTAACAAAATTAATACGAAATTAATTATTCGGACGCCTAAACGAAGGAATTTGGCTAAAATCTCGTGACCCCGGGTCTGTACCCTGAGTCCAATTTCTGGGTTCGTTTCTAATCAACCTGCCAAATTTCGGTCCATTTCGACGCCGTCACGACAAACGATAAAATTTCCCCTGGTGCAGTTTTGCGTTGTTAATTTTCTGTCCAACACATCTTCAGCCTGACATAATTAATACGAAAATTAATTAGTCGAGGCCTAAATTAAGGAATTTAGCTAAAATCCCGTGATCTCGGGTCTGTGCCCCGAGTCCAATTTCTGGGGTCGTTTCAATACACCTACCAAATTTCGGCCCATTCCGACACCGTCGTGACAAATGACGAAAATGCCCCTGGTGCGATTTTTCTTTGTTAATTTTCTGTCCAACACTTCTTCATCCTGACATAATTAATACGAAAATTAATTATTTGGAGGCCTAAACGAAGGAATTTGGCTAAAATTCTGTGATCCCGGGTCTGTGCCTCGAGTCCAATTTTCGGGTCCGTTTCCAATCAACTTGCCAAATTTCAGCCCATTCCGACACCGCCACGACAAATGATGAAATTGCCCCTGGTGCGGTTTTGCGTTGTTAATTTTCTGTCCAACACATCTTAAACCTGACATAATTAATACGAAAATTAATTATTCGGAGGCCTAAACGAAGGAATTTGGCTAAAATCCCGTGATCCCGGGTCTGTGCCCCGAGTCCGATTTCTGGGGCCATTTCTAATCAACCTGCCAAATTTTGGCCCATTCTGACACCGTCGCAACAAATGATGAAATTTCCCCCGGTGCGATTTTTCCTTGTTAATTTTCTATCCAACACTTCTTCAACCTGAGATAATTAATACGGAAATTACATTTTCGGTGGCCTAAACGAAGGAATTTGGCTAAAATCCCGTGATCCCGGGTCTGTGCCCCGAGTCCGATTTCTGGGGCCATTTCTAATCAACCTGCCAAATTTTGGCCCATTCTGACACCGTCGCAACAAATGATGAAATTTCCCCCGGTGCGATTTTTCCTTGTTAATTTTCTATCCAACACTTCTTCAACCTGAGATAATTAATACGGAAATTACATTTTCGGTGGCCTAAACGAAGGAATTTGGCTAAAATCCCGTGATCCCGGGTCTGTGCCCCGAGTCCGAATGACAAAATTGCCCCTGGTGCGGTTTTACGTTGTTAATTTTCTGTCCAACACTTCTTCAACCTGAGATAATTAATACGGAAATTACATTTTCGGTGGCCTAAACGAAGGAATTTGGCTAAAATCCCGCGATCTCGGGTATGTACTCCGAGTCCAATTTCTGGGTTTGTTTCCAATCAACATGCCAAATTTCATCCCATTCCGATACCGTCGCAACAAATGACAAAATTGCCCATGGTGCGGTTTTTCTTTATTAATATTCTGACCAACACTTCTTCAACATGACATAATTAATATGGAAATTAATTATTCGAAGGCCTAAATGAAGGAATTTGGCTAAAATCCTGTGATCCCGACTCTGTGCCCCGAGTCCAATTTTCGGGTCCGTTTCCAATCTACCTGCCAAATTTCGGCCCATTCCGACACCGCCACGACAAATGACGAAATTGCCCCTGGTGCGGTTTTACGTTGTTAATTTTCTGTCCAACACATCTTTGACCTAACGTAATTAATACGGAAATTAATTATTCGGAGGCCTAAACGAAGGAATTTGGCTAAAATCCCAAGATCCTGGGTCTGTGCCCCGAGTCCAATTTCTGGGGCCGTTTCTAATCAACCTGCCAAATTTCGGCCCATTCCGACACTATCGCGACAAATGACATAATTTTCCTTAGTGCGGTTTTTCTTTTGTTAATTTTCTGTCCAATACTTCTTCAACCTGAGATAATTAACAGGGAAATTAATTATTCGGAGGCCTAAACGAAGGAATTTGGCTAAAATCCCGCGATCTCGAGTTTGTGCCCCAAGTCCAATTTTTGGGTCCGTTTCCAATCAACCTATCAAATTTCGACCCATTTCGACACCGTCGCGACAAATGACAAAATTATCCCCGATGCGGTTTTTCTTTGTTAATTTTCTATCCAACACTTCTTCATTCTGACATAATTAATACGAAAATTAATTATTCGCAGACCTAAACGAAGGAATTTGGCTAAAATTCGATGATCCCGGGTTTGTGCCCCAAGTCCAATTTCTGGGACCGTTTTTAATCAACCTGCGAAATTTTGGCCCATTTCGACACCGTCGCGACAAATGAAAAAATTGCCCTTGGTGCGGTTTCGTGTCCAACAAATCTTCAACCTGACATGATTAATACGGAAATTAATTATTCGGAAGCCAAAATGAAAGAATTTGGCTAAAATCCCGTGATCCCAGGTCTGTGCCCTGAGTCCAATTTCCCGGGCCGTTTCAAATCAACCTGCCAAATTTGGGCCCATTCCGACACTGTCGCGACAAATGATGAAATTTCCGTTGGTGTGGTTTTTCTTTGTTAATTTTCTGTCCAACACTTCTTCAACCTGACATAATTAATACGAAAATTAATTATTTGGAGGCCTAAATGAAGGAATTTGGCTAAAATCCCATGATCTCGGGGCTATGCCCCGCGTCCAATTTCTGAGGCCGTTTCCAATCAACCTATCAAATTTCGGCCCATTCCGACGCCGTCGTGATAAATGACGAAATTGCCCACGGTGCGATTTTTTTTTGTTAATTTTCTGTCCAACACTTCTTCAACCTGACATAATTAATGTGGAAATTAATTATTCGGAGTCCTAAACAAAGGAATTTGGCTAAATCCTGTGATCCCGGGTCTGTGCCCCGAGTCCAATTTTGGGGTCCGCTTCTAATCAACCTGTCGAATTTCGGCCCATTTCAACACCGTCGCGACAAATGACGAAATTGCCCTTGGTGCTATTTTTCTTTGTTAATTTTCTGTCCAACACTTCTTCAACCTGACATAATTAATATGGAAATTAATTATTCGGAGGCCTAAACGAAGGAATTTGGCTAAAATCCCGTGATCCCGAGTCTGTGTCCCAAGTCCAATTTCTGGGTCCGTTTCCAATCAACCTGTCAAATTTCGGCCCATTCCAACACCGCCACGACAAATGACGAAGTTGCCCCTGGGGCGGTTTTGCGTTGTAAATTTTCTGTCCAACACTTCTTCAACCTGACATAATTAATACGGAAATTAATTATTTGGAGGCCTAAACGAAGGAATTTTACTAAAATCCCGTGATCCCGAGTCCGTGCCTCGAGTCCAATTTCTGGGTCCGTTTCTAATCAACTTGCCAAATTTCGGCCCATTTCGACACCGTCGCGACAAACGACAAAATTACCTCGGGTGTAGTCTTGCGTTGTTAATTTTCTGTCCAACACATCTTCAACTTGACATAATTAATACGAAAATTAATTATTCGGAGGCCTAAACGAAGGAATTTGGCTAAAATCCCGTGATCCCGGGTTTGTGCCTCGAGTCCAATTTCAGGGTCCGTTTCCAATCAGCCTACCAAATTTCGGCCCACTCCGACACCGCCACGACAAATGACGAAATTGCCCCTGGTGCTGTTTTTCTTTGTTAATTTTCTGTCCAACACATCTTAAACCCGACATAATTAATATGGAAATTAATTATTCGGAGGCCTAAACGAAGGAATTTGGCTAAAATCCCGTGATCCCGAGTCTGTGTCCCGAGTCCAATTTCTGGGTCCGTTTCCAATCAACCTCTCAAATTTCGGCCAATTCCGACACCGCCACGACAAATGACGAAGTTGCCCTTGGGGCGGTTTTGCGTTGTAAATTTTCTGTCCAACACTTCTTCAACCTGACATAATTAATACGGAAATTAATTATTTGGAGGCCTAAACGAAGGAATTTTACTAAAATCCCGTGACCCCGGGACCGTGCCCCGATTCCAATTTCTAGGTCCGTTTCTAATCAACTTGCCAAATTTCGGGCCATTTCGACACCGTCGCGACAAACGACAAAATTACCCCGGGGGTAGTTTTGCGTTGTTAATTTTCTGTCCAACACATCTTCAACCTGACATAATTAATACGGAAATTAATTATTCGGGGGCCTAAACAAAGGAATTTGGCTAAAATCCCGTGATCCCGGGTATGTGACCCGAGTCCAATTTCAGGGTCCGTTTCCAATCAACCTACCAAATTTCGGCCCATTCCGACACCGCCACGACAAATGACGAAATTGCCCCTGGGGCGGTTTTGCGTTGTTAATTTTCTGTCCAACACATCTTAAACATGACATAATTAATACGAAAATTAATTATTCGGAGGCGTAAACGGAGAAATTTAGCTAAAATCCCATGATCGCGGGTCTGTGCCTCGAGTCCGATTTCTCGGGCCGTTTCCAATCATCCTGCCAAATTTCGGCCCATTCCGGCACCGTCACGAGAAATGACGAAATTGCCCCTCGTGTGATTTTGCGTTGTTAATTTTCTGTCCAACACTTCTACAACCAGACATAATTAATACGAAAATTAATTATTCTGAGGCCTAAACGGAGGAATTTAGCTAAAATCCCGTGATCCCGGGTCTGTGTCCCGAGTCCAATTTCTGGGGCCGTTTCAAATCAACCTGCCAAATTTCGGCCCATTCCGACATCGTCACGACAAATGAAAAAATTGCCCTTGGTGCGCTTTTGCGTTGTTAATTTTTTGTCCAACACATCTTCAGCCTGATATAATTAATAAGAAAATTAATTATTCGGAGGCCTAAACGAAGGAATTTGCCTAAAATCACGTGATCCCGGGTCTGTGCCTCGAGTCCAATTTCTAGGGCCGTTTCCAATCAACCTGCCAAATTTCGACCCATTCCTACACCGTCGCGACAAATGACAAAATTGCCCGTGGGACGATTTTGCGTTGTTAATTTTCTGTCCAAAACTTCTTCAACCTGACATAATAAACACGAAAATTAATTATTCGGAGGCCTAAACGAAGGAATTTAGCTAAAATCCCGTGACCCCGGGTCTGTGTCCCGAGTCCAATTTCTGGGTCCGTTTCCAATCAACCTGCCAAATTTCGAACCATTTCGACACCGCCACGACAAATGACGAAATTGCCCCTAGGCGGTTTTGCGTTGTTAATTTTCTGTTCAACACTTCTTCAACCTGACATAGTTAGTACGAAAATTAATTATTTGAAGGCCTAAACGAAGGAATTTGGCTAAAATCCCGTGATCCCGGGTCTGTGCCCCGAGTCCAATTTATGGGTGTGTTTCTAATCAACCTGCCAAATTGGGGCCCATTTCGACACCGTCACGACAAACGACAAAATTACCTCGGGTGCGGTTTTGCGTTGTTAATTTTCTTTCCAACACATCTTCAACCTGACATAATTAATACTAAAATTAATTATTCTGGGGCCTAAACGAAGGAATTTGGCTAAAATCCCGTGATCCTGTGTCTCTGCCCCGAGTCCAATTTATGGTTCCGTTTCCAATCAACCTGCAAAATTTCGGCCCATTCCGACATCGTCGCGACAAATGACGAAATTGCCCGTGGGACGATTTTGCGTTGTGAATTTTCTGTCCAACACATCTTAAACTTGGCATAATTAATACGGAAATTAATTATTCGGAGGCCTAAACGAAGGAATTTGGCTAAAATCCCGTGATCCCGGGTCTGTGCCCCGAGTCCAATTTCTGGGGCCGTTTCCAATCAACCTGCCCATTCCGACACCGTCGCGACAAATGACGAAATTGCCCCGGGTGCGATTTTTCTTTGTTAATTTTCTGTCCAGCACTTCTTCAACCTGAGATAAATAATTCAGAAATTAATTATTCGGAGGCCTAAATGAAGGAATTTGGTTAAAATCCCGTGATCCCGGGTCAGTGCCCTGAGTCCAATTTCTGGAGACGTTTCCAATCAACCTGCCAAATTTCGGCCCATTTCGACACTGTAGCGACAAACGACAAAATTGCCCCTTGTGCGGTTTGGCGTTGTTAATTTTCTGTCCAACACATCTTCAACCTGACATAATTAAAACGAAAATTAATTATTCGGAGGCCTAAACGAAGGAATTTGGCTAAAATTCGGTGATCCTAGATCTGTGTCCTGAGTCCGATTTCTCGGGCCGTTTCCAATCAACCTGCCGAATTTCGGCACATTCCGACATCGACGCGACAAATGACGAAATTGCCCCTGGTGCGATTTTGCGTTGTTAATTTTCTGTCCAACACTTCTTAAACCAAACATAATTAATGAGGAAATTAATTATTCGGAGGCCTAAACGAAAGAATTTGGCTAAAATCTTGTGATCCCGGGTCAGTACCTCGAGTACAATTCTCGGGGCCATTTCAAATCAACCTGCCAAATTTCGGCCCATTTCGACACCACCGCGGCAAATGAAGAAATTGCCCTTGGTACAGTTTTGCATTGTTAATTTTCTGTCCAACACTTCTTCAACCTGACATATTTAATGAGGAAATTGATTATTCGGAGGCCTAAACAAAGGAATTTGGCTATAATCCCGTGATCTCGGGTTTGTGCACCGACTCCAACTTCTGGGGCCGCTTCCAATCAACCCGCCAAATTTCGGCCCATTACGACACCGTCACGACAAATGATAAAATTGCCCCTGGTGCGGTTTTGCGCTGGAAATTCCCTGTCCAACACATCTTCAGCCTGATATAATTAATACGAAAATTAATTATTCGGAGGCGTAAACGAAGGAATTTCGCTAAAATCCCGTGATCCCTGGTCTGTGCCCCGAGTCCAATTTCTGGGGCCGTTTCCAATCAACTTGCCAAATTTCGGCCCATTCCGACACCGTCGCGACAAATGACGAAATTCCCCGTGGGATGATTTTGCGTTGTGAATTTTCTGTCCAACACATCTTGAACCTGGCATAATTAATATGGAAATTAATTATTCGGATGCCTAAACAAAGGAATTTGGCAAAAATCTCGTGATTCTGAGACTGTGTCCCGAGTCCAATTTCTGGGTCCGTTTCCAATCAACCTGCCAAATTTCGGCCCATTTCGACACCGCCACGACAAATGACGACATTGCCCCTGGGGCGGTTTCGCGTTGTTAACTTTCTGCCCAGCACTTCTTCAACCTGACATAATTAATATGGAAATTATTTATTTGGAGGCCTAATCAAAGGAATTTTTCTAAACCCCCGTGATCCTGGGTCTGTGCCCCGAGTCTAATTTCTGGGTCCGTTTCTAATCAACTAGCCAAATTTTGGCCAATTTCGACACCATTGCGACAAACTACAAAATTACCCTGGGTGCAGTTTTGCGTTGTTAACTTTCTGTCCTACACATCTTCAACTTGGTTATATTAATACAGAAATTAATTATTCGGAGGCCTAAATGAAGGAATTTGGCTAAAATCCCGTGATCCTGGGTCTGTGCCCCGAGTCCAATTTTCGGGTCCGTTTACAATCAACCTACCAAATTTTGGCCCATTTCGACACCGCCACGACAAATGATGAAATTGCCCCTGGGGCGGTTTTACGTTGTTAATTTTCTGTCCAACACATCTTAAACCTGACATAATTAATATGAAAATTAATTATTCAGGGGCCTAAACGAAGGAATTTAGCTAAAATCCTGTGATCCCGGGTCTGTGTCCCGAGTCCAATTACTAGGTCCGTTTCCAATCAACCTGCCAAATTTCGGCCCATTCCGACACCGCCACGACAAATGACGAAATTGCCCCTGGGCGGTTTTGCGTTGTTAATTTTCTGTTCAACACTTCTTCAACCTGACATAATTAATACGAAAATTAATTATTTGGAGGCCTAAACGAAGGAATTTGGCTAAAATCCCGTGATCCCGGGTCTGTGCCCCGAGTCCAATTTATGGGTATGTTTCTAATCAACCTGCCAAATTTTGGCCCATTTCGACACCGTCACGACAAACGACAAAATTGCCCCGGGTGCGATTTTGCATTGTTAATTTTCTGTCCAACACATTTGCAACCTGACATAATTAATACGAAATTTAATTATTCTGAGGCCTAAATGAAGGAATTTAGCTAAAATCCCGTGATCCTGTGTCTGTGCCCCGAGTCCAATTTATGGTTCCGTTTCCAATCAACCTGCAAAATTTCTGCCCATTCCGACACCGTCGCGATAAATGACGAAATCGCCCGTGGGACGATTTTGCGTTGTGAATTTTCTGTCCAACACATCTTAAACCTAGCATAATTAATACGGAAATTAATTATTCGGAGGCCTAAACGAAAGAATTTGGGTAAAATCCCGTGATCCCAGGTCTGTGCCCCGAGTCCAATTTCTGGGGCCGTTTCCAATCAACCTGCCAAATTTCGGCCCATTCCGACACCGTCGCGACAAATGACAAAATTGCCCCGGGTGTGATTTTTCTTTGTTAATTTTCTGTCTAGCACTTCTTCAACCTGGGATAAATAATACGAAAATTAATTATTCGGAGGCCTAAACGAAGGAATTTGGTTAAAATCCCGTGATCCCGGGTTAGTGCCCCGAGTCCAATTTCTGGAGACGTTCCCAATCAACCTGCCAAATTTCGACCCATTTCGACACCGTCGCGACAAACGACAAAATTGCCCCTGGTGCGATTTTGCGCTATTAATTCCCTATCCAACACATCTTCAGCCTGATATAATTAATACGAAAATTAATTATTCGGAGGCCTAAATGAAGGAATTTTGCTAAAATCCCGTGATCCCTGGTCTGTGCCCCGAGTCCAATTTCTGGGGCCGTTTCCAATCAA
Organism: Olea europaea var. sylvestris; assembly: GCF_002742605.1. Taxonomy (NCBI): domain Eukaryota; kingdom Viridiplantae; phylum Streptophyta; class Magnoliopsida; order Lamiales; family Oleaceae; genus Olea; species Olea europaea. Next base: position 8,041,529 of record NC_036253.1, on the reverse strand, counting down.
CTTGCCAAATTTTGGCCCATTTCGACACCGACGCGACAAATGACGAAATTGCCCCTAGTGCGGTTTTTCTTTGTTAATTTTCTGTCCAACACCTCTTCAACCTGACATAATTAATACGGAAATTAATTATTCGGGGGCCTAAACGAAGGAATTTATCTAAAATCCCGTGATCCCTAGTCTGTGTCCCGAGTCCAATTTCTGGGTCCGTTTCCAATCAACCTGCCAAATTTCGGCCCATTTCGACATCGCCACGACAAATGACGATATTGCCCCTGGGGCGGTTTTGCGTTGTTACCTTTCTGTCCAACACTTCTTCAACCTGACATAATTAATACGAAAATTAATTATTTGGAGGCCTAAACGAAGGAATTTTTCTAAACCCCCGTGATCCCGGGTCTGTGCCCCGAGTCCAATTTCTGGGTCCGTTTCTAATCAACTAGCCAAATTTTGGCCCATTTCGACACCATCGCGACAAACGACAAAATTACCCCGGGTGCAGTTTTGCGTTGTTAATTTTCTGTCCTACACATCTTCAACCTGACATAATTAATATGGAAATTAATTATTCGGAGGCCTAAACGAAGGAATTTGGCTAAAATCCGGTGATCTCGGGTCTGTGCCCCGAGTCCAATTTTCGGGTCCGTTTACAATAAACCTACCAAATTTCGGCCCATTTCGACACCGCCACGACAAATGATGAAATTTCCCCTGGGGCGGTTTTACGTTGTTAATTTTCTGTCCAACACATCTTAAACCTGACATAATTAATATGAAAATTAATTATTCGGAGGCCTAAACGAAGGAATTTGGCTAAAATCGCGTGATCCCGGGTTTGTGCCCCGAGTCCGATTTCTCGGGCCGTTTCCAATCAACCTGCCAAATTTTGGCCCATTCTGACACCGTCGCGACAAATGACGAAATTGCCCCTCGTAAGATTTTGGGTTGTTAATTTTCTGTCCAACACTTCTTCAACTAGACAAAATTAATGCGGAAATTAATTACTTGGAGGCCTAAACGAAAGAATTTGGCTAAAATCCTATGATCCCGGGTCTGTACCCCGAGTCCAATTTTCGGTGTCGTTTCAAATCAACCTGCCAAATTTCGGCCCATTCCGACACCGTCGCGACAAATGACGATATTGCCCCTGGAGCGGTTTTGCGTTGTTAATTTTCTGTCCAACACTTCTTCAACATGACATAATTAATGAGGAAATTAATTATTCGGAGGCCTAAATGAAGGAATTTTGCTATAATCCTGTGATCCCCGGTTTGTGCCCCGACTCCGATTTCTGGGGCCGGTTCCAAACAACCCGCCAAATTTCGGCCCATTTCGACATCGTCACGACAAATAACAAAATTGCCCCTGGTGCGGTTTTGCATTGTTAATTTTCTGTCCAACACATCTTAAATCTGACATAATTAATACGAAAATTAATTATTCTGAGGCCTAAACGAAGAAATTGAGCTAAAATCTTGTGATTCCGGGTCCGCGCCCCGAGTCCGATTTGTCGGGCCATTTCCAATCAACCTGCCAAATTTCGGCCTATTCCGACATCGTTGTGACAAATGACGAAATTGCCCCTGGTGCAGTTTTTCTTTGTTAATTTTCTATCCAAAACTTCTTCAACCTGACATAATTAATACAGAACTTAATTATTCAGAGGCCTAAACGAAGGAATTTGGCTAAAATCCCGTGATCCGGGGTCTGTACCCCGAGTCCAATTTCTGGGTCCGTTTCTAATCAATATACCAAATTTCGGCCCATTTCAACACCGTCGCAACAAACAACAAAATTGGCCCTGGTGCGGTTTTGCATTGTTAATTTTTTGTCCAACACATCTTCAACCTGACGTAATTAATACGGAAATTAATTATTTGGAGGCCTAAACGAAGGAATTTGGCAAAAATCCCATGATCCCGGGTCTGTGCCTCGAGTCCAATTTCTCGGGTAGTTTCCAATCAACCTGCCAAATTTGGGCCCATTCCGACACAGTCGTGAAAAATGACGAAATTATCCCTGGTGCGATTTTCTTTGTTAATTTTCTGTCCAACACTTCTTCAACCTAAGATAATTAATACGGAAATTAATGATTTGGGGGCCTAAACGAAGGAATTTGGCTAAAATCCCATGATCCCGGGTCAGTGCCCCGTGTCCAATTTCTGGAGACGTTTCCAATGAACTTACCAAATATCGTCCCATTCCGACATCGTCGTGGCAAATAACAAAATTGCCCCTTGTGCAGTTTTTCTTTGTTAATTTTCTGTCCAACATTTATTCAACTTGACATAATTAATACAAAAATTAATTATTAGGAGGCCTTAATGAAGGAGTTTGGCTAAAATACTATGATCCTGGGTCTGTACCCCGACTTCGATTTCCGGGGCCGTTTCCAATCAACCCACCAAATTTTGGCCCATTCCGACACCGTCACGACAAATGACAAAATTGCACCTGGTGCGATTTTGCGTTGTTAATTTTCTGTCCAACACATCTTCAGCCTGATATAATTAATATGGAAATTAATTATTTGGAGGTCTAAACGAAGGAATTTGGGTAAAATCCCGTGATCCTGGGTCTGTGCCTCGAGTCCAATTTCTGGGGCCATTTCCAATCAACCTGCCAAATTTTCGCCCATTCCAACACGGTCGAGACAAATGACGTAATTACCCCTTGTGCGGCTTTTCTTTGTTAATTTTCTGTCCAACACTTCTTCAACCTGACATAATTAATACGGAAATTAATTATTCGGAGGCCTTAACGAATGAATTTGACTAAAATCCTGTCATCCCAGGTATGTGCCCCGAGTCCAATTACGGGGACTGTTTCCAATCAACCTGCCAAATTTCAGCCCATTCCGACACCATCGCGACAAATGACGAAATTGCCCCTGGTGCGATTTTTCTTTGTTAATTTTTTGCCCAACACTTCTTCAACCTGATATAATTAATACGAAAATTAATTATTCTAAGACCTAAATGAAGGAATTTTGCTAAAATCTCGTGATCCTGGGTCTGTGCCCCGAGTCCAATTTCTGGTTCCGTTTCCAATCAACCTGTCAAATTTCGGCCCATTCCGAAGCCGTCGTGAGAAATGATGAAATTGCCCCTAGTGCGATTTTTCTTTGTTAATTTTCTGTCCAACACTTCTTCAACCTGAGGAAATTAATTATTTGGAGGCCTAAACGAAGGAATTTGGCCAAAATCCCGTGATCTTGGGCCTGTGCCCCGAGTCCAATTTCTGGGTCCGTTTCTAATCAACCTGCCAAATTTCGGCCCATTTCGATGCCGTCGCAACAAAAGAAAAAATTGCCCCTAGTACGGTTTTGCGTTGTTAATTTTCTGTCCAACACATCTTCAACCTGACATAATTAATACGGAAATTAATTATTCGGGGGCCTGAATGGTGGAATTTGACTAAAATACCATGATCCCGGGTCTATGCCCCGAGTCCAATTTCTCGAGCCATTTCCAATCAACCCGCCAAATTTCGGCCCATTCCGACGCCGTCGCGACAAATGACGAAATTTTCCCTAGTGCGATTTGTCTTTGTTAATTTTCTGTACAACACCTCTTCAACCTGACATAATTAATGCGAAAATTAATTATTCGATGGCCTAAACGACGAAATTAGGCTAAAATCTCGTGATCCCGAGTCTGTACCCCGAGTCCAATTTCTGGGGCCGTTTTCAATCAACCAACAAAATTTCGGCCCATTCCGACACTGACGCGACAAATGACAAAATTACCCTTGGTGCGGTTATGCATTGTTAATTTTCTGTCCAACACATCTTCAACCTGACATAATTAATACGAAAATAAATTATTCGAAGGTTAAATGAAGAAAATTGGCTAAAATCCCGTGATCCTGGGTCTGTACCCGGAGTCCAAATTCTGGGGCCATTTTCAATCAACCTACAAAATTTCGGCCCATTCTGACACCGTCGCGACAAATGACGAAATTACCCTTGGTGCGGTTTTGCGTTGTTAATTTTCTGTCCAACACACTTCAATCTGACATAATTAATACGAAAATCAATCATTCGGAGGCCTAAACGAAGGAATTAAGCTAAAATCCAGTGATCCTGGGGCTTTGCCCCAAGTCCAATTTCTGGGGCCGTTTCCAATCAACCTGTCAAATTTCGGCCCATTCCGACGCCGTCGTGACAAATGACAAAATTGCCCCTGGTGCTGTTTTGCGTTGTTAATTTTCTGTCCCACACATCTTCAACCTGACATAATTAATACAAAAATTAATTATTCGGAGGCCTAAACGAAGGAATATGACTAAAATCCCATGATCCCGGGTCTGTGCCTCGAGTCCAATTTTTCTGGCTGATTCCAATCAACCTGCCAAATTTCGGCCCATTCCGACAGCGTCGCGACAAGTTACGAAATTTCCCCTGGTGCGATTTTCCTTCGTTAATTTTCTGTCCAACACATCTTCAACCCGACATTATTAATGCGGAAATTAATTATTCGGAGGCCTAAACGAAGGAATTTGGCTAAAATCCCTTGATCCCGGGTCCGTGCCCCGAGTCCAATTTCTGGGGTCGTTTCCAATCAACCTCCCAAATTTCTGCCCATTCCGACACCGTCGCGACAAATGACGAAATTGCCCCTGGTGCGGTTTTTCTTTGTTAATTTTCTGTCCAACAGTTCTTCAACCTAAGATAATTAATACGGAAATTAATTATTCGGAGGCCTAAGCGAAGGAATTTGGCTAAAATCTCGTGATCTCGGGTCTATGCCCCGAGTCCAATTTTTGGGTCCGTTTCCTATCAACCTGCCAAATTTCGGTCCATTCCGACACCGTCGTGATAAACGATAAAATTGCCCCTGGTGCGATTTTGCGTTGTTAATTTTGTGTCCAACACATCTTTAGCCTGACATAATTAATACGGAAATTAATTATTCGGAGACCTAAACAAAGGAATTTGGCTAAAATCCCGCGATCTCAGGTCTGTGCCCCGAGTCCAATTTCTGGGGCCGTTTCCAATAAACCCACCAAATTTCTGCCCATTCCGACATCGACGCGACAAATGACGAAGTTGCCCCAGGTGCGATTTTTCTTTGTTAATTTTCTATCCAACATTTCTTCAACCTAACATATTTAATACGGAAATTAATTATTCAGAGGCGTAAACGAAGGAATTTGGCTAAAATCCTGTGATCCCGGGCCTGTGCCCCGAGACCAATTTCTGGGTCTGTTTCCAATCAACCTGCCAAATTTCGGCCCATTTCGACAACGTCGTGACAAATGACGAAATTTTCCTTGGTGCAGTTTTTCTTTGTTAGTTTTCTGTCCAACACTTCTTCAACCTGACATAATTAATACGGAAATTAATTATTCGTAGGCCTAAACGAAGGAATTTGGCTAAAATCCCGTGATCTCGAGTCTGTGCCCCGAGTCCAATTTCTAGGGCTATTTCCAATCAACCTGCCAAATTTGGGCCCATTCCGACACCGTCACGACAAATGACGAAATTTCCCATGGTGTAGTTTTTCTTTGTTAATTTTCTGTCTATCACTTCTTTAACCTAACATAATTAATACGGAAATTAATTATTCGGAGACCCAAATGAAGGAATTTGGCCAAAATCCCGTGATCCCGGGGCTATGCGCCGAGTCCAATTTCTGGGGCCGTTTCCAATCAACCTGTCAAATGTCGGCCCGTTCCGACGCCGTCGTGATAAATGACAGAATTGCCCCTGGTATGATTTTTCTTTTTTAATTTTCTGTCTAACACTTCTTCAACCTGACATAATTAATACGAAAATTAATTATTCGGAGGCCTAAACGAAGGAATTTGGCTAAAATCCCGTGATCCCGGGTTCGTGCCCCGAGTCCAATTTTCGGGTCCGTTTCTAATCAACCTGCCAAATTTCGGCCCATTTTGAAGCCGTCGCAACAAACAATAAAATTGCCCCTGGTACGGTTTTGCGTTACTAATTTTCTGTCCAACACATCTTCAGCCTGACATAATTAATAGGGAAATTAATTATTCGGAGACCTAAACGAAGGAATTTGGCTAAAATTCGGTGATCTCGGGTCTATGCCCCGAGTCCAATTTCTGGGGCCGTTTCCAATAAACCTACCAAATTTTGGTGCATTCCGACAACGACACGACAAATGACGAAATTGCCCCTGGTGTGATTTTTCTTTGTTAATTTTCTGTCCCTGACATAATTAATACAAAAATTAATTATTCGGAGGCCTAAACGAAGGAATTTGGCTAAAATCCCGTGATCCCAGGTCTGTGCCCCGAGTCCAATTTCTGGGGCTGTTTCTAAACAACCTGCCAAATTTCGGCCCACTGCGACACTGTCGCGACAAATGACGAAATTGCCCCTAGTGCGGTTCGAAAATTAAATATTCGGAGGCCTAAACGATGGAATCTGGCTAAAATCCCGTGGTCCCGAGTTTGTGCCCCGAGTCTAATTTACGGGGCCGTTTCCAATAAACTTTCCAAATTTCATCCCATTCCGACACCATCGCGACAAATGACGAAATTGCTCCCTGGTGCGATTTTTCTTTGTTAATTTTCTGTCCAACACATCAACTTGACATAATTAATGAGGAAATTAATTATTCGGAGGCTTAAACAAAGGAATTTAGCTAAAATCCCGTGATCCCAGGTCTGTGCCCCGACTCCAATTTATGGGGCCGTTTCCAATCAACCTGTCAAATTTCGGCCCATTCCGACACCGTCACGACAAATGACAAAATTGCCCCTGGGGCAGTTTTGCGTTGTTAATTTTCTGCCCAACACATCTTTAGCCTGACATAATTAATACGAAAATTAATTATTCGGAGGCCTAAACGAAGGAATTTAGCCAAAATCCCATGATCCCGGGTCCGTGCCCCGAGTCCAATTTCTGGGGTTGTTTCCAATCAACCTGCCAAATTTCTGCTCATTCCGACACCGTCGCGACAAATAACGAAATTGCCCCTGGTGCGGTTTTTCTTTTTTAATTTTCTGTCCAACAGTTCTTCAACCTGAGATAATTAATACGGAAATTAATTATTCGGAGGCCTAAGCGAAGGAATTTTGCTAAAATCTCATGATCCTGAGTCTGTGCCCCGAGTCCAATTTCTCGGGCCGCTTCTAATCAACCTGCCAAATTTTCGCACATTCCGACAGCGTCGCGACAAATGAAGAAATTTCCCATGGTGCGATTTTTCTTTGTTAATTTTCTGTCCAACACATCTTCAACCTGATATAATTAATACGAAAATTAATTAATCGGAGACCTAAATGAAGGCATTTAGCTAAAATTCGGTGACCCCGGGGCTTTGCCCCGAGTCCAATTTCTGGGACTGTTTCCAATCAACCTGTCAAATTTCGGCCCATTCCGAAGCCATCGTGACAAATGAAAAAATTGCCCCTGGTGCGATTTTTCTTTGTTAATTTTCTGTTCAACACTTCTTCGACCTGACATAATTAATACGAAAATTAATTATTCGGAGGCCTAAACGAAGGAATTTGGCTAAAATCCCGTGATCCCGGGTCTATGCCCCAAGTCCAATTTCTGGGTCCATTTCTAATCAACCTGCCAAATTTCGACCAATTTCAACGTCGTTGCGACAAACGACAAAATTGCCCCTGGTACAGTTTTACGTTGTTAATTTTCTGTCCAATACATCTTCAACCTGACATAATTAATACGGAAATTAATTATTCGGAGGCCTAAACGAAGGAATTTGGGTCAAATCCTGTGATCCCGGGTCTGTGCCCGGAGTCCAATTTCTCTGGCCGTTTCCAATCAACATGCCAAATTTCGGCCCATTCTGACAGCATCGCGACAAATTACGAAATTTTCCCTAGCACGATTTTTCTTTGTTAATTTTCTATCAAACACTTCTTCAACCTGACATAATTAATACGAAAATTAATTATTCGGAGGCCTAAAAGAAGGAATTTGGCTAAAATCCCGTCATCCCGCTGACATAATTAATACGAAAATTAATTATTCGGAGGCCTAAAAGAAGGAATTTGGCTAAAATCCCGTGATCCCAAGGTTTGCCCCGAGTCCAATTTCTGGGGCCGTTTCCAATCAACCTATCAAATTTCAGCCCATTCCGACGCCGTCGTGACAAATGACGAAATTAGCCCTAGTGCGGTTTTGCGTTGTTAATTTTCTGTCCAACACATCTTCAGCCTGCCATAATTAATGCGGAAATTAATTATTCGAAGGCCTAAACGAAGGAAGTTGGCTAAAGTCCCGTGATCCTGGGTCTGTGCCCCGAGTCCAATTTCTGGGGCCGTTTCCAATCAACCCACCAAATTTCGTCCCATTCCGATACCATCACGACTAAATTTCGGTCCATTCCGACACCGTCGCGACAAATGACGAAATTTCCCCTGGTTCGATTTTTCTTTGTTAATTTTCTGTCCAACACTTCTTCAACCTTACATAATTAATACGGAAATTAATTATTCGGAGGCCTAAATGAAGGAATTTGGCTAAAATCCCGTCATCCCGAGTCGTTGCCCCGAGTCCAATTTCTAGGGCCGTTTCCAATCAACCTGTCGAATTTCGGCCCATTCCTACGCCATCGTGACAAATGACGAAATATCCCCTGGTGCGGTTTTGCATTGTTAATTTTCTGTCCGACACATCTTCAACCTGACATAATTAATACAGAAATTAATGATTCGGAGACCTAAATGAAGGAATTTGGCTAAAATCCCGTGATCTTGGGTCTGTGCCCTGAGTCCAATTTTTGGGGTCGTTTCCAATCAACATACCAAATTTCATCCCATTCTGACACCATCGCGACTAATGACGAAATTACCCATGGTGCGATTTTTCTTTGTTAATTTGCTGTCCAACAGTTCTTCAACCTGACATAATTAATACGAAAATTATTTATTCGGAGGCCTAAATGAGCGAATTTGGCTAAAATCCCATTATCCCGGGTCTGTGCCCGAGTCATATTTCTGGGTCCGTTTCATATCAACACGCCAAATTTTGGTCCATTCCGACGTCGTCACGACAAATGGCAAAATTGCCCCAGGTGCTGTTTTGCGTTGTTAATTTTCTGTCCAACACATCTTCAACCTGACATAAATAATACGAAAATTAATTATTCGAAGGCCTAAACGAAGGAATATGACTAAAATCCCATGATCCCAGGTCTGTGCCCCGAGTCCAATTTCTCTGTCCGTTTCCAATCAACCTGCCAAATTTCGGCCCATTCCGACAGCGTCGCGACAAATTACGAAATTTCCCCTGGTGCGGTTTTCCTTTGTTAATTTTCTGCCCAATACTTCTTCAACATGACATAATTAATACGAAAATTAATTATTCGGAGGCCTAAAAGAAGGAATTTGGCTAAAATCCCGTGATCCCGGGGCTAAGCCCCGTGTCCAATTTCTGGGGCCGTTTCTAATCAACCTGTTAAATTTCGACCCATTCCGATGCCGTTGTGAAATATGATGAAATTGGGCCTAGTTCGATTTTGCGTTGTTAATTTTCTGCCCAACACATCTTCAGCCTGACATAATTATTACGGAAATTAATTATTCGGAGGCTAAACGAAAGAATTTGGCTAAAATCCCGTGATCCCGGGTCTGTGCCTCGACTCCAACTTCTCGGGCCGTTTCCAATCAGCCTGCCAAATTTTGGCCGATTCCGACACCATCGCAACAAATGACAAAATTGCCCCTGGAGCGGATTTGAGTTTTTAATTTTCTGTCCAACACATCTTCAACCTGACATGATTAATACGAAAAGTAATTATTCGGAGGCCTAAACAAAGAAATTTGGCTAAACTCCTATGATCCCGGGTCTGTGCCCCGACTCCAATTTCTGGGGCCGTTTCCAATCAACCTGACAAATTTCAGCCCATTCCAACACCCTCGCGACAAATGACGAAATTTCCCCTGGTGCGGTTTTTCTTTGTTAATTTTCTGTGCAACACTTCTTCAACCTGACATAATTAAAATGGAAATTAATTATTCAGAGGCCTATACGAAGGAAATTGGCTAAAATCCCGTGATCTCAGGTATGTGCCCCGAGTCCGATTTCTGGGGCCGTTTCCAATCAAACTGCCAAATTTCGGCCCATTCCGACACCGTCGCGACAAATGACGAAATTGACCTTGGAAATTAATTATTCGGTGGCCTAAACGAGGGAATTTGGCTAAAATCCCTTGATTCTGGGTCTGTGCCCCGAATCCAATTTCTGGGGCCGTTTCCAATCAACTTGCCGAATTTCGTCCCATTCCGATACCGTCGCGACAAATGACAAAATTGCCCCGGGTGCGGTTTTTCTTTGTTAATTTTCTGTCCAACACTTCTTCAACCTGACATAATTAATACGGAAATTAATTATTCGGAGGCCTAAATGAAGGAATTTGGCTAAAGTCCCCTGATCCTGGGTTAGTGCCCCGAGCCCAATTTCTGGGGCCGTTTCGAATCAACCTGCCAAATTTCGGCCCATTTCGACATCGTCTCGACAAACGACAAAATTGCCCCTGGTACGCTTTTGCATTGTTAACTTTCCGTCCAACACATCTTCAACCTGACATAATTAATACAAAAATTAAATTTTCAGAGGCCTAAACGAAGGAATTTGGCTAAAATCTCGTGATCCTGGGCATTTGCCCCAAGTCTAATTTCTCGGGCCGTGTCTAATCAACCGGCCAAATTTTTGCCCTTTCCAACACCGTCGCGACAAATGACGAAATTTCCCATGTTGCGGTTTTTCTTTGTTAATTTTCTGTCCAACACTTCTTCAACCTGATATAATTAATACGAAAATTAATTATTCGGAGACCTAAATGAAGGAATTTGGCTAAAATCCCGTGATCCCGAGGCTGTGCCCCAAGTCTAATTTTTGGGACCGTTTCCAATCAACCTGTCAAATTTCGGCCCATTCCGACACCGTCATGACAAATGACAAAATTCCCCCTGGTATGGTTTTGCATTGTTAATTTTCTGTCCAACACATCTTCAACCTAACATAATTAATATGAAAATTAATTATTCGGAGGCCTAAACGAAGGAATTTGGCTAAAATCCCATGATCCCGATTCTGTGTCTCGAATCCAATTTCTCGGGCCGTTTCCAATCAACCTGTCAAATTTCGGCCCATTTCAACGCCGTCGCGACAAACGACAAAATTGCCCCTGGTACGATTTTGCGTTGTTAATTTTCTGTCCAACACATCTTCAACCTGATATAATTAATATGAAAATTAATTATTCGGAGGCTTAAACGAAGGAATATGACTAAAATCCCGTGATCCCGGGTCTGTGCCCTGAGTCCAATTTCTCTGGCCATTTCCAATAAACCTGCCAAATTTCAGCCCATTTCGACACCGTCGCAACAAATCACGAAATTTCCCCTTGTGCGGTTTTTCTTTGTTAATTTTCTGTCCAACACTTCTTCAACCTGATATAATTATTCGGAGGCCTAAAAGAAAGAATTTGGCTAAAATCCCGTGATCCCGGGGCTATGCCCCGAGTCCAATTTCTGGGGCCGTTTCCAATCAGCTTGTCAAATTTCAGCCTATTCCGAAGCTGTCGTGACAAATGATGAAATTGGCCCTAGTGCAGTTTTGCGTTGTTAATTTTCTATCCAGCACATCTTCAGCCCAACATAATCAATGGGAAAATTAATTATTTGGAGGCCTAAACGAAGGAATTTGGCTAAAATCCCGTGATCCCGGGTTTGTGCCTCGACTCAAATTTCTCGGGCCGTTTTCCAATCAACCTGCCAAATTTCGGCCGATTTCGACACCATCGCGACAAATGACAAAATTGCCCCTGGAGCGGTTTTGCATTTTTAATTTTCCATCCAACACATCTTCCACTTGACATGATTAATATGAAAATTAATTATTCGTAGGCCTAAACAAAGGAATTTGGCTAAAATCCCGTGCTCCCGAGTCTGTGTCCCGAGTCCAATTTCTGGGGCCGTTTCCAATCAACCTGCTAAATTTCGGTCCATTCCGACACCGTCGCGACAAATGACGAAATTTCCCCTGGTGCGGTTTTTCTTTGTTAATTTTTTGTCCAACACTTCTTCAACCTGACATAATTAAAACAAAAATTAATTATTCGGAGGCCTAAACGAAGGAATTTGGCTAAAATCCCGTGATCTCGGGTATGTACCCCAAGTCCATTTTCTAGGGCCGTTTCCAATCAAACTGCCAAATTTCGGCCCATTCCGACACCGTCGCGACAAATGACGAAATTGCCCCTAGAAATTAATTATTCGGAGGCCTAAATGAGGGAATTTGGCTAAAATCCCGTGATCCCGGGTCTATGCCCCGAGTCCCGTTTCTGGGGCCGTTTCCAATCAACTTGCCAAATTTCGTCCCATTCCGACACCGTCTCGACAAATGACAATATACCGCGGGTGCGATTTTTCTTTGTTATTTTTCTGTCCAACACTTTTTCAACCAGACATAATTAGTACGGAAATTAATTATTCAGAGGCCTAAATGAAGGAATTTCGCTAAAATCCCGTGATCCTGGGTCTGTGCCCCGAGTCAAATTTCTGGGTCCGTTTCTAATCAACCTGCCAAATTTCGGCCCATTTCGACAATGTCTCGACAAACAACAAAATTGCCCCTGGTGCGCTTTTGCATTGTTAATTTTCTGTCCAACACATCTTCAACTTGATATAATTAATACGGAAATTAATTATTCAGAGGCCTAAACGAAGGAATTTGGCTGAAATCTCGTGATCCCAAGTCTGTGCCTCGAGTCCAATTTCTCGGGCCGCTTCTAATCAACCTATCAAATTTCGGCCCATTCCGAAGCCGTCGTGACAAATGACGAAATTGCCCCTCGTGCGGTTTTTCTTTGTTAATTTTCTGTCCAACACTTCTTTAACCTGACATAATTAATACGGAAATTAATTAGTCGGAGGCCTAAACGAAGTAATTTGGCTAAAATCCAGTGATCCCCGGTCCGTGCCCCGAGTCCAATTTCTGGGTCCGTTTCTAATCAACCTGCCAAATTTCGGCCAATTTCAACGCCGTCACGACAAACGACAAAATTGCCCCTAGTACAGTTTTGTGTTGTTAATTTTCTTTCCAACACATCTTCAACCAGACATAATTAATACGAAAATTAATTATTCGGAGGCCTAAACGAAGGAATTTGGGTAAAATCCCGTGATCCCGGGTCTATACCCCGAGTCCAATTTCTCTTGCCGTTTCCAATCAACTTGCCAAATTTCGGCCCATTCCAACACCGTCGCGACAAATTACGAAATTTTCCCTGGTGCGGTTTTTCTTTGTTAATTTTCTATCCAACACTTCTTCAACCTTTCATAATTAATACGGAAATTAATTATTCGGAGGCCTAAAAGAAGTAATTTGGCTAAAATCCCGTGACCCCGGGGCTACGCCCCGAGTCTAATTTCTGGGGCCGTTTCCAATCAACCTGTCAAATTTCGGCCCATTCCGACGTCGTCGTGACAAATGTCGAAATTGCCCCCAGTGCAATTTTTCGTTGTTAATTTTCTGTCCAACACATCTTCAGCCTAACATAATTAATGCAGAAATTAATTATTTGGAGGCCTAAATGAAGGAATTTGGCTAAAGTCTCGTGAACCTGGGTCTGTGCCCCGGGTCCAATTTCTGGGGCCGTTTCCAATCAACCCACCAAATTTCGTCCCATTCCGACACCATCATGACTAATGACGATATTGCCCCTGGTGCGATTTTTCTATATTGCCCCTGGTGCGATTTTTCTTTGTCAATTTTCTGTCCAACACTTCTTCAACCTGACATAATTAATACGAAAATTAATTATTCGGAGGCCTAAATGAAGGAATTTGGCTAAAGTCCCGTGATCCTGGGTCTGTGCCCCGGGTCCAATTTCTGGGGCCGTTCCAATCAACCCACCAAATTTCGTCCCATTCCGACACCATCACACTAATGACGATATTGCCCCTGGTGCGATTTTTCTTTGTCAATTTTCTGTCCGACACTTCTTCAACCTGACATAATTAATACGAAAATTAATTATTCAGAGGCATAAACGAAGGAATTTGGCTAAAATCCCGTGATCTCAGGTCTATGCCCCGAGTCCAATTTCTGGGAACGTTTCCAATCAACCTGCCAAATTTCGGCCCATTCCGACACCTTCGTGACAAATGACGAAATTGCCCCTGGTGTGGTTTTTCCTTTTTAATTTTTTGTCCAACACAACTTCAGCCTGACATAATTAATACGAAAATTAATTATTCAGAGGCCTAAACGAAGGAATTTGGCTAAAATCCCGTGATTTTGGGTCTGTGCTCCGAGTCCAATTTCTGGGGCCATTTCAAGTCAACCTGCCAAATTTCATTCCATTCTGACACCGTCGCAACCAATGACAAAATTACCCACGGTGCGATTTTTCTTTGTTAATTTTCTGTCCAACACTTCTTCAACCTGATATAATTAATACGGAAATTAATTATTCGGAGGCCTAAACGAAGGAATTTGGCTAAAATCCCATGATCCTGGGTCTGTGCCCCGAATCCAATTTCTGGGTCCGTTTCATATCAACCTGCCAAATTTCTGTCCATTCCGACACCGTCGCGACAAATGGCAAAATTATCCAAGGTACGATTTTGCGTTGTTAATTTTCTGTCCAACACATCTTCAACCTGACATAATTAATACGAAAAATAATTATTCGGAGGCCTAAATGATGGAATTTGGCTAAAATCGCGTGATCCTAGGTCTGTGCCCCGAGTCCAATTTTTCGAGCCATTTCCAATCAACCCGCCAAATTTTGGCCCATTCCGACACCGTCGCGACAAATGACGAAATTTCCCATGGTGCAGTTTGTCTTTGCTAATTTTCTGTACAACACCTCTTCAACCTGACATAATTAATACGAAAATTAATTATTCGGTGGCCTAAACGACGGAATTAGGCTAAAATCTCGTGCCCCCAAGTCTGTGCCTCGAGTCCAATTTCTAGGGCCGTTTTCAATCGACCTACAAAATTTCTGCCCATTCCGACACCGACGCGACAAATGACGAAATTACCCTTGGTGCTGTTTTGCGTTGTTAATTTTCTTTCGAGCACATCTTCAACCTGACATAATTAATACGAAAATTAATTATTCGGAGGCTTAAAGTAAGGAATTTGGCTAAAATCCTGTGATCCTGGGTCTGTACCCCGAGTCCAAATTCTGGGGCCGTTTTCAATCATAGTACACAATTTCGGCCCATTCCGACACCGTCGTGACAAATGACGTAATTACCCTTGTTGTTAATTTTCTGTCGACACATCTTCAACTTGACATAATTAATACGAAAATCAATTATTCGAAGGCCTAAACGAAGGAATTTGGCTAAAATCCCGTGATCCCGAGTCTGTGCCCCGACTCAAATTTCTCGGGCCGTTTCCAATCAACCTGCCAAATTTCGGCCTATTCCGACACCATCGCGACAAATGAAAAAATCGCCCCTGCAGCGGATTTACGTTGTTTATTTTCTGTCCAACACATCTTCAACCTGACGTGTTTAATACAAAAATCAATTATTCGGAGGCCTAAACGAAGGAATTTGGGTAAAATCCCGTGATCCCGAGTTTGTGCCCCGACTCCAATTTCTCGGGCCGTATCCAATCAACTTGCCAAATTTCCGCCAATTCCGACACCATCGCGACAAATGACAAAATTACCCTTGGAGCGATTTTGCGTTGTTTATTTTCTGTCCAACACATCTTCAACCTGACATGATTAATACGAAAATTAATTATTCAGAGGCCTAAACAAAGGAATTTGGCTATAATCCCGTGATCTCAGGTCTATGCCCGAGTCCAATTTCTGGGGCTGTTTCCAATAAACCTGCCAAATTTCGGCCCATTTCGACACCGTCACGACAAATGACATAATTGTCCCTGGTACGATTTTGCGTTGTTAATTCTCTGTCCAACACATTTTAAACCAGACATAATTAATACGGAAATTAAATATTCGGAGACCTAAATGAAAGAATTTGGCTAAAATCCCGTGATCTCAAGTCTGTGCCCCGAGTCCATTTTCTGGTGCCGTTTCCAATCAACCTGCCAAATTTCGGCCCATTTCGACACCGTCGTGACAAATGACGAAATCGCCCCTGGTGCGATTTTGCGTTGTTAATTTTCTATCCAACACATCTTTAGCCTGACATAATTAATACGAAAATTAATTATTCGGAGGCCTAAACGATGAAATTTGGCTAAAATCCCGTGATCCAGGGTCAGTGCCCCCAGTCCAATATTTGGGGCCGTTTCCAATCAACCTGCCAAATTTCGGCCCATTCCGACACGATCGCGACAAATGAAAAAATGGCCCCTGGTGCTATTTTGCATTGTTAATTTTCTATCCAACACATTTTCAACCTGACATAATTAATACGGAAATTAATTATTCGGAGGCCCACACGAAGGAATTTGGCTAAAATCCCACGATCCAGGGTCTGCGTCCCTAATCCAATTTCTCGGGCCATTTCCAATCAATCTGCCAAATTTCGACCCTTTCCGACACCGTCGCGACAAATGACGAAATCGCCCCTGGTGCGATTTTGCGTTGATAATTTTCTGTCCAACACTTCTTCAACCTTACATAATTAATGAGGAAATTAATTTTTCGGAGGTCTAAACGAAAGAATTTGGCTAAAATCCTTCGACCCCGGGTCTGTACCCCGAGTCAAATTTCTAGGGCCGTTTCAAATCAACCTTCCAAATTTCGGCCCATTCTGACACCGTCGCGACAAATGACGAAATTGCCCTTGGTGCAGTTTTGCGTTGTTAATTTTTTGTCCAACACTTCTTCAACCTGACATAATTAATTAATTATTCGGAGGTCTAAACGAAGGAATTTGGCTAAAATTCCGTGATCTCGGGTTTGTGCCCCGAGTCCAATTTCTAGGCCTTTTCCATTCAACCTGCTAAATTTCGGCCCATTCCGACACCGTCACGACAAATGACAAAATTGTCCCTGGTGCGTTTTTGTGTTGTTAATTTTCTATCCAACACATCTTCAGCCTGATATAATTAATACGAAAATTAATTATTCAGAAGCCTAAACGAAGGAATTTGGCTAAAATCCCGTGATCCCGGGTCTGTGTCCCGAGTCCAATTTCTTGGTCCGTTTCCGATCAACCAGCCAAATTTTCGCCCATTCCGACACCGTCGCAACAAATGACAAAATTGCCCCTGGTGCGACTTTTATTTGTCAATTTTCAGTCCAACACTTCTTCAACCTGACATAATTAATACAAAAATTAATTATTCGGAGGCCTAAACGAAGGTATTTGGCAAAAATCCTATGATCTCGGGTTTGTGCCGCGAGTCCAATTTCAGGGCCGTTTCCAATCAACCTGCCAAACTTTGGCCCATTCCGACATCGTCGCGACAAATGAAAAAATTGCCCCTGGTGCAGTTTTGCGTTGTTAATTTTTTGTCCAACACATCTTCAGCCTCACATAATTAATACGGAAAAGAATTATTCGGAGGCCTAAACGAAGGAATTTGGCTAAAATCTCGTGATCCTGGGTATGTGCCCTGAGTCCAATTTCTGGGGCCGTTTCCAATCAACCTTCCAAATTTCGGCCCATTCCGATACCGTGGCGATAAATGACGAAATTGCCCCTGGTGCGGTTTTGTGTTGTCAATTTTATGTCCAACACATCTTCAACCTGACATAATTAATACGAAAATTAATTATTTGGAGGCCTAAACGAAGAAATTTGGCTAAAATCCAGTGATCCCGAGTTTGTGCCCCGAGTCCAATTTCTGGGAACGTTTCCAATCAACCTGCCAAATTTCGGCCCATTCCGACACCGTCTCGACAAATGACATAATTTTCCTTGGTGTGGTTTTTCTTTGTTTATTTTCTATCCAACACTTCTTCAACCTGACATAATTAATACGGAAATTAATTATTTGGAGGCCTAAACGAAGCAATTTGGGTAAAATCTCGTGATCCCGGGTCTGTGCCCGGAGTCTAATTTCTGGGGCCATTTTCAATCAACCTATCAAATTTCGGCCCATTCCGACGCTGTCGCGATAAACGACGAAATTGCCCCTGGTGCGGTTTGGAAATTAAATATTCGGAGGCCTCAACGAGGGAATTTGGCTAAAATCCCGTGGTCCCGGGTCTATGCCCCGAGTCCAATTTCTTGGGCCATTTCCAATCAACCGGCCAAATTTTGGCCCATTCCAACACGGTCACGACAAATGACAAAATTGCCCCTGGTGTGATTTTGCGTTGTTAATTTTTTGTCCAACACATCTTTAGCCAGACATAATTTATACGGAAATTAATTATTTGTAGGCCTAAACAAAGGAATTTGGCTAAAATCTCGTGATCCCGGGTCCGTGCCCCGAGTCCAATTTTTGGGGCCGTTTCCAATCAACCTACCAAATTTCGGCCCATTCCGACACCTTAGCGACAAATGACGAAATTGCCCCTAGTGCGATTTTTCTTTGTTAATTTTCTATCCAACAATTCTTCAACCTGACATAATTAATACGAAATTTAATTATTCGGAGGCCTAAACGAAGGAATTTGGCTAAAATTCCGTGATCCCATGTTTGTGCCCCGACTCCAATTTCTAGGGCCATTTCCAATCAACCTGCCAAATTTCAGCCAATTTCGACACCGTCACGACAAATGACAAAATTGCCCCTGGTGCGGTTTTGAGTTGTTAATTTTCTGTCCAACACATCTTCAGGCTGATATAATTAATACGAAAATTAATTACTCGGAGGCCTAAATGAAGGAATTTGGCTAAAATCCCGTGATCCCAGGTCTATGCCTCGAGTCCAATTTCTGGGGCCGTTTCCAATCAACCTGCCAAATTTTGGCCCATTCCGACACCGTCATGACAAATGACGAAATTGCTCCTGGTACGGTTTTTCTTTGTTAATTTTCTGTCCAACAGTTCTTCAACCTGACATAATTAATACGAAAATTAATTATTCGGAGGCCTAAACGAAGGAATTTGGCTAAAATCCCGTGATCCCGGGTCCGAGTCCAATTTTTGGGTCCGTTTAAAATCATCCTGCCAAATTTCGACCATTTCGACACCGTCACGACAAATGATAAATTTGCCCCTAGTGCGGTTTTACATTGTTAATTTTCTGTCCAACGCATCCTCAACCTGACATAATTAATACGGAAATTAATTATTCGGAGGCCTAAACGAAGGAATTTGGCTAAAATTCCGTGATCCTGAGTCTTTCTCCTGAGTCCAATTTCTCAGGTCGTTTCAAATCAACCTGTCAAATTTCGGCCCACTCCGACACAGTCGCGATAAATGACGAAATTTTCCCTGGTGGGGTTTCGAAATTAAATATTTGGAGGCCTAAATGAGGGAATTTGGCTAAAATCCCGTGGTCCTGGGTCTGTGCCCCGAGTCCAATTTCTGGTGCCGTTTCCAATCAACCTGCTAAATTTCGGCCCATTCCGATACCGTCACGACAAATGACAAAATTGTCCCTGGTGTGGTTTTGCGTTGTTAATTTTCTATCCAACACATCTTTAGCCTGACATAATTAATACAAAAATTAATTATTCGTAGGCCTAAACGAAGGAATTTGGCTAAAATCTTGTAATTCCGGGTCCGTGCCCCGAGTTCAGTTTCTAGGGCGTTTCCAATCAACCTGCCTAATTTCGGCCCATTTAGATGCCGCCGCGATGAATGACGAAATTGCCCCTGGTGTTGTTTTTCTTTGTTAATTTTCTGTCCAACAATTCTTCAACCTGACATAATTAATACGAAAATTAATTATTCGGAGGCCTAAGCGAACGAATTTGGCTAAAATCCTGTGATCCCGGGACTGTACCCTGAGTCCAATTTCTGGGGCCGTTTCCAATCAACCTGCCAATTTTTGGCCCATTCCGACACCGTCACGACAAATGACAAAATTGCCCCTGGTGCGGTTTTGCATTGTTAATTTTCTATCCAACACATCTTCAACCTAACATAATTAATACGAAAATTAATTATTCGGAGGCCTAAACGAAGGAATTTGGCTAAAATCCCATGATCCAGGGTCTGTGTCCCGAATCCAATTTCTCGGCCCGTTTCCAATCAACCTGCCAAATTTCGGGCCATTCCGACACCGTCGCGACAAATGAGGAAATTGCCCCTGGTGCGGTTTTGCGTTGTTAATTTTCTATCCAACACATCTTCAACCTAACATAATTAATACGAAAATTAATTATTCGGAGGCCTAAACGAAGGAATTTGGCTAAAATCCCATGATCCAGGGTCTGTGTCCCGAATCCAATTTCTCGGCCCGTTTCCAATCAACCTGTCAAATTTCGGCCCTTTCCGACACTGTCACGACAAATGACGAAATTGCCCCTGGAGCGATTTTGCGTTGTTAATTTTCTATCCAACACTTCTTCAATCTGACATAACTAATGAGGAAATTAATTATTTGGAGGCCTAAATGAAAGAATTTGGCTAAAATCCTTTTATTCCGGGTCTGTTCCCCGAGTCTAATTTCTGGGGCCATTTCAAATCAACCTGCCAAATTTCGGGCCATTCCGACACCGTCGCGACAAATGAGGAATTTGCCCGCGGTGCGGTTTTGTGTCGTTAATTTTCTGTCCAACACTTCTTCAACCTGACATAATGAATGAGGAAATTAATTATTCGGAGGCCTAAACGAAGGAATATGGCTAAAATCCCGTGATCCCGGGTTTGTGCCCCGACTCAGATTTCTGGGGCCGTTTCCAATCAACCTGCCAAATTTTGGCCAATTCCGACACCGTCATGACAAATGAAAAAATTGCCCCTGGTGCTGTTTTATGTTGTTAATTTTCTTTTCAACACATCTTCAGCCTAATATAATTAATATGGAAATTAATTACTCCGAGGCCTAAACGAAGGAATTTGGCTAAATTCCCTATGATCCCGGGTCTGTGCCCCGAGTCCAATTTCTGGGGCCGTTTCCAATCAACCTGCTAAATTTCGGCCCATTTCGACATCGTCGCGACAAATGACGAAATTGCTCCTGGTACGGTTTTTCTTTGTTAATTTTTTGTCCAACACTCCTTCAACCTGACATAATTAATATGGAAATAAATTATTCGGAGGTCCAAACGAAGGAATTTGGCTAAAATCCCGTGATCCCGGGTCTTTGCCCCTAGTCCAATTTCTGGGTCCGTTTAAAATCATCTTGCCAAATTTCGGCCCATTTCGACACCGTCGCGACAAATGAAAAATTTGTCCCTGGTGCGGTTTTGTGTTGTTAATTTTCTATCCAACGCATCTTCAACCTGACATAACTAAAACGGAAATTAATTATTCGGAGGCCTAAATGAAGGAATTTGGCTAAAATCCCGTGATCCCGGGGTCTGTCTCCTGAGTCCAATTTCTCAGGCCGTTTCAAATAAACCTATCAAATTTCGGCCCGTTCCGACACTGTCACGATAAATGATGAAATTGCCCCTGGTGCGGTTTCGAAATTAAATATTTGGAGGCCTAAATGAGGGAATTTGGCTAAAATCCCGTGGTCCCGGGTCTGTGCCCCGAGTCCAATTTCTGGGGCCATTTCCAATCAACCTGCCAAATTTCGGCCCATTCTGACACCGTCACGACAAATGACAAAATTGCCCCTGGTGCGGTTTTGCGTTGTTAATTTTCTGTCCAGCACATCTTTAGCCTGACATAATTAATACGAAAATTAATTATTCGTAGGCCTAAACGAAGGAATTTGGCTAAAATCTCGTTATTCCGGGTCCGTGCCCCGAGTTCAATTTTTAGGGCCGTTTCCCATCAACCTACCAAATTTCGGCCCATTCCGACATCGTCGCAACAAATGACGAAATTGCACCTGGTGCGATTTTTTTTGTTAATTTTTTGTCCAACACTTCTTTAACCAGACATAATTAATACGAAAATTAAATATTCGGAGGCCTAAACGAAGGAATTTAGCTAAAATCCCGTGATCTCGGGTCTGTATCTCAAGTTCAATTTATGGGGCCGTTTCCAATCAAACTACCAAATTTGGTCCATTCCGACACCTTCGCGACAAATCACGAAATTAGCCCTGGTGTGGTTTTGCGTTGTTAATTTTCTATTCAACACATCTTCAGCCTGACATAATTAATACGAAAATTAATTATTCTGAGGCGTAAATGAAGGAATTTGGCTAAAATCTTGTGATCCCGTGTCTGTGCCCCGAGTCCAAGTACTGGGGCCGTTTCCAATCAACCAGCCAAATTTTGGCCCATTCCGACACCGACGCGACAAATGACAAAATTTCCCCTGGTGCGGTTTTGCGTTGTTAATTTTCTGTCCAATACATCTTCAGCCTAACATAATTAATAAGGAAATTAATTATTCGGAGGCCTAAACGAGGGAATTCGGCTAAAATCCAGTTATCTCGGGTCTGTGCCTCGAGTCAACTTTCTGGGGCCGTTTCCAATCAACCTGCCAAATTTCAGCCCATTTCGACACCGTCGCGACAAATGACGAAATTTTCCCTGGTACAGTTTGGAAATTAATTTTTCGGAGGCCTAAACGAGGGATTTTGGCTAAAATCCCGAGATTCCAGGATTGTGCCCCGGGTCCAATTTCTGGGGCCGTTTCCAATCAACCTGCCAAATTTCGTCCCATTCCGACACCGTCGCTACAAATGACGAAATTGCCCTGGTGCAGTTTTTCTTTGTTAATTTTCTATCTAAAACTTCTTCAACCTGGCATAATTAATGCGAAAACTAATCATTCGGAAGCCTAAATGAAGGAATTTGGCTAAAATCCCGTGATCCCGAGTCTGTGCCCCGAGTCCAATTTCTGGGTCCGTTTAAAATCATCCTGTCAAATTTCGACCCATTTCGACACTGTCGCGATAAATGACAAATTTGCCCTTGGTGCGATTTTGCGTTGTTAATTTTCTGTCCAACGCATCTTCAACCTGACATAATTAATACGGAAATTAATTATTCGAAGGCCTAAACGAAAGAATTTGGCTAAAATCCCATGATCCCAGGTCTGTCTCTCGAGTCCAATTTCTCAGGCCGTTTACAATCAACCTACCAAATTTTGGCCCATTCTGGCACCGTCGCGACAAATGACGAAATTGCCCCAGGTGCGGTTTTTCTTTGTTAATTTTCTGTCCAACACTTCTTCAACCTGACATAATTAATGAGGAAAATTAATTATTCGGAGGCCTAAACGAAGAAATTTGGCAGAAGTCTGGTGATCCCTGGTCTGTGCCCCAAGTCCAATTTCTGGGGCCGTTTCCAATCAACCTGCCAATTTTTGGTCCATTCCGACGCTGTCACGACAAATGACAAAATTGCCCCCAGTGCGGTTTTGCGTTGTTAATTTTCTGTCCAACACATCTTCAGCCTGACATAATTAATAAGAAAATTAATTATTTGGAGGCCTAAACGAAGGAATTTGGCTAAAATCCCGTGATCCCGGGTCTGTGCCCCAAGTCCAATTTCTGGGGTCGTTTCCAATCAACCTGCCAAATTGGCCCATTCCCACACCGTCGCGAAAATGACGAAATTGCCCATGGTGTGATTTTTCGTTGTTAATTTTCTGTCCAACACTTCTTCAACCTGACATAATTAATTCGAAAATTAATTATTCAGAGGCCTAAAACAAGGAATCTGGCTAAAATTCTATGATCCCGGGTCTGTGCCCTAAGTCCAATTTCGGGGCCGTTTCCTATCAACCTGCCAAATTTTGGCCCATTCCGACACCGTCACGACAAGTAACAAAATTACCCCTAGTGCAGTTTTACGTTGTTAATTTTCTGTCCAACACATCTTCAACCTGACATAATTAATATGAAAATTAATTATTCGGAGGCCTAAACGAAGGAATTTGGCTAAAATCCCGTGATCCCGGGTCTGTTCCCCGAGCCTAATTTCTTGGGCCGTTTCCAATCATCTTGCCAAAATTCAACCCATTCCGACACCATCGCGGCAAATGACGAAATTACCCTCGGTGTGGTTTGGAAATTAATTATTCAGAAGCCTAAATGAGGGATTTTGGCTAAAATCCCGAGATCTCAAAACTGTGCCCCGAGTCCAATTTCTGGGGATGTTTGCAATCAAACTTCCAAATTTCATCCCATTCCGACACCGTCGTGACAAATGACGAAATTTCCCTGGTATAGCTTTTCATTGTTAATTTTCTATCCAACACTTCTTCAACCGGACATAATTAATACGGAAATTAATTATTTGGAGGCCTAAACGAAGGAATTTGGCTAAAATCCCGTGATCCCGGGTCCGTGCACCGAGTCCAATTTCTGGGTCCGTTTCAAATCATCCAGCCAAATTTCGGCCCATTTCAACAACGTCGCGACAAATAACAAATATGCCCCTGGTGCAGTTTTACTCTGTTCATTTTCTGTCCAATGCATCTGTGACTTGACATAATTAATACAAAAATTAATTATTCGTAGGTCTAAACGAAGGAATTTGGCTAAAATCCCGTGGTCTCGGGTCTGTCTCCCGAGTTCAATTTCTCAGGCCGTTTCCAATCAACCTGCCAAAATTTGGCCCATTCTGACACTGTCGCAACAACTGATGAAATTGCCCCAGGTGCGGTTTTTCATTGTTAATTTTCTATCCAACCCTTCTTCAACCTGATATAATTAATGAGGAAAATTAATTATTCAGAGGCTTAAATGAAGGAATTTGGCTAAAGTCCCGTGATCCTCTGTCTGTGCCCCGACCCGAATTTCTGGGGCCGTTTTCAATCAACCTGTCAAATTTCGGCCCATTTTGACGCCATCACGACAAATGACAAAATTACCTCAAGTGCGGTTTTGCGTTGTTAATTTTCTGTCCAACACTTCTTCAGCCTGACATAATTAATACGGAAATTAATTATTCGGAGGCCTAAACGAAGGAATTGGGGCCGTTTCCAATCAACCTGCAAAATTTCGGCCGGAGGCCTAAACGAAGGAATTTGGGTAAACTCCCATGATCCCGGGTCTGTGTCCCGAGTCCAATTTATGGGGCCGTTTCCAATCAACTTGCCAAATTTCGGCCTATTCCAACACCGTCGCGACAAATGACGAAATTGCCCCTGGTGCGGTTTTGCGTTGTTAATTTTCTGTCCAACACTTCTTCAACCTGACATAATTAGAGGCCGTTTCCAATCAACCTGCAAAATTTCGGCCGGAGGCCTAAACGAAGGAATTTGGGTAAACTCCCATGATCCCGGGTCTGTGTCCCGAGTCCAATTTATGGGGCCGTTTCCAATCAACTTGCCAAATTTCGGCCTATTCCAACACCGTCGCGACAAATGACGAAATTGCCCCTGGTGCGGTTTTGCGTTGTTAATTTTCTGTCCAACACATCTTCAGCCTGACATAATTAATACGGAAATTAATTAATCGGAGGCCTAAACGAAGGAATTTGGCTAAAATCTTGTGATCCCGTGTCTGTGCCCCGAGTCCAATTTCTGGGGCTGTTTCCAATCCACCTACCAAATTTCGGCCCATTCCGACACCGTCACGACAAATGACGAAATTGCCCCTGGTACTGTTTTGCGTTGTTAATTTTTTGTCCAACACATCTTCAACCTGACATAATTAATACGGAAATTAATTATTCGGAGGTCTAAAGGAAGGGATTTGGCCAAAATCCCGTGATCTCGGGTCTATGCCCCGAGTCCAATTTCTGGGGCCGTTTCCAAACAACCTGCCAAATTTCGACCCTTTCCGACATCGTCGCGACAAATGACAAAATTGCCCTTGGTGCGATTTTGCGTTGTTAATTTTCTGTCCAACACATCTTCAACCTAACATAATTAATACGGAAATTAATTATTCGGAGGCTTAAACGAAGGAATTTGGGTAAAATCCCATGATCTCGAGTCCGTATCCCGAGTCCAATTTCTCAAGCCGTTTCCAATCAACCTGCCAAATTTCGGCCCATTCCGACACCGTCACGACAAATGACGAAATTTCCCCTGGTTCGGTTTTTCTTCGTTAATTTTCTGTTCAACACTTCTTCAACCTGACATAATTAATATGAATTAATTATTCGGAGGCCTAAACGAAGGAATTTGGCTAAAATCCCGTGACCCCGGCTCTGTGCCCCGAGCCCCATTTCTGGGGCCGTTTCCGATCAGCCTACCAAATTTCAGTCCATTCCGACACCGTCGCGACAAATGACGAAATTTCCCCTTGTGCGATTTTGCGTTATTTATTTTCTGTCCAACGCATCTTCATCTTGACATAATTAATACAGAAATTAATTATTTGGAAGCCTAAATGAAGGAATTTGGCTAAAATCCCGTGATCCCGAGTATGTGCCCGGAGTCCAATTTTTGGGACTGTTTCCAATCAACCTGCCAAATTTCAGCACCATTCCGACATCGTCGCGACAAATGACTGTGATTTGGAAATTAATTATTCGGAGGCCTAAACGGGGAAATTTGGCTAAAATCCTGCGATCCCGGGTCTGTGCCCCAAGTCCAATTTCTGTGGCCGTTTCGAATCAACTACCAAATTTTGGCCCATTCCGACACCATCGTGATTAATGATGAAATTTCCCCTGGTGCGATTTTTCTTTGTTAATTTTCTGTCCAATACTTCTTCAACCTGACATAATTAATACGAAAATTAATTATTCAGAGGCCTAAACGAAGAAATTTGGCTAAAAAACCGTGATCCCGGTTCTGTGCCCCGAGTCCAATTTCTGGGGCCGTTTCCAATCAACCTGCCAAATTTTGGCCCATTCGAACGCCGTCGTGTCAAATGATAAAATAGCCCCTGGTACGATTTTGCGTTGTTAATTTTCTGTCCAACACATCTTCAACCTGACATAATTAATATGGAAATTAATTATTTGGTGGCCTAAACGTAGAAATTTGGCTAAAATCCCGTGATCCGGGGTCTGTGCCCCGAGTCCAATTTCTGGGGTCGTTTCCAATCAACCTGCCAAATTTCGGCCCATTTCATCACCATCACGACAAACGACATAATTGCCCCTGGTGCGGTTTTGCGTTGTTAGTTTTCTATCCAACACTTCTTCGACCTGACATAATTAATATAGAAATTAATTATTCGGAGGCCTAAACGAAAGAATTTGGCTAAAATCCCATGATCCTGGGTCTGTGCCCCAACCCCAATTTCCGGGGTCGTTTCCAATCAACCTGCCAAATTTCGGCCCATTCCGACACTGTCGCGACAAATGACAAAATTGCCCCTGCTGCGGTTTTACGTTGTTAATTTATTGTCCAACACAACTTCAACCTGACATAATTAAAATGAAAATTAATTATTCGGAGGCCTAAACGAAGAAATTTGGCTAAAATCCCGTGATTCTAGGTCAGTGCACCGAGTCCAGTTTCTTGGACCGCATCCAATCAACCTGCCAAATTTCTGCCCATTCCGACACCGTCACGACAAATGACAAAATTGCCCCTGGTGCGGTTTGGGAATTAATTATTCGGAGGCCTAAACGAAGGAAATTGGCTAAAATCCTGTGATCCCGAGCTTGTGCCCCAAGTTCAATTTCTGGGGCCATTTCCAATCAACCTGCCTAATTTTGACCCATTTCGACACCATCGCGACGAATGACAAAATTGCCCCTGGTGTGATTTTGCGTTGTTAATTTTCCGTCCAACACATCTTCAACCTGACATAATTAATACGGAAATTAATTATTTGGAGGACTAAACGAAGGAATTTGGATAAAATCCCGTGATCCCGGGTCTGTGCCCCGAGTCCAATTTCTCGGGCCGTTTCCAATCAACCTGCCAAATTTTGGCCCATTCCGCCACCATCGCAACAAATGACGAAATTTTCCCTCGTAAGGTTTTTCTTTGTTAATTTTCTGTCCAACACATCTTCAACCTGACATAATTAATACGGAAATTAATTATTTGGAGGACTAAACGAAGGAATTTGGATAAAATCCCGTGATCCCGGGTCTGTGCCCCGAGTCCAATTTCTCGGGCCGTTTCCAATCAACCTGCCAAATTTTGGCCCATTCCGCCACCATCGCAACAAATGACGAAATTTTCCCTCGTAAGGTTTTTCTTTGTTAATTTTCTGTCCAACACATCTTCAGCCTGACATAATTAATATGGAAGTTAATTATTCGGAGAATTAAACGAAGGAATTTGGCTAAAATCCCGTGATCCCGGCTCTGTGCCCCGAGCCCAATTTCTAGGGTCTTTCCCAATCAACGTTCCAAATTTCTGCCCTTTCCGACACCGTCGCAACAAATGATGAAATTGCCCTGGTGCGGCTTTGCATTGTTAATTTTCTGTCGAACACATCCTTAGCCTGACATAATTAATAAGGAAATTAATTATTCGAACGCCTGAACGAAGGAATTTGGCTAAAATCTCGTGATACCGATTCTGTGCCCCCGAGTGCAATTTCTGGGGCCGCTGCTAATCAACCTGCCAAATTTTGGCCCATTCAGACACCGTCACGACAAATGACAAAATTAACCCTGACGTAGTTCGGAAATTAATTATTCGGAGGACTAAACGAGGGAAATTGGCTAAAATCCTGTGATCCGGAGTCTGTGCTCCGAGTCCAATTTCTTGGGCCGTTTCCAATCAACCTGCAAAATTTTGGCCCATTCCGACACCGTCGCGACAAATGATGGAATTACCCCTGGTGCGGTTTTTCTTTATTAATTTTTTGTCCAACACTTCTTCATCTTGGCATAATTAGTACGAAAATTAATTATTCGGAGGCCTAAAGGAAGGAATTTGGCTAAAATCCCTTGATCTAGGGTCTATGACCCGATTCTAATTTCTGGGGCCGTTTCCAATCGACCTGCCAAATTTCGGCCCATTTCGACACCGTCGCGACGAATGACAAAATTGCCCCTGATGCGGTTTTGCGTTGTTAATTTTCTGTCCAACACAACTTCAACCTGACATAATTAAAATGAAAATTAATTATTCAGAGGCCTAAACGAAGGAATTTGGCCAAAATCCCGTGATCTTGGGTCTGTGCACCGAGTCCAATTTCTCGGGCCGCTTCCACTCAACCTGCCAAATTTCGGCCTATTCCGACACCATCGCTACAAATGACAAAATCACCCCTGGCACGGTTCGAAAATTAATTATTCGGAGGCCTAAATGAAGGAATTTGGCTAAAATCCTTTGATCCTAGGTCTGTGCCCCGAATCCAATTTCTGGGGCCGTTTTCAATGAACCTTCTAAATTTCAACCCATTCCGACACCGTCGTGACATATGACAAAATTGCCCCTGGTGCGATTTTACGTTGTTAATTTTCTGTCCAACACATCTTCAACCTGACATAATTAATACGGAAATTAATTATTCGGAGGCCTAAGTGAAGGAATTTGGCTAAAATCTGGTGCGGTTTTGCGTTGTTAATTTTCTGTCCAACACATCTTCAACCTGACATAATTAATACGGAAATTAATTATTCGGAGGCCTAAGTGAAGGAATTTGGCTAAAATCCCGTGATCCCGGGTCTGTACCCCGAGTCCAATTTCTAGGTCCGTTTCCAATCAACCTGCCAAATTTTGGCCCATTCCGTCCCCATCGGGGCAAATGACGAAATTTTCCCTCGTGCGGTTTCTCTTTGTTAATTTTCAGTCCAACACATCTTCAGCCTGACATAATTAATATGGAAATTAATTATTCGGAGAACTAAATGAAGGAATTTGGCTAAAATCCCATGATCTCGGCTCAGTTCCCCGAGCCCAATTTCTAGGGCCGTTTCCAATCAACCTTCCAAATTTCGACCCTTTCCGACACCGTCGCGACAAATGACGAAATTGCCCTCGGTGTGGTTTTGCGTTGTTAATTTTCTGTCCAACACATCTTCAGCCTGACATAATTAATAAGGAAATTAATTATTCGAAGGCCTGAACGAACGAATTTGGCTAAAATCCCGTGATACCGAGTCTGTGCCCCGAGTGCAATTTCTGGGGTCGCTTCCAATCAACCTGCCAATTTCGGCCCATTCCGACACCGTCGCGACAAATGACAAAATTAACCCTGGTGTAGTTTGGAAATTAATTGTTCAGAGGACTAAACGAGGGATTTTGGCGAAAGTCTTATGATCCCGGGTCTGTGCTCCGAGTCCAATTTCTTGGGCCGTTTCCAATCAACCTGCAAAATTTCGGCCCATTCCGACACCGTCGCGACAAATGACGAAATTGCCCCTGGTGCGGCTTTTCTTTGTCAATTTTTTGTCCAACACTTCTTTATCCTGACATAATTAGAACGAAAATTAATTATTCGGACGCCTAAAGGAAGGAATTTGGCTAAAATCCCGTGATCTAGTGTCTATGACCCGAGTCAAACTTCTGGGACCGTTTCCAATTGACTTGCCAAATTTTGGCCTAGTCCGACACCGTCGAGACGAATGACGAAATTGCCCCTGATGCGGTTTTGCGTTGTTAATTTTCCATCCAACACAACTTCAACCTGACATAATTGAAACGAAAATTAATTATTTGGAGGTCTAAACGAAGGAATTTGGCCAAAATCCCGTGATCCTGAGTCTGTGCACCGAGTCCAGTTTCTCGGGCCGCTTCCAATCAACCTGCCAAATTTCGACCCACTTCGACACCGTCGCGACAAATGACAAAATTGCCCCTGGTGCGATTTTACGCTGTTAATTTTCTGTCCAACACATCTTCAACCTGACATAATTAATACGAAAATTAATTATTCGAAGGCCGAAACGAAAAAATTTAGCTAAAATCCCGTGATATCGGGTCTGTGCCCTGAGTCCAATTTCTCAGGCTGTTTCCAATCAACCTGCCAAATTCAGCCCATTCCGACGCCGTCGCGACAAATGACGAAATTTCCCGTGGTGCGGTTTTTCTTTTTTAATTTTCGGTCCAACACATCTTCAGCCTGACATAATTAATAAGGAAATTAATTATTCGAAAGCCTGAACGAAGGAATTTAACTAAAATCCCGTGATACTGAGTCTATACCCCGAGTGCAATTTTTGGGGCCGTTTCCAATCAACCTGTCAAATTTCGGCCCGTTCCGACACCGTCGCGACAAATGACAAAATCGCCCCTGGCACGGTTGGGATATTAATTATTCGGAGGCCTAAATGAAGGAATTTGGCTAGAATCTTGTGATCCCGGGTCTATGCCCCGAGTCCAATTTCTGGGGCCGATTCTAATCAACCTGCCAAATTTCGACACCGTCGCGACAAATGACAAAATTGCCCCTGGTGCAATTTTATGTTGTTAATTTTTTGTCCAACACATCTTCAACCTGATATAATTAATACGAAAATTAATTATTTGAAGGCCTAAACGAAGGAATTTGGCTAAAATACCGTGATCCCGGGTCTGTGCTCTGAGTCCAATTTCTCGGGCCGTTTCCAATCAACTTGCCAAATTTTGGCCCATTCCGATGCCATCGCGACAAATGACGAAATTTCCCTTGGTGCTGTTTTTCTTTTTAAATTTTCTGTCCAACACATCTTCAGCCTGACATAATTAATAAGGAAATTAATTATTCGAAGCCTGAACAAAGGAATTTAACTAAAATCTCGTGATATTGAATCTGTACCCCGAGTGCAATTTCTGGGTCCGCTTCCAATCAACCTACCAAATTTCGGCCCATTCCGACACCGTTGCAACAAACGACAAAATTACCCCTGGTGCGGTTTGGAAATTAATTATTCGGAGGACCAAACGAGGGAATTTGGCTAAAATCCTGTGATCCCGGGTCTGTGCCCCGAGTCCAATTTCTCGGGCCGTTTCCAATCAACCTGCCAAATTTTGGCCCATTTCGACACCGTCGCGACAAATGACAAAATTGCCCCTGGTGCGGTTTTTCTTTGTTAATTTTCTGTCCAACACTTATCCAACCTAACATAATTAGTACGAAAATTAATTATTCGGGGGTCTTAACGAAGGAATTTGGATAAAATCTCGTGATCCAGGTTCTGTGCCCCGAGTCCAATTTCTTGGGCCGCTTCCAATCAACCTGCCAAATTTCGGCCCATTCCGACACTGTCGCGACGAATGACGAAATTGCCCCTGATGCGGTTTTGCGTTGTTAATTTTCTGTCCAACACATCTTCAGCCTGACATAATTAATACGGAAACTAATTATTCGGAGGCCTAAACGAAGGAATTTGTCTAAAATCCCGGAGTCCCAAGTCTGTGCCTCGAGTCTAATTTCTGGGGGCCGTTTCCAATCAACCTGCAAAGTTTCATCCCATTCCGACAACGTCGCAACAAATGACAACATTGCCCCTGGCGCGGTTTTACGTTGTTAATTTTTTGTCAACACATCTTCAACATGACATAATTAGTACGAAAATTAATTATTCGGAGGCCTAAACGAAGGAATTTGGCCAAAATCTCGTGATCCCGGGTCTGTACCCCGAGTCCAATTTCTCGTACCGTTTCCAATCAACCTGCCAAATTTCGGCCCATTCCGACACCGTCGTGACAAATGACAACATTGCCCCTGGTGCGGTTTTACGTTGTTAATTTTCTGTCCAACACATCTTCAACATGACATAATTAGTACGAAAATTAATTATTCGGAGGCCTAAACGAAGGAATTTGGCCAAAATCTCGTGATCCAGGGTTTGTGCCCCGAGTCCAATTTCTCGGGCCGTTTCCAATCAACCTGTCAAATTTCGGCCCATTCCAACACCGTCGCGACAAATGACGAAATTTCCCCTGGTGCGGTTTTTCTTTGTTAATTTTCTGTCCAACACATCTTCAGCCTGACATAACTAATACGGGAATTAATTATTCGGAGGCCTAAACGAAGGAATTTGGCCAAAATCCCGTAGTCCCAGGTCTCTGCCCCGAGTCCAATTTCTGGGGCCGTTTCCAATCAACCTGCAAAATTTCATCCCATTCCGACACCGTCGCGACAAATGACAACATTGCCCCTGGTGCGGTTTTACGTTGTTAATTTTCTGTCCAGCACATCTTCAACAAGACATAATTAGTACGAAAATTAATTATTCGGAGGCCAAAATGAAGAAATTTGGCCAAAATCTCGTGATCCCGGGTCTGTGCCCCGAGTCCAATTTCTCGGGTCGTTTTCAATCAACCTGCCAAATTTTGGACCATTCCGACACCGTCGCGACAAATGACGAAATTTCCCCTGGTCCGATTTTTCTTTGTTAATTTTCTGTCCAACACATCTTCAGCCTGACATAATTAATACGGGAATTAATTATTCGGAAGCCTAAACAAAGGAATTTGGCTAAAATCCCGTGATCCCGGGTCTGTGCCCCGAGTCAAATTTCTGGGGCAGTTTCCAATCAACCTGCCAAATTTTGGCCATTCCGACACTGTTACGACAAATGACAAAATTGCTCCTGGTGCGGTTTGGAAATTAATTATTCGGAGGTCAAACGATGGAATTTGGCTAAAATCCTGTGATCCCGGGTTTGTGCCCCGAGTCCAATTTTTGGGGCCATTTCCAATCAACCTGCCAAATTTTGGCCCATTTCGACACCGTCGCGATAAATGACGAAATTGCCCCAGGTGCGATTTTTCTTTGTTAATTTTCGGTCCAACACTTCTTCAACCTGACATAATTAATACGAAAATTAATTATTCGGAGGCCTAAAAGAAGGAATTTGGCTAAAATCCCGTGATTCCAGTCTGTGCCTCGAGTCCAATTTCTCGAGCCATTTCCAATCAACCTGCCAAATTTCGGCCGATTCCGACACCGTCGCGACAAATGACGAAATTTTCCCTAGTGTGGTTTGTCTTTGTTAATTTTTTATCCAACATTTCTTCAACCTGACATAATTAATACGAAAATTAATTATTCGGAGGCATAAACGAAGGAATTTGGCTAAAATCCTTTCATCCAGGGTCCGTGCTCCGAGTCTAATTTCTGGGGCTGTTTCCAATCAACCTGCCAAATTTCGACCCATTCCGACACCGTCGCGACAAATGACAAAATTGCCCCTGGTACGGTTTTTCTTAGTTAATTTTCTGTCCAACACTTCTTCAACCTGGCATAATTAGTACCAAAATTAATTATTCCGAGGCCTAAACGAAGGAATTTGGCTAAAATCCCGTGATCCAGGGTCTATGACACAGGTCCAATTTCTGGGGCCATTTCAATCAACCTGCCAAATTTAAGCCCATTCCGACACCGTCACGACAAATGATAAAATTGCCACTGGTGTTGTTTTACGTTGTTAATTTTCTGTCCAACACATCTTCAACCGGACATAATTAATATGGAAATTAATTATTTGGCGGCCTAAACATAGAAATTCGACTAAAATCACGTGATCCTGGGCCTGTACCCCAAAGTACAATTTCTGGGGTTGTTTCCAATCAACCTGCCAAATTTCGGCCCATTTTGACACCGTCGCGACAAATGACATAATTGCCCCTGGTGCGGCTTTGCGTTGTTAATTTTCTATCCAACACTTCTTCAACCTGACATAATTAATACAGAAATTAATTATTCGGAGGCCTAAATGAAAGAATTTGGCTAAAATCCTGTGATCCCAGGTATGTGCCCCGACCCCAATTTCTGGGGTCGTTTCCAATCAATCTGCCAAATTTCGGCCCATTCCGACACCGTCGCAACAAATTACAAAATTGCCCCTGTGCGTTTTTACGTTGTTAATTTTCTGTCCAACACAACTTCAACCTGACATAATTAAAATGAAAATTAATTATTCGGAGGCCTAAACGAAGGAATTTGGCTAAAATCCCGTGATTCTGGGTCTGTGCACCGAGTCCAGTTTCTTGGGCCGCTTCCAATCAACTAGCCAAATTTCTGCCCATTCCAACACCATTGTGACAAATGACAAAATTGCCCCTGGTGCGGTTTGGAAATTAATTATTCGGAGGCCTAAACGAAGGAATTTGGCTAAAATCCTGTGATCCCGAGTCTATGCCCCGAGTCTAATTTCTGGGGCCGTTTCCAATCAACCGGCCAAATTTTGACCCGTTTCGACACCATTGCAACAAATGATAAAATAGCCCCTGGTGCGATTTTGTGTTGTTAATTTTCTGTCCAACACATCTTCAACCTGACATAATTAATACGGAAATTAATTATTTGGAGGCCTAAACGAAGGAATTTGGCTAAAATCCCGTGTTCCCGGGTCTGTGCCCCAAGTCCAATTTCTCGGGCCGTTTCCAATCAACCTACCAAATTTCGGCCCATTCCGCCACTATCGTGATAAATGACGAAATTTCCCCTCGTACGGTTTTTCATTGTTAATTTTCTGTTCAACACATATTCAGCCTAACATAATTAATATGGAAATTAATTATTCGGAGGCCTAAACGAAGGAATTTGGCTAAAATCCCGCGATCCTGGTTCTGTGCCCCGAGCCCAATTTCTAGGGCCGTTTCCAATCAACCTTCCAAATTTCGGACCTTTTCGACACCCTCGTGACAAATGATGAAATTTCCCCTTGTGCGGTTTTGCGTTTTTAATTTTCTGTCCAACACATCTTCAGCCTGGCATAATTAATAAGGAAATTAATTATTCGAAGGCCTGAACAAAGGAATTTGGCTAAAATCCCGTGATACCGAGTCTGTGCCCCGAGTGCAATTTCTGAGGCCGCTTCAAATCAACCTACCAAATTGCGGCCCATTCCGACACCATCGCGACAAATGACAAAATTAATCCTAGTGCAGTTTGGAAATTAACTGTTCGGAGGACTAAACCAGAAAATTTGGCTAAAATCCTGTGATCCCGGGTCTTTGCTCCGAGTCCAATTTCTTGGGCCGTTTCCAACCAACCTGCCAAATTTCGGCTCATTCTGACACCGTCGCGACAAATGATGAAATTGCCCCTGGTGCGATTTTTCTTTGTTAATTTTTTGCCCAACACTTCTTCATCCTGACATAATTAGTACGAAAATTAATTATTCGGAGGCTTAAAGGAAGGAATTTGGCTAAAATCCCGTGATCCAGGGTCTATGACCCGAGCCTAATTTCTGGGGCCGTTTCCAATCGACCTACCAAATTTCGGCCCATTCCGACACCGTCGCGACAAATGCGAAATTGCCCCTGATACTGTTTTGCGTTGTTAATTTTCTGTCCAACACAACTTCAACCTGACATAATTAAAACGAAAATTATTTATTCGGAGGTCTAAAGGATGAAATTTAGCCCAAATCCCGTGATCCTGGGTCTGTGCACCGAGTCCAATTTCTCGGGCCACTTCCAGTCAACCTGCCAAATTTGGGCCCATTCCGACACCGTCACGACAAATGACAAAATCGCCCTAGGCACGGTTCGAAAATTAATTATTCGGAGGCCTAAACGAAGAAGTTTGGCTAAAATCCTGTGATCCCGGGTCTATGCCCCGAGTACAATTTCTGGGGCCGTTTCCAATCAACCTGCCAAATTTCGACCCATTCCGACACCGTCGCGACAAATGACAAAATTACCCCAGGTACGATTTTACGTTGTTAATTTTCTGTCCAACACATCTTCAACCTGACATAATTAATACAAAAATTAATTATTCGGAGGCCTAAACGATGGAATTTGGCTAAAATCCCGTGAACCCAGGTCTGTGCCCCGAGTCCAATTTCTCGGGCAATTTCCAATCAACTTACCAAATTTCGGCCCATTCCGACACCGTCGCGGCAAATGACAACATTGCCCCTGGTGCGGTTTTACGTTGTTAATTTTCTGTCAACACATCTTCGACATGACATAATTGGTACGAAAATTAATTATTCGGAGGCCTAAACGAAGGAATTTAGCCAAAATCTCGTGATCCCGAGTCTGTGCCTCGAGTCCAATTTCTCGTGCCGTTTCCAATCAACCTGTCAAATTTCGGCCCATTCCGACACCGTCGTGACAAATGACAAAATTTCCTATGGTGCGATTTTTCTTTGTTAATTTTCTGTCCAACACATCTTCAGCTTGACATAACTAATACGGGAATTAATTATTTGGAGACCTAAATGAAGGAATTTGGCCAAAATCCCGTGACCCGGGTCTGTGCCCCGAGTCTAATTTTTGGGGCCGTTTCCAATCAACCTGCCAAATTTCGTCCCATTCCGACACTGTCGCGACAAATGATAAAATTGCCCCTGGTACGGTTTGGAAATTAATTATTCGGAGGACCAAACAAGGTAATTTGGCTAAAATCATGTGATCTCAGGTCTGTGCTCCAAGTCCAATTTCTGGGGCCATTTCCAATCAACTGCCAAATTATGGCCCATTCCGACACCGTCGCGACAAATGATGAAATGTTCCCTAGTACGGTTTGTCTTTGTTAATTTTCTATCCAACACTTCTTTAACCTGACATAATTAATACGAAAATTAATTATTCGGAGGCATAAATGAAGGAATTTGGTTAAAATCCTATGATCCAGGGTCTATGCCCCGAGTCCAATTTCTGGGGCTGTTTCCAATCAACCTGCCAAATTTCGACCCATTCCAACACCGTCGTGACAAATGGCAAAATTGCCCTGGGTGCGGATTTTCTTCGTTAATTTTCTGTCCAACACTTCTTCAACCTAACATAATTAGTGCGGAAATTAATTATTCGGAGGCCTAAACGAAGGAATTTGGCTAAAATCCCGTGATCCAGGGTCTATGACCCAGTTCCAATTTCTGGGGCCATTTCCAATCGACCAACCAAATTTCGGCTCATTCTGACATCGTCGCGACAAATGATGAAATTGCCCCTGGTGCGATTTTACGTTGTTAATTTTCTGTCCAACAGCTCACTCTCTGCCCGGTTAGCGGTGGAGGAGCAACGAATACTTATAAAGAGCCAAAGGGTGGTTGATGGCAGGGATGGTTACGACCGACTTCCTCCCTTCTTTCTATCTGTCTCCTTGTCTTTGTGAGGCCTAAATGAAGGAATTGGCTAAAATCCCATGATCCGGGGTTGTGCCCCGAGTCCAATTTCTCGGGCCGTTTCCAATCAACCTGCCAAATTTCGACCCATTCAAACACCGTCGCGACAGATGAAAAAATTGTGCCAGGTGCGGTTTTTCTTTGTTAATTTTCTATCTAACACTTCTTCGACCGGACATAATTAATATGGAAATTAATTATTCGGTGGCCTAAATGAAGGAATTTGGCTAAAATCCTGTGATCCCAGGACTGTGCCCCGAGTCCAATTTCTGGGGCCGTTTCCAATCAACCTTCCAAATTTCGGCCCATTCTGACGCCGTCCCGTCAAATGACAAAATTGCCCCTGGTGCAGTTTTGCGTTGTTAATTTTCTGTCCAACACATCCTCAACCTGACATAATTAATACTGAAATTAATTATTCGGAGGCCTAAACGAAGAATTTGGCTAAAATCCCGTGATCCTGGGTCTGTATCTTGAGTCCAATTTCTCGAGTCGTTTCCAATCAACCTGCTAAATTTCGGCCCATTTCGTCACCGTCGCGACAAATGACGATGTTTCCCCTGGTGCAGTTTTTCTTTTTAATTTTCTATTCAACACATCTTCAGCCTAACATAATTAATAAGGAAATTAATTATCCGGAGGCCTAAGCGAAGGATTTTGGCTAAAATCCCATGATCCCGGCTCTGTTCCCCGAGCCCAATTTTTAGGGCCGTTTCCAATCAACTTGCCAAATTTCGGCCCATTCCGACACCGTCGCGACAAATGACGAAATTTCTCCTTGTGCGATTTTGCGTTGTTAATTTTCTGTCCAACGCATCTTCATCCTGACATAATTAATGCAAAAATTAATTATTCGGAGGCCTAAATGAAGGAATTTTACTAAAGTCCCGTGATACCGGGTCTGTGCCCCGAATTTCTGCGGTCATTTCCAATCAACCTGCCAAATTTCGACCCATTCTGACGTCGTCGCGTCAAATGACAAAATTGCCCCTGGTGCGATTTTGCGTTGTTAATTTTCTGTCCAACCCATCTTCAACCTGACACAATTAATACAAAAATTAATTATTCGTAGGCCTAAACGAAGGAATTTAGCTAAAATCCCTGATCCCAGGTCTGTGGCCCGAGTCCAATTTCTGGGGCCGTTTCCAATCAGCCTGCCAAATTTTGGCCCATTCCGACACCGTCGTAACGAATGATGAAATTGCCCCTGGTACGGTTTTACGTTGTTAATTTTCTATCCAACACATCTTCAGCCTGACATAATTAATATGAAAATTAATTATTCGAAGGCCTAAAAGAAGGAATTTCGCTAAAATCCTTTGATCCCGAGTTTGTACCCCGAGTCCGATTTCTGGGACCATTTCTAATCAACCTGCCAAATTTCGGCCCATTCTGACACCGTCGCGATAAATGACGAAATTGCCCCGGTGCGGTTTTTCTTTGTTAATTTTCCGTCTAACACTTCTTCAAACTGACATAATTGATATGAAAATTAATTATTCGAAGGCCTAAATGAAGGAATTTGGCTAAAATCCAGTGATCCCGGGTCTGTGCCCCGATTCCGAATTCTGGGGCCATTTCCAATCAACCTGCAAAATTTCGGCTCATTCCGACGCCGTTGCGTCAAATTACAATATTGCCCTTGGTGCGATTTTGCGTTGTCAATTTTATGTCCAGCACATCTTCAACCTAACATAATTAATATGGAAACTAATTATTCGGAGGCCTAAACAGAGTAATTTGGCTAAAATCCCGTGATCCCGGGTTTATGCCCCGAGTCCAATTTCTCGGGCCGTTTCCAATCAACTTGTAATTTCGACCCATTCCGACACCGTGGCGACAAATGAAGAAATTTTCCCTTGTGCGGTTTGTCTTTGTTAATTTTCTGACCAACACCTCTTCAGCCTGACATAATTAATACGAAAATTAATTATTCGGAGGCCTAAACGAAGGAATTTCGCTAAAATCCCGTGATCCTCGGTCATTGACCCAGGTCCAATTTCTGGGACCGTTTCTAATTAGCTTGCCAAATTTCGGTCCATTCCGACACCGTCGCGACGAATGACGAAATTGCCTCTAGTGCGGTTTTGCGTTTGTAATTTTCTGTCCAACACATCTTCAACCTGACATAATTCATACGGAAATTAATTATTTGGAGGCCTAAACGAAGGAATTTGCCTAAAATCCCGTGATCCCGGGTCTGTGCCCGGAGTCCAATTTCTAGGGCCGTTTCCAATCAACCTGCTAAATTTCGACCATTTCTGACGCCGTCGCGTCAAATGACAAAATTGCCCTTGGTGCGATTTTTCGTTGTTAATTTTCTATCCAACACATCTTCAACCTGACATAATTAATACTGAAATTAATTATTCGGAGGCCTAAACGAAGGAATTTGGCTAAAATCCCGTGATCCCGGGTCTGTATCTTGAGTCCAATTTCTCAGGCCGTTTCCAATCAACCTGCCAAATTTCGGCCCATTCCATCACCGTCGCGACAAATGACGAAGTTTCCCCTGGTACAGTTTTTCTTTTTAATTTTCTATTCAACACATCTTTAGCCTAACATAATTAATAAGGAAATTAATTAGTCAGAGGACTAAGGGAAGGAATTTGGCTAGAATCCCATGATCCCGGCTCTGTTCCCCGAGCCCAATTTTTAGGGTCGTTTCCAATCAACTTGCCAAATTTCGGCCCATTCCGACACCGCCGCAACAAATGACGAAATTTCTCCGGTACGATTTTGCGTTGTTAATTTTCTGTCCAACGCATCTTCAGCCTGACAAAATTAATGCAGAAATTAATTATTTAGAGGCCTAAACGACGGAATTTTGCTAAAGTCCCGTGATCCCGGGTCTGTGCCCCGAGTCCAATTTCTGCGGCCGTTTCCAATCAACCTGCCAAATTTCTACCCATTTGACGCCGTCGCGTCAAATGACAAAATTGCCCCTGGTGCGATTTTGCGTTGTTAATTTTCTGTCCAACCCATCTTCAACCTGACATAATTAATACGAAAATTAATTATTCGTAGGCCTAAACGAAGGAATTTAGCTAAAATCCCTGATCCCGGGTCTGTGGCCCGAGTCCAATTTCTGGGGCCGTTTCCAATCAACCTGCCAAATTTCGGCCCATTCCGACACCGT
Organism: Olea europaea var. sylvestris; assembly: GCF_002742605.1. Lineage (NCBI taxonomy): Eukaryota > Viridiplantae > Streptophyta > Magnoliopsida > Lamiales > Oleaceae > Olea > Olea europaea. The sequence continues at coordinate 8,000,648 of NC_036253.1, read as the reverse complement.
TGCGACAAATGGCAAAATTGCCCCCGGTGTGGTTTGGAAATTAATTATTCGGAGGCTTAAACGAGGGAATTTGGCTAAAATCCTATCATCCCAGGTCTGTACCCCGAGTCCAATTTCTGGGGCCATTTCTAATCAACCTGCCAAATTTCGGCCCATTCTGACACCGTCGCGATAAATGACGAAATTGTCCCCAGTGCGATTTTTCTTTGTTAATTTTCCGTCTAACACTTCTTCAAACTGACATAATTGATACGAAAATTAATTATTCGGAGGCCTAAATGAAGGAATTTGGCTAAAATCCCGTGATCCCGGGTCTGTGCCTCGATTTCGAATTTTGGGGCCATTTCCAATCAACCTGCCAAATTTCGACTCATTCCGACGCCGTTGCGTCAAATTACAAAATTTCCCCTGGTGCGATTTTGCGTTGTTAATTTTATGTCCAACACATCTTCAACCTGACATAATTAATAAGGAAACTAATTATTCGAAGGCCTAAACAAAGGAATTTGGATAATATCCCATGATCCAGGGTCTATGCCCCGAGTCCAATTTCTCGGGCCGTTTCCAATCAACCTGCCAAATTTCGGCCCATTCCGACACCGTGGCGACAAATGAAGAAATTTCCCCTGGTGCGGTTTGTCTTTGTTAATTTTCTGACCAACACTTCTTCAACCTGACATAATTAATACGAAAATTAATTATTCGGAGGCCTAAGCGAAGAAATTTCGCTAAAATCCCGTGATCCTGGGTCATTGACCCAGGTCCAATTTCTGGGCCGTTTCCAACTAGCCTGCCAAATTTCGGTCCATTTCGACACCGTCGTGACGAATGACGTAATTACCCCTGGTGCGATTTTGCGTTGTTAATTTTCTGTCCAACACATCTTCAACCTGACATAATTAATACGGAAATTTGCGTTGTTAATTTTCTGTCCAACACATCTTCAACCTGACATAATTAATATGGAAATTAATTATTCGGAGGCCTAAATGAAGGAATTTGGCTAAAATCACGTGATCCCGGGTCTGTGCCCCGAGTCCAATTTCTTTGGCCGTTTCCAATCAACCTGCCAAATTTCGGCCCATTCCAACACCATCGCGACAAATGACGAAATTTTCTATGGCGCGGCTTTTTTTGTTAATTTTCTGTCCAACACTTCTTCAGCCTGACATAATTAATACTGAAATTAATTATTCGGAGTGCTAAACGAAGGAATTTGGCTAAAATCCCGTGATCCCAGGACTGTGCCCCGAGTCCAATTTCTAGGGCCGTTTCCAATCAACCTGCCAAATTTCAGCCCATTTCGACACCGTTGCAATAAATGACGAAATTGCCCCTGGTGCGATTTTTCTTTGTTAATTTTTTGTCCAACACTTCTTCAACCTGACATAATTAATACGAAAATTAATTATTCGGAGGCCTAAACGAAGGAATTTACGAAAGTTCCATGATCCCGGGTCTGTGCCCCGAGTATAATTTCTGGGGTCGTTTCCAATCAACCTGCCAAATTTCGGCCCATTCTGGCGTCGTCGCGTCAAATGACAAAATTGCCCCTGGTGCGGTTTTGCGTTGTTAATTTTTCTATCCAACACATCTTCAACCTCACATAATTATTACTGAAATTAATAATTCGGAGGCCTAAATGATGGAATTTTGCTAAAATCTCGTGATCCCGGGTCCATATCTCGAGTCCAATTTCTGGGGCCGTTTCCAATAAACCTGTCAAATTTCGGTCCATTCCGTCACCGTCGCGACAAATAACGAAATTTCCCTGGGTGCGGTTTTTCTTTTTTAATTTTCTATTCAACACATCTTCACCCTAACATAATTAATAAGGAAAATAAATATTCGGAGGCCTAAACGATGAAATTTGGCTAAAATCCCGTGATCCTGGCTCTGTGCCCCGAGCCCAATTTCTGGGGCCGTTTCCAATCAACTTGGTAAATTTCGGCCCATTCCGACACCGTCGCGACAAATGACGAAATTTCCCCTAGTGCGGTTTTGCATTGTTAATTTTCTGTCCAACGCATCTTCAACCTGACATAATTAATGCAGAAATTAGTTATTTGGAGGCCTAAACGAAGGAATTTGGCTAAAATCCCGTGATCCCGGGTCTGTGCCTCGAGTCCAATTTTTAGGGCCGTTTCCAATCAACCTGCCAAATTTTGACCCATTTTGACACCGTCGCGACAAATGACAAAATTGCCTTCGATACGATTTTGCGTTGTTAATTTTCTGTGCAACACATCTTCAACATGACATAATTAATATGGAAATTAAGCATTTGGAGGCCTAAATGAAGGATTTTAGCTAAAATACTATGATCCCAGGCCTGTGCCTCGAGTCCAATTTCTGGGGCCGTTTCCAATCAACCTGCCAAATTTTGGCCCATTCCGACACCGTCGAGACAAATGACGAAATTACCCCTGGTACGATTTTGCATTGTTAATTTTCTGTCCAACACGTCTTTAGCTTGACATAATTAATACGAAAATTAATTATTCGGAGGCCTAAACGAAGGAATTTGGCTAAAATCCCGTGATCCCGAGTCTGTGCCTCGACTCCAATTTCTGGGGCCGTTTACAACCGACACGCCAAATTTCGGCCCATTCCGACGCCGTCGCGACAAATGGGAAAATAGCCCCTGGTGCGGTTTTGCGTTGTTAATTTTCTGTCCAACACATCTTCAACCTGACATAATTAATATGGAAATTACCGTCGCGACAAATGGGAAAATAGCCCCTGGTGCGGTTTTGCGTTGTTAATTTTCTGTCCAACACATCTTCAACCTGACATAATTAATACGAAAATTAATTATTTGGAGGCCTAAATGAAGGAATTTGCCTAAAATCCCGTGATCCCGGGTCTGTGCCCCGAGTCCAATTTCTAGGGTCGTTTCCAATCAACCTGCCAAATTTTGGCCCATTCCGACACCGTCGCGATAAATGACGAAATTGCCCCTGGTGTGATTTTTCTTCGTTAATTTTCTGTCCAACACTTCTTCAACCTGACATAATTAATACGGAAATTAATTATTCGGAGGCCTAAACGAAGGAATTTTTCGAAAATCCCGTGATCCCGGGTCTATGCCCCGAGTACAATTTCTAGGGTCGTTTCCAATCAACCTGCCAAATTTTGGCCCATTCTGATGCCGTCGTGTCAAATGACAAAATAGCCCCTGATGCGATTTTGCGTTGTTAATTTTCTGTCCAACACATCTTCAACCTGACATAATTAATACTGAAATTAATTATTCGAAGGCCTAAAAGAAGGAATTTGGCTAAAATCCCGTGATCCCGGGTCTGTATCTCGAGTCCAATTACTTGGGCCATTTCCAATCAACCAGCCAAATTTCGGCCCATTCCGACACCGTCGAGACAAATGACGAAATTTTCCCTGGTGCGATTTTTCTTTTTTAATTTTCTATTCAACACATCTTCAGCCTAACATAATTAAGAAGGAAAATAATTATTCGGAGGCCTAAACGAAGAAATTTGGCTAAAATCCCGTGATCCCGGCTCTATGCCTCGAGCCTAATTTTTGGGGCTGTTTCAAATCAACTTGCCAAATTTTGGCCCATTCCGACACCGTCGCGACAAATGACGAAATTTCCCCTGGGGTGTGGTTTTGCGTTGTTAATTTTCTGTCCAACGCATCTTCAGTCTGACATAATTAATGCAGAAATTAATTATTCGGAGGCCTAAACGAAGGAATTTGGCTAAAATCCCGTGATCCCGGGTCTGTGCCCCGAGTCCAATTTCTGGGGCCGTTTCCAATCAACCTGCCAAATTTCGACCCATTCTGACGCCGTCGCATCAAATGACAAAATTGCCCCTGGTGCGGTTTTGCGTTGTTAATTTTCAGTCCAATACATCTTTAACCTGACATTATTAATATGAAAATTAATTATTCGGAGGCCTAAATGAAGGAATTGGCTAAAATCCTGTGATTATGGCTGTGCCCCGAGTCCAATTTCTCGGGCCGTTTCCAATCAACCTGCCAAATTTCGGCCCATTCCGACACCGTCGCGACGGATGAAAAATTGTTCCAGGTGCGGTGTTTCTTTGTTAATTTTCTATCTAACACTTCTTCAACTGGACATAATTAATATGGAAATTAATTATTCGGTGGCTTAAACGAAGGAATTTGGCTAAAATCCCATGATCCCAGGACTGTGCCCCGAGTCCAATTTCTGGGGCCATTTCCAATGAACCTGCCAAATTTCGGCCCATTCCGAAACCGTCGCGACAAATGACCAAATTGCCCCTGGTGTGGTTTGGAAATTAATTATTCGGAGGCCTAAACGAGGGAATTTGGCTAAAATCCTGTCATCCCGGGTCTGTGCCCCGATTCCAAATTCTGGGGCAGTTTCCAATCAACCTGCCAAATTTCACTCATTTCGACGCCGTCGCGTCAAATTACAAAATTGCCCCTGGTACGATTTTGCATTGTTAATTTTCTGCCCAACACATTTTCAACATGACATAATTAATAAGGAAACTAATTATTCGGAGGCCTAAACAAAGGAATTTGGCTAAAATCCCGTGATCCCGGGTCTGTGCCTCGAGTCCATTTTCTCGGGCCGTTTCCAATCAACCTGCCAAATTTCGGCCCATTTCGACACCTTGGTGACAAATGAAGAAATTTCCCCTGGTGCGATTTGTCTTTGTTAATTTTCTGACCAACACTTCTTCAACCTGACATAATTAATACGGAAATTAATTATTCGGAGGCCTGAACGAAGGAATTTGGTTAAAATCCCGTGATCCTGGGCCAACGACCCAGGTCCAATTTCTGGGGCCGTTTCCAATTAGCCTGCAAAATTTCGGCCCATTCCGACACCGTCGCGACGAATGATGAAATTGCCCTTGGTGCGGTTTTGCGCTGTTAATTTTCTGTCCAACACATCTTCAGCCTGACATAATTAATACAAAAATTAATTTTATTTGGAGGCCTAAAAGAAGGAATTTGGCTAAAATCCTTTGATCCTTGGTTTGTGACCCGAGTCCAATTTCTGGGGCCGTTTTCAATCAACCTGCCAAATTTCGGCCTATTTCGGCACCGTCGCGACAAATGACGAAATTGCCCCGGGTGCAGTTTTGCGTTGTTAATTTTCTGTCCAACACAACTTCAACCTGACATAATTAATATGGAAATTAATTATTCGGAGGCCTAAAAAGAAGGAATTTTGCTAAAATCCCGTGATCTCGAGTCTATGCCCCGAGTCCAATTTCTAGGGCTGTTTCCAATCAACCTGCCAAATTTTGGCCCACTCCGACACCGTCATGATAAATGAAGAATTTGTCCCTGGTGTGAATTTTCTTCGTTAATTTTCTGTCCAACACTTCTTCAACCTGACATAATTAATACGAAAATTAATTATTCGGAGGCCTAAACGACGAAATTCCCGTGATCACGGGTCTGTGCCTCGAGTCCAATTTCTAGGGCCGTTTCCAAGCAGCCTGCCAAATTTCGACCCATTTTGACGCCGTCGCGTTAAATGACAAAATTGCCCCTGGTGCGGTTTTACGTTGTTAATTTTCTGTCCAACGCATCTTCAACGTGACATAATTAATACTGAAATTAATTATTCAGAGGCCTAAACGAAGGAATTGGGCTAAAATCCCGTGATCCCAGGTCTGTATCTCGAGTCCAATTTCTCGGGCCGTTTCCAATCAACCTGCCAAATTTCGGTACATTCCGTTACCCTCGCGACAAATGACGAAATTTCCCCTGGTGCGGTTTTTCTTTTTTATTTTCTATTCAACACATCTTCAGCCTAACATAATTAATAAGGAAATTAATTATTCGGAGGCCTAAACGAAGGACTTTGGCTAAAATCCCCTGATCCCGGCTCTGTGCCCCGAGCCCAATTTTTGGGGCCGTTTCCAATCAACTTGCCAAATTTCAGCCAATTTCGACACCGTCGCGACAAATGACGAAATTTCCCCTGGTGCAGTATTGCGTTGTCAATTTTCTATCCAACGCATCTTCAGCCTGACGTAATTAATGCAGAAATTAATTATTCGGAAGCCTAAATGACGGGATTTGGCTAAAATCCCATGATCCCGGGTCTGTGCCCTGAGTCCAATTTCTGAGGCCGTTTTCAATCAACCAGCAAAATTTCGGCCCATTCTGACGTCGTCACGTCAAATGACAAAATTGCCCCTGGTGCGGTTTTGCATTGTTAATTTTCTGTCCAACACATCTTCAACCTGACATAATTAATACGAAAATTAATTATTCATAGGCCTAAACGAAGGAATTTGGCTAAAATCCCGTGATCCCGTGTCTGTGCCCCGAGTCCAATTTCTCGAGCCGTTTCCAATTAACCTTCCAAATTTGGGCCCATTCTGACACCGTCATGAGAAATGAAGAAATTTTCCCTGGTGCGGTTTGTCTTTGTTAATTTTCTGTCCAACACTTTTCAACCTGACATAATTAATATGGAAATTAACTGTTCGGAGGCCTAAACGAAGGAATTTGGCTAAAATCCCGTGATCCCGGGTCTTCACCTCGACTCCAATTTCTAGGGTCGTTTCCAATCAACCTGCCAAATTTTCGACCATTTCGACACCGTCGTGACAAATGACGAAATTGACCCTGGTGCGATTTTGCGTTGTTAATTTTTTGTCCAACACATATTCAGCCTGACATAATTAATACGAAAATTAATTATTCGAAGGCCTAAACGAAAGAATTTGGCTAAAATCCCATGATCCCGAGTCTGTGCCCCGAGTCCAATTTCTGGGGCCGTTTCCAATCAACTTGCCAAATTTCGGCCGATTCCGACACCGCCGCGACAAATGACGAAATATTCCCTAGTGCAGTTTGTCTTTGTTAATTTTCTATCCAACACTTCTTCAACCTGACATAATTAATACAAAAATTAATTATTCGAAAGCTTAAACAAAGGAACTTGGCTAAAATCCCGTGATCCCGGGTCTGTGCCCCGAGTCCAATTTCAGGGGCCGTTTCCAATCGACCTGCCAAATTTCGGCCCATTCCGACACCGTCGCGACAAATGACAAAATTGCCCCTGGTGCGATTTTACGTTGTTAATTTTCTGTCCAACACATCTTCAAACAGAGATAATTAGTACGGAAATTAATTATTCGGAGGCCTAAATGAAGGAATTGGCTAAAATCCCGTGATCCTGGGTCTGTGCCCGGAGTCCAATTTCTCGGGCCGTTTCCAATCACCCTGCCAAATTTCGGCCCATTCCGACACCATCGCGACAGATGACGACATTGCGCCTGGTGCGGTTCTTCTTGGTTAATTTTCTATCTAACACTTCTTCAACCTGACATAATTAGTATGTAAATTAATTATTCGATGGCCTAAACCAAGGAATTTGGCAAAAATCCCGTGATCCCAGGACTGTGCCCCGAGTCCAATTTCTAGGGCTGTTTCAAATCAACCTGCCAAATTTCGGCCCATTCCGACCTCGTGGCGACAAATGAAGAAATTTCCCATGGTGTGGTTTGTCTTTGTTAATTTTCTGACCAACACTTCTTCAACCTGACATAATTAACAAGGAAATTAACTGTTCGGAGCCCTAAACGAAGGAATCTGGCTAAAATCCCGTGATCCTGGGACATCGACCCTGGTCCAATTTCCAAGGCCATTTCCAATTAGCCTGCCAAATTTCGGCCCATTTTGACACCGTCGCGACGAATGACGAAATTTCCTCTGGTGCAGTATTGCGTTGTTAATTTTCTGTCCAATGCATCTTCAGCCTGACGTAATTAATGCAGAAATTAATTATTCGGAAGCCTAAATTAAGGGATTTGGCTAAAATCCCGTGATCCCGGGTCTGTGCCCCGAGTCCAATTTCTGGGGCCGTTTCCAATCAAACTGCCAAATTTCGTTCCATTCTAACGTCGTCACGTCAAATGACAAAATTGCCCCTGCTGCGGTTTTGTATTGTTAATTTTCTGTCCAATACATCTTCGACCTGACATAATTAATACGAAAATCAATTATTCATAGGCCTAAATGAAGGAATTTGGCTAAAATCCTGTGACCCCGGGTTTGTGGCCCGAGCCCAATTTCTGTGGCCGTTTCCAATCAGCCTGCCAAATTTCGGCCCATTTCGACACCATCGCGACTAATGACGAAATTGCCCCTGATACAGTTTTGCGTTGTTAATTTTCTATCCAACACATCTTCAACCTGACATAATTAATACGAAAATTAATTATTCGGAGGCCTAAAAGAAGGATTTTGGCTAAAATCCTTTGATCCAGGGTTTGCACCCCGAGTCCAATTTCTGGGGCCGTTTCCAATGAACCTGCCTAATTTCAGCCCATTCCAACACCGTTACGACAAATGACAAAATTGCCCCTGGTGTGGTTTGGAAATTAATTATTCGGAGGCCTAAACGAGGGAATTTGGCTAAAAGTCTGTCATCCCGGGTCTGTGCCCCGAGTCCAACTTCTGGGGCCATTTCTAATCAACCTGCCAAATTTCGGCCCATTTTGACACCGTCACGATAAATGACGAAATTGCCCCCGATGCGTTTTTCCTTTGTTAATTTTCTGTCTAACACTTCTTCAAACAGACATAATTGATACGAAAATTAATTATTCGGAGGCCTAAATGAAGGAATTTGGCAAAAATCTCGTGATCCCGAGCCTGTGCCCCGATTTCGAATTCTGGGGCCGTTTCCAATCAACCCGCCAAATTTCGGCTCATTCCGACGCCGTTGCGTCAAATTACAAATTTGCCCCTGGTGCGATTTTGCGTTGTTAATTTTCTGTCCAACACATCTTCAACCTGACAAAATTAATAAGGAAACTAATTATTCGGAGGTCTAAACAAAGGAATTTGGCTAAAATCCCGTGATCCCGGGTCTGTGCCCCAAGTCCAATTTCTCGGGCCGCTTCCAATCAACCAGCCAAATTTCGGCCCATTCCGACACCGTCGAGACAAATGACGAAATTTCCCCTGGTACGATTTTTCTTTTTTAGTTTTCTTTTCAACACATCTTCAGCCTAACATAATTAATAAGGAAAATAATTATTCGGAGGCCTAAACGAAGAAATTTGGCTAAAATCCCGTGATCCCGGCTCTGTGCCTCGAGCCCAATTTCTGGGGCCGTTTCCAATCAACTTGCCAAATTTTCGCCCATTCCGACACCATCGCGACAAATGACGAAAATTCCCCTGGTGTGGTTTTGCATTGTTAATTTTCTGTCCAACGCATCTTCAGCCTGACATAATTAATGCAGAAATTAATTATTCGGAGGCCTAAACGAAGGAATTTGGCTAAAATCCCGTGATCTCGAGTCTGTGGCCCGAGTACAATTTCTGGGGCCATTTCCAATCAACCTGCCAAATTTCGGCCCATTCTGACGTCGTCGCGTCAAATGACAAAATTGCCCCTGGTGCGGTTTTGTGTTGTTAATTTTCTGTCCAACACATCTTCAACCTGACATAATTAATACGAAAATTAATTATTTGTAGGCGTAAACGAAGGAATTTGGCTAAAATCCCGTGATCCCGGGTTTGTGGCCCGAGTCCAATTTCTGGGGCCATTTCCAATCAGCCTGCCAAATTTCGTCCCATTCCGACACTGTCGCAATGAATGACGAAATTGCCCCTGGTACGATTTTGCGTTGTTAATTTTCTATCCAACACATCTTCAACCTGACATAATTAATACGAAACTTAATTATTCGGAGGGCTAAAAGAAGGAATTTGGCTCAAATCCTTTGATCCCGGGTTTGTGCCCCGAGTCCAATTTCTGGGGCCGTTTCCAATGAACCGGCCAAATATCGGTCCATTCCGACACCGTTGCTACAAATGACAAAATTGCACCCGGTGTGGTTTGGAAATTAATTATTTGGAGGACTAAAGGAGGGAATTTGGCTAAAATCCTTTCATCCAGGGTCTGTGCCCCGAGTCCAACTTCTGGGGCCATTTCTAATCAACCTGCCAAATTTCGGCCCATTCTGACACCGTCGCAATAAATGACGAAATTGCCCCCGGTGCAGTTTTTCTTTGTTAATTTTCTGTCTAACACTTCTTCAGACTGACATAATTGATATGAAAATTAATTATTCAGAGGCTTAAATGAAGGAATTTGGCTAAAATCCCGTATTCCTGGGGCTATGCCCCGATTCTGAATTCTGGGGCCGTTTCCAATCAACCCTCCAAATTTGGCTCATTTCGACGCCGTTGAATCGAATTACAAGATTGCCCCTGGTGCGATTTTGCGTTGTTAATTTTATGTCCAACACATCTTCAACCTCACATAATTAATAAGGAAACTAATTATTCGGAGGCCTAAACAAAGGAATTTGGCTAAAATCTTGTGATCCCGGGTCTGTGCCCCAAGTTCAATTTCTCGGGCCGTTTCCAATCAACCTGCCAAATTTCGGCCCATTTCGACACCGTGGCGACAAATGAAGAAATTTCCCCTGGTGCGGTTTGTCTTTGTTAATTTTTGACCAACACTTCTTCAACCTGACATAATTAAAACGGAAATTAACTCTTCGGAGGCCTAAATGAAGGAATCTGGCTAAAATCCCGTGATCCTGGGACATCGACCCAGGTTCAATTTCCAGGGCCATTTCCAATTAGCCTGCCAAATTTCGGCCCATTTTGACACCGTCGCGACGAATGATGAAATTGCCCCTGGTGCGGTTTTGCGTTGTTAATTTTTTGTCCAACAATCTTCAGCCTGACATAATTAATGCGAAAATTAATTTTATTCCGAGGCCTAAAAGTAGGAATTTGGCTAAAATCCTTTGATCCCTGGTTTGTGACCCGAGTCCAATTTCTGGGGCCGTTTTCAGTCAACATGCCAAATTTCGGCCTATTTCGACGCCGTCTCGACAAATGACGAAATTGCCCCTGGTGTAGTTTTGCGTTGTTAATTTTCTGTCCAACACATCTTCAACCTGACATAATTAATATGGAAATTAATTATTCAGAGGCCTAAAACGAAGGAATTTTGCTAAAATCCCGTGATCCTTGGTCTGTGCCCCGAGTCCAATTTCTAGGGCCATTTCCAATCAACCTGCTAAATTTCGGCCCACTCCGACAACGTCGCGATAAATGCCTGGTGCGATTTTTCTTCGATAATTTTCTGTCCAACACTTCTTCAACCTGACATAATTAATACGAAAATTAATTATTCGAAGGCCTAAAAAAAGGAATTTAGCTAAAATCCCGTGATCCCGGGTCTGTGCCTCGACTCCAATTTCTGGGGCCGTTTCAAACCAACCCGCCAAATTTCGGCCTATTCCGACGCCGTCCCGACAATGAGAAAATAGCCCCTCGTGCGGTTTTACGTCGTTAATTTTCTGTCCAACACATTTTCAACCTGACATAATTAATACGAAAATTAATTATTCGGAGGCCTAAACGAAGGAATTTGGCTAAAATCCCGTGATCCCGGGTCTGTGCCCCGAGTCCAATTTCTCGGGCCATTTCCAATCAACCTTCCAAATTTGGGCCCATTCTGACACCGTCATGACAAATGAAGAAATTTTCCCTGGTGCGGTTTTTCTTTGTTAATTTTCTGTCCAACCCTTTTCAACCTGACATAATTAATACTGAAATTAATTATTCGGAGGCCTAAATGAAGGAATTTGGCTAAAATCCCGTGATCCCGAGTCTGTATCTCGAGTCCAATTTCTCGGACCGTTTCCAATCAACGTGCCAAATTTTGGTACATTCCGTCACCCTCGCGACAAATGATGAAATTTCCCTGGTGCGGTTTTTCATTTTAATTTTCTATTCAACACATCTTCAGCCTAACATAATTAATAAGGAAATTAATTATTCGGAGGCCTAAACGAAGGAATTTGGCTAAAATCCCCTGATCCCGGCTCTGTGCCCCGAGCCCAATTTCTGGGGCCGTATCCAATCAACTTGCCAAATTTCAGCCCATTTCAACACCGTCGCAACAAATGACGAAATTTCCCCTGGTGCAGTATTGCGTTGTTAATTTTCTGTCCAACGCATCTTCAGCCTGACGTAATTAATGCAGAAATTAATTATTCGGAAGCCTAAATGAAGGGATTTGGCTAAAATCCCGTGATCCCGGGTCTGTGCCCCGAGTCCAATTTCTGGGGCCATTTCCAATCAAACTGCCAAATTTCGTTCCATTTTGACGTCGTCACGTCAAATGACAAAATTGCCCCTACTGCGGTTTTGCATTGTTAATTTTCTGTCCAATACATCTTCGACCTGACATAATTAATACGAAAATGAATTATTCATAGGCCTAAACGAAGGAATTTGGCTAAAACCCCGTGATCCCGGGTTTGTGGCCCGAGCCCAATTTCTGGGGCCGTTTCCAATCAGCCTGCCAAATTTCGGCCCATTTCAACACCATCGCGACGAATGACGAAATTGCCCCTGGTACAGTTTTGCGTTGTTAATTTTCTATCCAACACATCTTCAACCTGACATAATTAATACGAAAATTAATTATTCGGAGGCCTAAAAGAAGGAATTTGGCTAAAATCCTTTGATCCAGGGTTTGTACCCCGAGTCCAATTTTCGGGGCCGTTTCCAATGAACCTGCCTAATTTCAGCCCATTCCAACACCGTTACGACAAATGACAAAATTGCCCCTGGTGTGGTTTGGAAATTAATTATTCGGAGTCCTAAACGAGGGAATTTGGCTAAAATTCTGTCATCCCGGGTCTGTGCCCCGAGTCCAACTTCTGGGGATATTTCTAATCAACCTGCCAAATTTTGGCCCATTCCGACACCGTCACGATAAATGACGAAATTGCCCCCGATGCGTTTTTCCTTTGTTAATTTTCTGTCTAACACTTCTTCAAACAGACATAATTGATACGAAAATTAATTATTCGGAGGCCTAAATGAAGGAATTTGGCAAAAATCTCGTGATCCCGGGTCTGTGCCCCGATTCCGAATTCTGGGGCCATTTCCAATCAACCCGCCAAATTTCGGCTCATTCCGACGTCGTTGCGTCAAATTACAAATTTGCCCCTGGTGCGATTTTACGTTGTTAATTTTCTGTCCAACACATCTTCAACCTGACAAAATTAATAAGGAAACTAATTATTCGGAGGTCTAAACAAAGGAATTTGGCTAAAATCCCGTGATCCCGGGTCTGTGCCCCGAGTCCAATTTCTCGGGGTGCTTCCAATCAACCAGCCAAATTTCGGCCCATTCCGACACCGTCGAGACAAATGACGAAATTTCCCCTGGTACGATTTTTCTTTTTTAATTTTCTATTCAACACATCTTCAGCCTAACATAATTAAGAAGGAAAATAATTATTCGGAGGCCTAAACGAAGAAATTTGGCTAAAATCCCGTGATCCCTGCTCTGTGCCTCGAGCCTAATTTTTGGGGTTGTTTCAAATCAACTTGCCAAATTTTGGCCCATTCCGACACCGTCGCGACAAATGACGAAATTTCCCCTGGGGTGTGGTTTTGCGTTGTTAATTTTCTGTCCAACGCATCTTCAGCCTGACATAATTAATGCAGAAATTAATTATTCGGAGGCCTAAACGAAGGAATTTGGCTAAAATCCCGTGATCCCGGGTCTGTGGCCCGAGTCCAATTTCTGGGGCCGTTTCCAATCAGCTTGCCAAATTTTGGCCCATTCCGACATCGTCGCGACAAATGACAAAATTGCCCCAGGTGCTGTTTTGCGTTGTTAATTTTCTGTCCAACACATCTTCAACCTGACATAATTAATACGAAAATTAATTATTTGTAGGCGTAAACGAAGGAATTTGGCTAAAATCCCGTGATCCCGGGTTTGTGGCCCGAGCCCAATTTCTGGGGCCGTTTCCAATCAGCTTGCCAAATTTTGTCCCATCCCGACACCGTCGCGACGAATGACGAAATTGCCCCTGGTATGGTTTTGTGTTGTTAATTTTCTATCCAACACATCTTCAGCCTGACATAATTAATACGAAACTTAATTATTCGGAGGTCTAAAAGAAGGAATTTGGCTAAAATCCTTTGATCCCGGGTTTGTGCCCCGAGTCCAATTTCTGCGGCCGTTTCCAATGAACCTACCAAATTTCGGTCCATTCCGACACTGTTGCGACAAATGACAAAATTGCCCCTGGTGTGGTTTGGAAATTAATTATTCGGAGGCCTAAAGGAGGGAATTTGGCTAAAATTCTGTCATCCAGGGTCTATGCCTCGAGTCCAACTTCTGGGGCCATTTCTAATCAACCTGCCAAATCTCGGCCCATTCCTACACCGTCGCGATAAATGACGAAATTGCCCCCGGTGCGGTTTTTCTTTGATAATTTTCTGTCTAACGCTTCTTCAAACTGACATAATTGATTCGAAAATTAATTATTCGGAGGCTTAAATGAAGGAATTTGGCTAAAATCCCGTAATCCTGGTGCTATGCCCCGATTTCGAATTCTGGGGCCGTTTCCAATCAACCCTCCAAATTTTGACTCATTTCGACGCCGTTGCGTCAAATTACAAAATTGCCCCTGGTGCGATTTTGCGTTGTTAATTTTATGTCCAACACATCTTCAACCTGACATAATTAATAAGGAAACTAATTATTCGGAGGCCTAAACAAAGGAATTTGGCCAAAATCCCGTGATCCCGGGTCTGTGCCCCGAGTTCAATTTCTCGGGGTGCTTCCAATCAACCAGCCAAATTTCGGCCCATTCCGACACCGTCGAGACAAATGACGAAATTTCCCTTGGTGCGATTTTTCTTTGTTAATTTTCTATTCAACACATCTTCAGCCTAACATAATTAAGAAGGAAAATAATTATTCGGAGGCCTAAACGAAGAAATTTGGCTAAAATCCCGTGATACCGGCTCTGTGCCTCGAGCCTAATTTTTGGGGCTGTTTCCAATCAACTTGCCAAATTTTGGCCCATTCCGACACCGTCGCGACAAATGACGAAATTTCCCCTGGGGTGTGGTTTTGCGTTGTTAATTTTCTGTCCAACGCATCTTCAGACTGACATAATTAATGCAGAAATTAATTATTCGGAGGCCTAAACGAAGGAATTTGGCTAAAATCCCGTGATCCCGGGTCTGTGGCCCGAGTCCAATTTCTGGGGCCGTTTCCAATCAACCTGCCAAATTTCGGCCCATTCCGACACCGTCGCGACAAATGACGAAATTTCCCCTGGGGTGTGGTTTTGCGTTGTTAATTTTCTATCCAACACATCTTCAACCTGACATAATTAATACGAAAATTAATTATTTGTAGGCGTAAACGAAGGAATTTGGCTAAAATCCCGTGATCAAGGGTTTGTGGCCCGAGCCCAATTTCTGGGGCTGTTTCCAATCAGCCTGCCAAATTTTGTCCCATCCCGACACCCTCGCGACGAATGACGAAATTGCCCCTGGTACGATTTTGCGTTGTTAATTTTCTATCCAACACATCTTCAGCCTGACATAATTAATACGAAACTTAATTATTCGGAGGTCTAAAAGACGGAATTTGGCTAAAATCTTTTGATCCCGGGTTTGTGCCCCGAGTCCAATTTCTGCGGCCGTTTCCAATGAACCTGCCAAATTTCTGTCCATTCCGACACCGTTGCGACAAATGACAAAATTGCCCCTGGTGTGGTTTGGAAATTAATTATTCGGAGGCCTAAAGGAGGGAATTTGGCTAAAATCCTGTCATCCAGGGTCTGTGCCTCGAGTCCAACTTCTGGGGCCATTTCTAATCAACCTGCCAAATCTCGGCCCATTCCGACATCATCACGATAAATGACGAAATTGCCCCCGGTGCGGTTTTTCTTTGATAATTTTCTGTCTAACGCTTCTTCAAACTGACATAATTGATTCAAAAATTAATTATTCGGAGGCTTAAATGAAGGAATTTGGCTAAAATCCCGTAATCCTGGTGCTATGCCCCGATTTCGAATTCTGGGGCCGTTTCCAATCAACCTGCCAAATTTCGGCCCATTTCGACACCGTGACGACAAATGAAGAAATTTCCCCTGGTGCTGTTTGTCTTTGTTAATTTTTGACCAACACTTCTTCAACCTGACATAATTAATACGTGGTTTGGAAATTAATTATTCGGAGGCCTAAACGAAGGAATTTGGCTAAAATCTCGTGATCCCGGGTCTGTGCCCCGAGTCCAATTTCTCGGGCCATTTCCAATCAACCTGCCAAATTTCGGCCCATTTCGACACCGTGACGACAAATGAAGAAATTTCCCCTGGTGCTGTTTGTCTTTGTTAATTTTTGACCAACACTTCTTCAACCTGACATAATTAAAATGGAAATTAATTATTCGGAGGCCTAAACGAAGGAATCTGGCTAAAATCCCATGACCCTGGGTCTTTGACCCAGGTCCAATTTCTGGGGCCATTTCAAATTAGCCGGCCAAATATCTGCCCATTCCGACACCGTAGCGACGAATGATGAAATTGCCCCTGGTGCGATTTTGCGTTGTTAATTTTCTGTCCAACACATCTTCAACCTGACATAATTAATACGAAAATTAATTATTCGTAGGCCTAAATGAAGGAATTTGGCTAAAATCCCGTGATCCCGGGTCTGTGGCCCGAGTCCAATTTCTGGGGCCATTTCCAATCAGCCTTCCAAATCTCGGCCCATTCCGACACCATCGCGATGAATGACGAAATTGCCCCTGGTACGGTTTCGCGTTGCTAATTTTCTATCCAACACATCTTCAGCCTGACATAATTAATACGAAAATTAATTATTCGGAGGCCTAAAAGAAGGAATTTGGCTAAAATCCTTTGATCCCGAGTTTGTAGCCCGAGTCCAATTTCTGGGGCCGTTTCCAATGAACCTGCCAAATTTCAGCCCATTCCGACACCGTTGCGACAAACGATAAAATTGTCCCTGGTGTGGTTTGGAAATTAATTATTCGAAGGCCTAAAGGACGGAATTTGGCTAAAATCCTGTCATCCCGGGTCTGTGCCCCGAGTCCAACTTCTGGGGCCATTTCTAATCAACCTGCCAAATTTCGGCCCATTTCGACATCGTCGCGATAAATGATGAAATTGCCCCTGGTGCGGTTTTGCTTTTTAATTTTTTGTCCAACACATCTTCAGCCTGACATAATTAATACGAAAATTAATTATTCGGAGACCTAAAAGAAGGAATTCGACTAAAATCCTTTGATCTCGGGTTTGTGCCCCGAGTCCAATTTCTGGGGCCGTCTCCAATCAACCTGCCAAATTTCGGTCCATTCCAATACCTTCGCAACAAATGACGAAGTTACCCCTGGTGCAGTTTTGCGTTGTTAATTTTCTGTCCAACACATCTTCAACCTGACATAATTAATATGGAAATTAATTATTCAGAGGCCTAAACGAAGGAATTTGGCTAAAATCCCGTCATCCGGGTCGGTGCCCCGAGTCAAATTTCTGGGGCCGTTACCAATCAACCTGCCAAATTTCGGCCCATTACAACACCATCGCGACAAATGACGAAATTTCTTATGGTGCGGTTTTTTTTGTTAACTTTCTGTCCAACACTTCTTCAGCCTGACATAATTGATTCGGAGTTAATTATTCGGAGCGCTAAACAATGGAATTTGGATAAAATCTCGTGATCCCGTGTTTGTACCCCGAGTCCAATTTCTGGGGCCGTTTCCAATCAATCTGCCAAATATCGGCCCATTCTGACACCGTCTCGACAAATGACAAAATTACCTCCGGTGCGGTTTTGCGTTGTTAATTTTCTGTCCAACACATCTTCAACATGACATAATTAATATGGAAATTAATCATTTGGAGGCCTAAACGAAGGAATTTTGCTAAAATACCATGATCCCAGGTATGTGCCACGAGTCCAATTTCTGGGGCCGTTTCCAATCAACCTGCCAAATTTCGGCCCATTCCAACAACGTCGAGACGAATGACGAAATTACCCCTGGTACGGTTTAGCATTGTTAATTTTCTGTCCAACACATCTTCAGCTTGACATAATTATTATGAAAATTAATTATTCGAAGGCCTAAAAAAAGGAATTTAGCTAAAATCCCGTGATCCCGGGTCTGTGCCTCGACTCCAATTTCTGGGGCCGTTTCATACCAACCCGCCAAATTTCGGCCTATTCCGACGCCGTCCCGACAAATGAGAAAATAGCCCCTCGTGCGGTTTTACGTTGTTAATTTTCTGTCCAACACATTTTCAACCTGACATAATTAATACGGAAATTAATTATTCGGAGGCCTAAACGAAGGAATTTGGCTAAAATCCCGTGATCCCGGGTCTGTGCCCCGAGTCCAATTTCTCGGGCCATTTCCAATCAACCTTCCAAATTTGGGCCCATTCTGACACCGTCATGACAAATGAAGAAATTTTCCCTGGTGCGGTTTTTCTTTGTTAATTTTCTGTCCAACACTTTTCAACCTGACATAATTAATACAAAAATTAACTGTTCGGAGGCCTAAACGAAGGAATTTGGCTAAAATCTCGTGATCCTGGGTCTTCACCCCGAGTCCGATTTCTGGGGCCGTTTCCAATCAACCTGCCAAATTTTCGACCGTTTCGACACCGTCGTGACAAATGACGAAATTGACCCTGGTGTGATTTTACGTTGTTCATTTTCTGTCCAGCACATATTCAGCCAGACATAATTAATACGAAAATTAATTATTCGAAGGCCTAAACGAAGGAATTTGGCTAAAATCCCGTGATCCTGAGTCTGTGCCCCGAGTCAAAATTCTGGGGCCGTTTCCAATCAACCTGCCAAATTTCGGCCGATTCCAACACCGCCGCGACAAATGACGAAATATTCCCTAGTGCGGTTTGTCTTTGTTAATTTTCTATCCAACACTTCTTCAACCTGACATAATTAATACGGAAATTAATTATTCGGAAGCTTAAACGAAGGAATTTGGCTAAAATCCTGTGATCCCGGGTCTGTGCCCCGAGTCCAATTTCTGGGGCCGTTTCCAATCGACCTGCCAAATTTCGGCCCATTCCGACACCGTCGCGACAAATGACAAAATTGGCCCTGGTGCGGTTTTACGTTGTTAATTTTCTGTCCAACACATCTTCAAACAGAGATAATTAGTACGGAAATTAATTATCCGGAGGCATAAATGAAGGAATTGGCTAAAATCCCGTGATCCCGGGTCTGTGCTCGGAGTCCAATTTCTCGAGCCGTTTCCAATCAACCTGCCAAATTTCGGCCCATTCCGACACCGTCGCGACAGATGACGAAATTGCGCCGGTGCGGTTATTCTTGGTTAATTTTCTATCGAACACTTCTTCAACCTTACATAATTAATATGTAAATTAATTATTCGGTGGCCTAAACGAAGGAATTTGGCTAAAATCCAATGATCCCAGGACTGTGCCCCGAGTCCAATTTCTAGGGCCGTTTCCAATCAACCTGCCAAATTTCGACCCATTCCGACCCCGTGGCGACAAATGAAGAAATTTCCCCTAGTGCGGTTTGTCTTTATTAATTTTCTGACCAACACTTCTTCAACCTGACATAATTAACACAGAAATTAACTGTTCGGGGGCCTGAACAAAGGAATCTGGCTAAAATCCCGTGATCCTGGGACATCGACCCAGGTCCAATTTTCGGGGTCGTTTCCAATCAACCTGCCAAATTTCGGGCCATTACAACACCATCGCGACAAATGACGAAATTTCCTATGGTACGGTTTTTTTGTTAACTTTCTGTCCAACACTTCTTCAGCCTGACATAATTAATACGGAATTAATTATTCGGAGCGCTAAACGATGGAATTTGGATAAAATCTTGTAATCCCGTCTCTGTACCCCGAGTCCAATTTTTGGGGCCGTTTCCAATCAATCTACCAAATTTGGGCCCATTCTGACACCGTCTCAACAAATGACAAAATTGCCTCCTGCGCGGTTTTGCGTTGTTAATTTTCTGTCCAACACATCTTCAACATGACATAATTAATACGGAAATTAATCATTTGGAGGTCTAAACGAAGGAATTTGACTAAAATACCATGATCCCTGGTCTGTGCCTCGAGTCCAATTTCTGTGGCCGGTTCAAATCAGCCTGCCAAATTTCGGCACATTCCGACAACGTCGAGACAAATGACGAAATTACCCCTGGTACGGTTTTGCGTTGTTAATTTTCTGTCCAACACATCTTCAGCTTGACATAATTATTATGAAAATTAATTATTCGGAGGCCTAAATAAAGGAATTTGGCTAAAATCCCGTGATCCCCGGTCTGTGCCTCGACTCCAATTTCTGGGGCCGTTTCAAACCAACTCGCCAAATTTCGGCCTATTCCGACGCCGTCCCGACAAATGAGAAAATAGCCCCTGGTGCGGTTTTGCGTTGTTAATTTTCTGTCCAACACATCTTCAACCTGACATAATTAATACGAAAATTAATAATTCGGAGGCCTAAGTGAAGGAATTTGGCTAAAATCCCGTGATCCCGGGTCTGTGCCCCGATACAATTTCTCGGGCCGTTTCCAATCAACCCTCCAAATTTGGGCCCATTCTGACACCGTCATGACAAATGAAGAAATTTTCTCTAGTGCGGTTTATCTTTGTTAATTTTTTGTCCAACACTTTTCAACTTGACATAATTAATACGGAAATTAACTGTTCGGAGGCCTAAACGAAGGAATTTGGCTAAAATCCCGTGATCTAGGGTCTTCACCCCGACTCCAATTTCTGGGGCCGTTTCCAATCAACCTGCCAAATTTTCGACCATTTCGACACCATTGTGACAAATGACGAAATTGACCCTGGTGCGATTTTGCGTTGTTAATTTTCTGTCCAACACATATTCAGCTTGACATAATTAATACGAAAATTGATTATTCGAAGGCCTAAACGAAGGAATTTGGCTAAAATCCCGTGATCCCGAGTCTGTGCCCAGAGTCCAATTTCTGGGGCCGTTTCCAATCAACCTGCCAAATTTCGACCGATTCCGACACCGTCGCGACAAATGACGAAATATTCCCTAGTGCGATTTGTCTTTGTTAATTTTCTATCCAACACTTCTTCAACCTGACATAATTAATACGGAAATTAATTATTCGGAAGCTTAAATGAAGGAATTTGGCTAAAATCCCGTGATCCCGGGTCTGTGCCCCGAGTCCAATTTCTGGGGCCGTTTCCATTCGACCTGCCAAATTTTGGCCCATTCTGACACCTTCGCGACAAATGACAAAATTGCCCCTGGTGCGGTTTTACATTGTTAATTTTCTGTCCAACACATCTTCAAACTGAGATAATTAGTACGAAAATTAATTATCCGGAGGTCTAAATGAAGGAATTGGCTAAAATCCCGTAATCCCGGGTCTGTGCCCGGAATCCATTTTCTCGGGCCGTTTCCAATCAACCTGCCAAATTTCAGCCCATTCCGACACCGTCGCGACAGATGACGAAATTGCACTTGGTGCGGTTCTTCTTGGTTAATTTTCTATCTAACACTTCTTCAACCTGACATAATTAGTATGGAAATTAATTATTCGGTGGCCTAAAAGAAGGAATTTGGCTAAAATCCCGTGATCCCAGGACTGTGCCCCGAGTCCAATTTCTAGGGCCGTTTCCAATCAACCTAACAAATTTTGGCCCATTTCGACACCGTCACGATAAATGATGAAATTACCCCTGGTGCGATTTTTCTTTGTTAATTTTCTGTCCAACACTTCTTCAACCTGACATAATTAATACGGAAATTAATTATTCAGAGACCTAAATGACGGAATTTGGCAAAAATCCCGTGATCCCGGGTCTGTTCCCCGAGTACAATTTCTGGGGCCGTTTCCATTCGACCTGCCAAATTTCGGCCCATTCCGACACCGTCGCGACAAATGACAAAATTGCCCCTGGTGCGATTTTGCGTTGTTAATTTTTTGTCCAACACATCTTCAACCTGACATAATTAATAATGAAATTAATTATTCGGAGGCCTAAATGAAGGAATTTGGCTAAAATCTTGTGATCCCGGGTCTGTATCTCGAGTCCAATTTCTCGGGCCGTTTCCAATAAACCTGCCAAATTTCGGTCCATTCCAACACCGTCGCGACAAATGACGTAATTGCCTTTGGTGCGATTTTTCTTTGTTAATTTTCTGTCCAACACTTCTTCAACCTCACATAATTAATACGAAAATTAATTATTCGGAGGCCTAAACGAAGGAATTTGGCTAAAATTCCGTGATCTCGGGTCTGTACCCATGTCCAATTTCTGGGGCCGTTTCCAATCAACCTGCCAAATTTCAGCCCTTCTGACGCCATCGCGTCGAATGACAAAATTGCCCCTTGTGCGATTTTACTTTGTTAATTTTCTGTCCCACACATCTTTAACCTGACATAATTAACACGAAAATTAATTATTCGGAGGCCTAAACGAAGAAATTGGCTAAAATCCCGTGATCCCGGGTTTGTGCCCCAAGTCAATTTCTCAGGCAGTTTCAAATAAACCTGTCAAATTTCGGCCCATTCTGACACCATCGCAACAAATGATGAAATTTTCCCTGGTACAGTTTGTCTTCGTTAATTTTTTGTCTAACACTTCTTCGACTGATATAATTAATACGGAAATTAATTATTCGGAGCCCTAAACGAAGGAATTTGGCTAAAATCTCGTCATCCCGGGTCTGTGCCCCGAGTCCAATTTTTGGGGCCGTTTCCAATCAACTTGCCAAATTTTCGCCCATTCCGACACCGTCTTGACAAATGACGAAATTACCCATGGTGGGGTTTTGCATTGCTAATTTTCTGTCCAACACATCTTCCACCTGACATAATTAATACGGAAATTAATTATTCGGAGGCCAATACGAAGAAATTTTGCTAAAATCCCGTGATCCTGGGTCTATGCCCCGACTCCAATTTCTAGGGCCGTTTCCAATCAACCTGCAAAATTTCGACCAATTCCGACACCGTCGCGACGAATGACAAAATTACCCTAGTGCGGTTTTGCGTTGTTAATTTTCTGCCCATCCCATCTTCAGCCTGACATAATTAATACGAAAATTAATTATTCGGAGGCCTAAACGAAGGAATTTGGCTAAATCCCGTGATCCTGGGTCTGCGCCCCGAGACCAATTTCTGGGGCCGTTTCCAATCAACATGCCAAATTTCGGCCCATTCCGACACTGTTGTGACAAATGACAAAATTGCCCCTGGTGCGGTTAGGAAATTAATTATTCGGAGGCGTAAATGAAGGAATTTGGCCAAAATCTTGTGATCCCGGGTTTGTGCCTCGAGTCCAATTTTTGGGACCGTCTCCAATCAACCTACCAAATTTTGGCCCATTCCGACACTGTTGCGACAAATGACGAAATTGCCCCTGGTGCGATTTTGCGCTGTTAATTTTCTGTCCAACACATCTTCAACCTGACATAATTAATGCGAAAATTAATTATTTGGAGGCCTAAGCGAAGGAATTTGGCTGAAATCCCGTGATCCCGGGTCTGTGCCTCGACTCCAATTTCTGGGGCCGTTTCCAACCAACCAGCCAAATTTCGGCCCATTCCGACGCCGTCGCGACAAATGACGAAATTGCCGCTGGTGCGATTTTGCGCTGTAAATTTTCTGTCCAATACATCTTCCACCTGACATAATTAATACGGAAATTAATTATTCGGAGGCCTATACGAAGGAATTTGGCTAAAATCTCGTGATCCCGTGTCTGTACCCCGACTCCAATTTCTGGGGTCGTTTCCAATCAACCTGCCAAATTTCGGCCCATTCCGACCCCGTCGCGACAAATGACGAAATTGCCGCTGGTGCGATTTTGCGCTGTTAATTTTCTGTCCAACACATCTTCAACCTGACATAATTAATACGGAAATTAATTATTCGGAGGCCTATACGAAGGAATTTGCCTAAAATCCCATGATCCCGGGTCTTTCCCTTCTCCAATTTCTGGGGTCGTTTCCAATCAACCTGACAAATTTCGGCCTATTCCGACACCGTCGCGACAAATGACGAAATTGCCGCTGGTGCGATTTTGCGCTGTAAATTTTCTGTCCAATACATCTTCCACCTGACATAATTAATAAGAAAATTAATTACTCGGAGGCCTAAACGAAGAAATTTGGATAAAATCCCATGCTCCCGGGTATGTGCCCCGAGTCCAATTTCTGGGGCTGTTTCAATCAGCCTGCCAAATTTTCGACCATTTCGACACCATCGCGTCAAATGACAAAATTACCCCTGGTACGATTTTACGTTGTTAATTTTCTGTCCAGCACATCTTCAGCCTAACATAATTAATACGAAAATTAATTATTCGGAGGCCTAAACGAAGGAATTTGGCTAAAATCTCGGGATCTCGGGTCTGTGCCCCGAGTCCCAATTCTTGGGCTTTTCCAATCAATCCACCAAATTTTGGCCCATTTCGACACCGTAGCGACAAATGACGAAATTGCCCCAGGTGCAATTTTTCCTTGTCAATTTTCTGTCCAATACTTCTTCAACCTGACATAATTAATATGAAAATTGATTATTCGGAGGCCTAAACAAAGGAATTTTCCTAAAATCCGGTGATCCAGGGTCTGTGTCTCGACTCCAATTTTTGAGGACGTTTCCAATCAACCGGCCAAATTTTGGCCCATTCCGGCCCCGTCGCGACAAATGACAAAATTGCCCTGGTGCGGCTTTGCGTTGTTAATTTTCTGTCCAACAAATCTTCTGGCTGACATTTAATACAAAAATTAATTATTCGAAGGCTTAAACAAAGGAATTTGGCTAAAATCCCATGATCCCGGGTCTGCGCCCCGAGTCCAATTTCTGGGGCCATTTCCAATTAACCTGCCAAATTTCGGCCCATTTTGACACCGTCGCGACAAATGACGAAATTTCCCCTGGTGCGGTTTGTCTATGTTAATTTTCTGTCCAACACTTTTCAACCTGATATAATTAATACGAAAATTAATTATTCGGAGGCCTAAAAGAAGGAATTTGGCTAAAATCCTGTGATCCTGGGTCTGTGCCCCGAGTCCAATTTCTGGAGCCGTTTCCAATCAACCTGCCAAATTTCTGCCCATTCTGACGTCGTCGTGTCAAATGACAAAATTTCTCCTGCTGCGATTTTGCATTGTTAATTTTCTGTCCAACACATCTTCAACCTGACATAATTAATACTAAAATTAATTATTCGTAGGCCTAAACGCAGGGATTTGGCTAAAATCCCATGATCCTGGGTCTGTGACCCGAGTCCAATTTCTGGGGCCGTTTCCAATCTGCCTGCCAAATTTCGGCCCATTCTGACACCTTCGCGACGAATGACGAAATTGCCCTTGGTACGGTTTTACGTTTTTAATTTTCTATCCAACACATCTTCAGCCTGACATAATTAATATGAAAATTAATTATTCGGAGGCCTAAAAGAAGGAATTTGGCAAAAATCCTTTGATCCCGAGATTGTACCTCGAGTCCAATTTCTGGGGCCATTTCCAATGAACCTGCCAAATTTCGGAGCATTCTGACACCGTTGCGACAAATGACAAAATTGCCCCTGGTGTGGATTGGAAATTAATTATTCGGAGGCCTAAAGGAGGGAATTTGGCTAAAATCCTGTCATCCCGGGTCTGTGCCTCGAGTCCAACTTCTGGGGCCATTTCTAATCAACCTGCCAAATTTCGGCCCATTCCGACACCGTCGCGATAAATGACGAAATTGCCCTCGGTGCGGTTTTTCTTTGTTAATTTTCTGTCTAACACTTCTTCAAATTGACATAATTGATACAAAAATTAATTATTCGAAGGCCTAAATGAAGGAATCGAGCTAAAATCCCGTGATCCCGGGTCTGTGCCCCGATTCCGAATTCTGGGCCCGTTTCCAATCAACCCGCCAAATTTCGGCTCATTTCGACGCCGTTGCGTCAAATTACAAAATTGCCCCTGGTGGAATTTTGTGTTGTTAATTTTATGTCCAACACATCTTCAACCTGATGTAATTAATAAGGAAACTAATTATTCAGAGGCCTAAACAAAGGAATTTGGCTAAAATCCCGTGATCCCGGGTCTATGCCCCGAGTCCAATTTCTCGGGCCGTTTCCAATCAACCTGCCAAATTTTGGCCCATTCCGACACCGTGGCGACAAATGAAGAAATTTTCCCTAGTGCGGTTTGTCTTTGTTAATTTTCTGACCAACGCTTCTTCAACCTGACATAATTAATACGGAAATTAATTATTCGGAGGCCTAAACGAAGGAATTTGGCTAAAATCCCGTGATCCCAGGCCTGCACCCGGAGTCCAATTTATGGGGCCGTTTCCAATCAGACTGCCAAATTTTGGCCCATTCCGACACCGTCGCGACAAATGACGAAATTGCCCCTGGTGCAGTTTTTCTTTGTTAATTTTCTGTCCAACACTTCTTCAGCCTGACATAATTAATACGGAAATTAATTATTCAGAGCGCGAAACGAAGGAATTTGGCTAAAATCTCGTGATCCCGTGTCTGTACCCCGAGTCCAATATCTGGGGCCGCTTCCAATCAACCTGCCAAATTTTGGCCCATTCCGACACTGTCGCGACAATTGACGAAATTGCCCCTGGTGCGGTTTTGCGTTGTAAATATTCTGTCCAACACTTCTTTAACCTGACATAATTAATGCGGAAATTAATTATTCGGAGGCCTAAACTAAGGAATTTGGCTAAATTTCTGTGATCCCGGGTCTGAGCCCTGAGTCCAATTTCTGGGTCATTTCCAATAAGCCTGCCAAATTTCGGCCCATTCCAACACCGTCGCGACAAATGACGAAATTGCCCTTTGTGCAGTTTTTTTTTGTTAATTTTCTGTCCAACACTTCTTCAACCTTACATAATTAATACGAAAATTAATTATTCGAAGGCCTAAATGAAGGAATTTGGCTAAAATCCCGTGATCTCGGGTCTGTACCCTGCGTCCAATTTCTGGGGCCGTTTCCAATCAACCTGCCAAATTTCAGCTCATTCTGACGCCATCGCGTCGAATGACAAAATTGCCCCAGGTGCGATTTTATGTTGTTTATTTTCTGTCCCACACATCTTTAACCTGACATAATTAACACGAAAATTAATTATTCGGAGGCCTAAATGAAGGAAATTGGCTAAAATCCTGTGATCCCGGGTTTGTGCCCCAAGTCAATTTCTCGGGCCGTTTCCAATAAACCTATCAAATTTCGGCCCATTCTGACACAGTCGCAACAAATGATGAAATTTTCCCTGGTACAGTTTGTCTTTGTTAATTTTCTGTCTAACACTTCTTCGACTAATATAATTAATACGGAAATTAATTATTCGGAGGCCTAAATGAAGGAATTTGGCTAAAATCCCGTGATCCCGGGTCTGTGCCCCGAGTCCAATTTTTGGAGCCGTTTCCAATCAACTTGCCAAATTTCCGCCTATTCCGACACCGTCGCGACAAATGACGAAATTACCCCTGGTGCGATTTTGCGTTGTTAATTTTCTATCCAACACATCTTCCACCTGACAAAATTAATACGAAAATTAATTATTCGGAGGCCTATATGAAGGAATTTGGCTAAAATCCCGTGATCCTGGGTCTGCGCCCCGATTACAATTTCTGGGGCCGTTTCCAATCTGCTTGCCAAATTTCGGCCCATTCCGACACCGTCGCGAAAAATGAAAAAATTGCCCCTGGTGCGGTTTTGCGTTGTTAATATTCTGTCCAACACTTCTTTAACCTGACATAATTAATGCGGAAATTAATTATTCGGAGGCCTCAACTAAAGAATTTGGCTAAAATCCTGTGATCCCAGGTCTGAGCCCTGAGTCCAATTTCTGTGTCATTTCCAATAAGCCTCCCAAATTTCGGCACATTCCAACACCGTCGCGATGAATGACGAAATTGCCCTTGGTGCGGTTTTTCTTTGTTAATTTTCTGTCCAACACTTCTTCAAACTTACATAATTATTACGAAAATTAATTATTCGAAGGCCTATGTGAAGGAATTTGGCTAAAATCCCATGATCCCGGGTCTGTGCCTCGACTCCAATTTCTGGGGCCGTTTCCAACCAACCTGCTAAATTTCGGCACATTCTAACGCCATTGCGTAAAATGACAAAATTGCCCCTGGTGCGATTTTGCGTTGTTAATTTTCTGTCCAACACATCTTCAGCCTGACATAATTAATACTGAAATTAATTATTCGGAGGCCTAAATGAAGGAATTTGGCTAAAATCCCGTGATCCCGGGTCTGTATCTCGAGTCCAATTTCTCGGGCCGTTTCCAATCAACCTACCAAATTTCGGCCAATTCCGTCACCGTCGCGACAAATGATGAAATTTTCCCGGGTGCGGTTTTTCTTTTTTAATTTTCTATTCAACAAATCTTCAGCCTAACATAATTAATAAGGAAAATAATTATTCGAAGGCCTAAACGACGAAATTTGGCTAAAATCCCGTGATCCCGGCTCTGTGCCCCGACCCCAATTTCTGGGGCCGTTTCCAATCAACTTGCCAAATTTTGGTCCATTCCGACACCGTCGAGACAAATTAAGAATTTCCCCTGGTGCGGTTTTGCTTTTTATTTTTCTGTCCAAGGCATCTTCAGCATGGCATAATTAATGTAGAAATTAATTATTCGGAGGCCTAAACGAAGGAATTTGGCTATAATCACGTGATCCCGGGTCTGTGCCCCGAGTACAATTTCTAGGGCCATTTCCTATCAACCTGCCAAATTTCGGCCCATTCCAACACCATCGCGACAAATGACGAAATTTCCTATGGTGTGGTTTTTTTTTGTTAATTTTCTGTCCAACACTTCTTCAGCCTAACATAATTAACATGAAAATTAATTACTCGATGCGCTAAACGAAGGAATTTGGCTAAAATCTCGTGATCCCGTGTCTGTACCCCGACTCCAATTTCTGGGGCCGTTTCAAATCAATCTGCTAGATTTCAGCCCATTCCGACACCGTCGTGAAAATTGACGAAATTGCCCCTGGTGCGGTTTTGCATTGTTAATTTTCTGTCCAACACTTCCTCAACCTGACATAATTAATGCGAAAATTAATTATTCAGAGGCCTAAACTAAGGAATTTGGCTAAAA
The DNA here is from genome assembly GCF_002742605.1 of Olea europaea var. sylvestris. Taxonomy (NCBI): domain Eukaryota; kingdom Viridiplantae; phylum Streptophyta; class Magnoliopsida; order Lamiales; family Oleaceae; genus Olea; species Olea europaea. The sequence goes on along the minus strand of NC_036253.1, from coordinate 7,971,712 downwards.
TCCTGTGATCTCGGGTCTGAGCCCTGAGTCCAATTTCTGGGTCATTTCCAATAAACTTGCCAAATTTCGGCCCATTCCAACACCGTCGCGACAAATGACGAAATTGCCCTTGGTGCGATTTTTCTTTGTTAATTTTCTGTCCAACACTTCTTCAACCTTACATAATTAATACGAAAATTAATTATTCGAAGGCCTAAACGAAGGAATTTGGCTAAAACCCCGTGATCTCGGGTCTGTACCCGCGTCCAATTTCTAGGGCCGTTTCCAATCAACCTGCCAAATTTCAGCCCTTCTGACGCCATCGCGTCGAATGACAAAATTGCCCCTTGTGCGATTTTACGTTGTTAATTTTCTGTCCCACACATCTTTAACCTGACATAATTAACACGAAAATTAATTATTCGGAGGCCTAAACGAAGAAATTGGCTAAAATCCCGTGATCCTGGGTTTGCGCCCCAAGTCAATTTCTCGGGCAGTTTCAAATAAACCTGTCAAATTTCGGCCCATTCTGACACCGTCGCAACAAATGATGAAATTTTCCCTGGTACAGTTTGTCTTCGTTAATTTTTTGTCTAACACTTCTTCGACTGATATAATTAATACGGAAATTAATTATTCGGAGCCCTAAACGAAGGAATTTGGCTAAAATCCCGTGATCCCGGGTCTGTGCCCCAAGTCTAATTTTTTTGGGCCGTTTCCAATCAACTTGCCAAATTTTCGCCCATTCCGACACCGTCACGATAAATGACGAAATTACCCCTGGTGCGGTTTTGCATTGCTAATTTTCTGTCCAACACATCTTCCACCTGATATAATTAATACGGAAATTAATTATTCGGAGGCCAATACGAAGGAATTTTGCTAAAATCCCGTGATCCTGGGTCTGTGCCCCGACTCCAATTTCTAGGGCCGTTTCCAATCAACCTGCAAAATTTCGACCAATTTCGACACGGTCGCGACGAACGACAAAATTACCCTGGCGCGGTTTTGCGTTGTTAATTTTCTGCCCATCCCATCTTCGGCTTGACATAATTAATACGAAAATTAATTATTCGGAGGCCTAAACGAAGGAATTTGGCTAAATTCTGTGATCCTGGGTCTGTGCCCCGAGACCAATTTCTGGGGCCGTTTCCAATCAACCTGCCAAATTTCGGCCCATTCCGACACTGTCGTGACAAATGACAAAATTGCCCCGGGTGCGGTTTGGAAATTAATTATTCGGAGGCCTAAATGAAGGAATTTGGCCAAAATCCTGTGATCCTGGGTTTGTGCCTCGAGCCCAATTTTTGGGACCGTCTCCAATCAACCTACCAAATTTTAGCACATTCCGACACCGTTGAGACAAATGATGAAATTGCCCCTGGTGCGGTTTTTCTTTATTAATTTTCTGTCCAACACTACTTCAATCTGACATAATTAATACGAAAATTAATTATTCGGAGGCCTAAGCGAAGGAATTTGGCTAAAATCCCATGATCCCGGGTCTGTGCCTCGACTCCAATTTTTGGGGCCGTTTCCAACCAACTCGCCAAATTTCGGCCCATTCCGACGTCGTCATGACAAATAACGAAATTGCCCCTGGTGCGATTTTACGTTGTTAATTTTCTGTCCAACACATCTTCAACCTGACATAATTAATATGGAAATTAATTATTCGGAGGCCTATACGAAGGAATTTGGCTAAAATCTCGTGACCCGGGTCTTTGCCCTGACTCCAATTTCTGGGGCCGTTTCCAATCAACCTGCCAAATTTCGGCCTATTCCGACACCGTCGCGACAAATGACAAAATTGCCCCTGGTGCGATTTTGCGCTGTTAATTTTCTGTCCAACACATCTTCAACCTGACATAATTAATACGAAAATTAATTATTCGGAGGCCTATACGAAGGAATTTGCTTAAAATCCCGTGATCCCGGGTCTTTGCCCTGACTCCAATTTCTGGGGCCATTTCTAAACAACCTGCCAAGTTTTGGCCTATTCCGATACCGTCACGACAAATGACAAAATTGCCACTGGTGCAATTTTGCGCTGTTAATTTTCTGTCCAACACATCTTCAACCTAACATAATTAATACGAAAATTAATTACTCGGAGGCCTAAACGAAGAAATTTGGCTAAAATCCCGTGCTCCCGGGTATGTGCCCCGAGTCCAATTTCTAGGGCTGTTTCAATCAGCCTGCCAAATTTTCGTCCATTTCGACACCATCGCGTCAAATGACAAAATTACCCCTGGTGCGATTTTGCGTTGTTAATTTTCTGTCCGACACATCTTCAGCCTAACGTAATTAATACGGAAATTAATTATTCAGAGGCCTAAACGAAGGAATTTGGCTAAAATCCCGGGATCTCGGGTCTGTGCCCCGACTCCCAATTCTGGGGCCGTTTCCAATCAATCCACCAAATTTTGGCCCATTAGACACCGTAGCGACAAATGACGAAATAGCCCTAGGTGCAGTTTTTCCTTGTCAATTTTCTGTCCAATACTTCTTCAACCTGACATAATTAATACGAAAATTGATTATTCGGAGGCCTAAAGGAAGGAATTTTACTAAAATACGGTTATCCAGGGTCTGTGTCTCGACTCCAATTTTTGAGGCCGTTTCCAATCAACCTGCCAAATTTTGGCCCATTCCGATCCCGTCGCGACAAATGACAAAATTGCCCTGGTGCGGCTTTGCGTTGTTAATTTTCTGTCCAACACATCTTCTGGCTGACATTTAATACAAAAATTAATTATTCGAAGGCTTAAACAAAGGAATTTGGCTAAAATCCCATGATCCCGGGTCAGCGCCCCGAGTCCAATTTCTGGGGCCATTTCCAATTAACGTGCCAAATTTCGGCCCATTTTGACACCGTCGCGACAAATGACGAAATTTCCCCTGGTGCGGTTTGTCTATGTTAATTTTCTGTCCAACACTTTTCAACCTGATATAATTAATACGAAAATTAATTATTTGGAGGCCTAAACGAAGGAATTTGGCTAAAATCCTGTGATCCTGGGTCTGTGCTCCGAGTCCAATTTCTGGGGCCGTTTCCAATCAACCTGCCAAATTTCTGCCCATTCTGACGTCGTCGTGTCAAATGATAAAATTTCCCCTGCTGCGATTTTGCATTGTTAATTTTCTGTCCAACACATCTTCAACCTAACATAATTAATACTAAAATTAATTATTCGTAGGGCTAAACTCAGGGATTTGGCTAAAATCCCGTGATCCTGGGTCTGTGACCCGAGTCCAATTTCTGGGGCCGTTTCCAATCTACCTGCCAAATTTCGGCCCATTCCGACACCATCGCGACGAATGACGAAATTGCCCTTGGTACGGTTTTGCGTTTTTAATTTTCTATCCAACACATCTTCAGCCTGACATAATTAATACGAAAATTAATTATTCGGAGGCCTAAAAGAAGGAATTTGGCAAAAATCCTTTGATCCCGAGATTGTACCCCGAGTCCAATTTCTGGAGCCATTTCCAATGAACCTACCAATTTCGGAGCATTCTGACACCGTTGCGACAAATGACAAAATTGCCCTTGGTGTGGATTTGGAAATTAATTATTCGGAGGCCTAAAGGAGGGAATTTGGCTAAAATCCTGTCATCCCGGGTCTGTGCCCCGAGTCCAACTTCTGGGGCCATTTCTAATCAACCTGCCAAATTTCGGCCCATTCCGACACCGTCGCAATAAATGACGAAATTGCCCTCGGTGCGGTTTTTCTTTGTTAATTTTCTGTCTAACACTTCTTCAAATTGACATAATTGATACGAAAATTAATTATTCGAAGGCCTAAATGAAGGAATTTGGCTAAAATCCCGTGATCCCGTGTCTGTGCCCCGATTCCAAATTCTGGGCCCGTTTCCAATCAACCCGCCAAATTTCGGCTCATTTCGACGCCGTTGCGTCAAATTACAAAATTGCCCCTGGTGCAATTTTGTGTTGTTAACTTTATGTCCAACACATCTTCAACCTGACGTAATTAATAAGGGAACTAATTATTCAGAGGCCTAAACAAAGGAATTTGGCTAAAATCCCGTGATCCCGGGTCTATGCCCCGAGTCCAATTTCTCGGGCCGTTTCCAATCAACCTGCCAAATTTTGGCCCATTCCGACACCGTGGTGACAAATGAAGAAATTTTCCCTGGTGCGATTTGTCTTTGTTAATTTTCTGATCAACACTTCTTCAACCTGACATAATTAATATGAAAATTAATTATTCGGAGGCCTAAACGAAGGAATTTGGCTAAAATCCCGTGATCCCGGGCCTGCACCTGGAGTCCAATTTCTGGGGCCGTTTCCAATCAGACTGCCAAATTTTGGCCCATTCCGACACCGTCGCGACAAATGACGAAATTGCCCCTGGTGCAGTTTTTCTTTGTTAATTTTCTGTCCAACACTTCTTCAGCCTGACATAATTAATACAAAAATTAATTATTCGGAGCGCGAAACGAAGGAATTTGGCTAAAATCTCGTGATCCCATGTCTGTACCCCGAGTCCAATATCTGGGGCCGCTTCCAATCAACCTGCCAAATTTCGGCCCATTTCGACACTGTCGTGACAATTGACGAAATTGCCCCTGGTGCGGTTTTGCGTTGGTGATATTCTGTCCAACACTTCTTTAACCTGACATAATTAATGCGAAAATTAATTATTCAGAGGCCTAAACTAAGGAATTTGGCTAAAATTTTGTGATCCCGGGTCTGAGCCCTGAGTCCAATTTCTGGGTCATTTCCAATAAGCCTGCCAAATTTTGGCCCATTCCAACACCGTCACGACAAATGACGAAATTGCCCTTGGTGCGGTTTTTCTTTGTTAATTTTCTGTCCAACACTTCTTCAACCTTACATAATTAATACAAAAATTAATTATTCGAAGGCCTAAACGAAGGAATTTGGCTAAAATCCCGTGATCTCAGGTCTGTACCATGCGTCCAATTTCTGGGGCCGTTTCAAATCAACCTGCCAAATTTCAGCTCATTCTGACGCCATCGCGTCGAATGAGAAAATTGCCCCAGGTGCGATTTTACGTTGTTAATTTTCTGTCCCACACATCTTTAAGCTGACATAATTAACACGAAAATTAATTATTCGGAGGCCTAAACGAAGGAAATTGGCTAAAATCCTGTGATCCCGGGTTTGCGTCCCAAGTCAATTTCTCGGGCCGTTTCCAATAAACCTGTCAAATCTCGGCCCATTCCGACACCGTCGTGACAAATGACGAAATTACCCCTGGTGCGGTTTTGCGTTGTTAATTTTCTGTCCAACACATCTTCCACCTGACAAAATTAATACGAAAATTAATTATTCGGAAGCCTATATGAAGGAATTTGGCTAAAATCCCGTGATCCTGGGTCTGCGCCCCGATTACAATTTCTGGGGCCGTTTCCAATCAACTTGCCAAATTTCGGCCCATTCCGACACCGTCGCGAAAAATGAAAAAATTGCCCCTGGTGCGGTTTTGTGTTGTTAATATTCTGTCCAACACTTCTTTAACCTGACATAATTAATGCGGAAATTAATTATTCGGAGGCCTCAACTAAGGAATTTGACTAAAATCCTGTGATCCCAGGTCTGAGCCCTGAGTCCAATTTCTGGGTCATTTCCAATAAGCCTCCCAAATTTCAGCCCATTCCAACACCGTCGCGACAAATGACAAAATTGCCCTTGGTGCGGTTTTTCTTTGTTAATTTTCTGTCCAACACTTCTTCAACCTTACATAATTATTACGAAAATTAATTATTCGAAGGCCTAAGTGAAGGAATTTGGCTAAAATCCCATGATCCCGGGTCTGTGCCTCGACTCCAATTTCTGGGGCCGTTTCCAACCAACCTGCCAAATTTCGGCACATTCTGACGCCGTTGCGTCAAATGACAAAATTGCCCCTGGTGCGATTTTGCGTTGTTAATTTTCTGTCCAACACATCTTCAACCTGACATAATTAATACTGAAATTAATTATTCGGAGGCCTAAACGAAGGAATTTTGCTAAAATCCCGTGATCCCGGGTCTGTATCTCGAGTCCAATTTCTCGGGCCGTTTCCAATCAACCTACCAAATTTCAGCCAATTCTGTCACCGTCGCGACAAATGACGAAATTTTCCCTGGTGCGGTTTTTCTTTTTTAATTTTCTATTCAACACATCTTCAGCCTAACATAATTATTAAGGAAAATAATTATTCGAAGGCCTAAACGACGAAATTTGGCTAAAATCCCGTGATCCCTGCTCTGTGCCCCGAGCACAATTTTTGGGGCCGTTTCCAATCAACTTGCCAAATTTTGGCCCATTCCGACACCGTCGCGACAAATGACGAATTTCCCCTGGTGCGGTTTTGCGTTTTTATTTTTCTGTCCAACGCATCTTCAGCCTGGGATAATTAATGTAGAAATTAATTATTCGGAGGCCTAAACGAAGGAATTTGGCTATAATCCCGTGATCCCGGGTCTGTGCCCCGAGTCCAATTTCTGGGGCCGTTTCCTATCAACCTGCCAAATTTTGGCCCATTCCAACATCATCGCGACAAATGACGAAATTTCCTATGGTGTGGTTTTTTTTTGTTAATTTTCTGTCCAACACTTCTTCAGCCCAACATAATTAATATGAAAATTAATTACTTGGTGCGCTAAACGAAGGAATTTTGGCTAAAATCTCGTGATCCCGTGTCTGTACCCCGACTCCAATTTCTGGGGCCGTTGTAAATCAATCTGCTAAATTTCAGCCCATTCTGACACCGTCGCGAAAATTGACGAAATTGCCCCTGGTGCGATTTTGCATTGTTAATTTTCTGTCCAACACTTCTTCAACCTGACATAATTAATGCGGAAATTAATTATTCGGAGACCTAAACTAAGGAATTTGGCTAAAATCCTGTGATCCCGGGTCTGAGCCCTGAGTCCAATTTCTGGGTCATTTCCAATAAACCTGCCAAATTTTGGCCCATTCCAACACCGTCGCGACAAATGACGAAATTTCCCTTGGTGCGGTTTTTCTTTGTTAATTTTCTGTCCAACACTTCTTCAAGCTTACATAATTAATACGAAAATTAATTATTCGGAGGCCTAAATGAAGGAATTTGGCTAAAATCCCGTGATCTCGGGTCTGTACCCACGTCCAATTTCTGGGGCCGTTTCCAATCAACCTGCCGAATTTTAGCCCTTCTGACGCCATCGCGTCGAATGACAAAATTGCCCCTTGTGCGATTTTACGTTGTTAATTTTCTGTCCCACACATCTTTAACTTGACATAATTAACATGAAAATTAATTATTCGGTGGCCTAAACGAAGAAATTGGCTAAAATCCCGTGATCCCGGGTTTGTGCCCCAAGTCAATTTCTCGGGCCATTTCTAATAAACCTGTCAAATTTCGGCCCATTCTGACACCGTCGTAACAAATGATGAAATTTTCCCTGGTACAGTTTGTCTTCGTTAATTTTTTGTCTAACACTTCTTCAACTGATATAATTAATACGGAAATTAATTATTCGGAGCCCTAAACGAAGGAATTGGGCAAAAATCCCGTGATCCCGGGTCCATGCCCCGAGTCAAATTTTTGGGGCCGTTTCCAATCAACTTGCCAAATTTTAGCCCATTCCGACACCGTCGCGACAAATGACGAAATTACCCCTGGTGCGGTTTTGCATTGCTAATTTTCTGTCCAACACATCTTCCACCTGACATAATTATTACGGAAATTAATTATTCGGAGGCCAGTACGAAGGAATTTTGCTAAAATCTCGTGATCCTGGGTCTGTGCCCCGACTTCAATTTCTAGGGCCGTTTCCAATCAACCTGCAAAATTTCGACCAATTTCGACACGATCGCGACTAACGACAAAATTACCCTGGTGCGATTTTGCGTTGTTAATTTTCTGCCCATCCCATCTTCAGCCTGACATAATTAATGCGAAAATTAATTATTCGGAGGCCTAAACGAAGGAATTTGGCTAAATTCATTGATCCTGGGTCTGTGCCCCGAGACTAATTTCTGGGGCCGTTTCCAATCAACCTGCCAAATTTCGACCCATTCCGACACTGTCATGACAAATGACAAAATTGCCCCTGGTGCAGTTTGGAAATTAATTATTCGGAGGCCTAAATGAAGGAATTTGGCCAAAATCCTGTGATCCCGGGTTTGTGCCTCGAGTCCAATTTTTGGGACCGTCTCCAATCAACCTACCAAATTTTAGCCCATTCCGACACCGTTGGGACAAATGACGAAATTGCCCCTGGTACGGTTTTTCTTTATTAATTTTCTATCCAACACTACTTCAACCTGACATAATTAATACGAAAATTAATTATTCGGAGGCCTAAGCGAAGGAATTTGGCTAAAATCCCATGATCCCGGGTCTGTGCCTCGACTCCAATTTCTGGGGCCGTTTCCAACCAACTCGCCAAATTTCGGCCCATTCCGACGTCGTCGTGACAAATAACGAAATTGCCCCTGGTGCGGTTTTACGTTGTTAATTTTCTGTCCAACGCATCTTCAAGCTGACATAATTAATATGGAAATTAATTATTCGGAGGCCTATACGAAGAAATTTGGCTAAAATCCCGTGATCCCGGGTCTTTGCCCTGACTCCAATTTCTGGGGCCGTTTCCAATCAACCTGCCAAATTTCGGCCGATTTCGACACCGTCGCGACAAATGACAAAATTGCCGCTGGTGCAATTTTGCGCTGTTAATTTTCTGTCCAACACATCTTCAACCTAACATAATTAATACGAAAATTAATTACTCGGAGGCCTAAACGAAGAAATTTGGCTAAAATCCCGTGCTCCCGGGTATGTGTCTCGAGTCCAATTTCTGGGGCTATTTCAATCAGCCTGCCAAATTTTCGACCATTTCGAAACCATCGCGTCAAATGACAAAATTACCCCTGGTGCGATTTTGCGTTGTTAATTTTCTGTCCGACACATCTTCAGCCTAACATAATTAATACGGAAATTAATTATTCGGAGGCCTAAACGAAGGAATTTGGCTAAAATCCCGTGCTCCCGGGTATGTGTCTCGAGTCCAATTTCTGGGGCTATTTCAATCAGCCTGCCAAATTTTCGACCATTTCGAAACCATCGCGTCAAATGACAAAATTACCCCTCGTGCGATTTTGCGTTGTTAATTTTCTGTCCAACACATCTTCAACCTAACATAATTAATACGAAAATTAATTACTCGGAGGCCTAAACGAAGAAATTTGGCTACAATCCCGTGCTCCCGGGTATGTGTCTCGAGTCCAATTTCTGGGGCTATTTCAATCAGCCTGCCAAATTTTCGACCATTTCGAAACCATCGCGTCAAATGACAAAATTACCCCTCGTGCGATTTTGCGTTGTTAATTTTCTGTCCAACACATCTTCAACCTAACATAATTAATACGAAAATTAATTACTCGGAGGCCTAAACGAAGAAATTTGGCTACAATCCCGTGCTCCCGGGTATGTGTCTCGAGTCCAATTTCTGGGGCTATTTCAATCAGCCTGCCAAATTTTCGACCATTTCGAAACCATCGCGTCAAATGACAAAATTACCCCTCGTGCGATTTTGCGTTGTTAATTTTCTGTCCAACACATCTTCAACCTAACATAATTAATACGAAAATTAATTACTCGGAGGCCTAAACGAAGAAATTTGGCTACAATCCCGTGCTCCCGGGTATGTGTCTCGAGTCCAATTTCTGGGGCTATTTCAATCAGCCTGCCAAATTTTCGACCATTTCGAAACCATCGCGTCAAATGACAAAATTACCCCTCGTGCGATTTTGCGTTGTTAATTTTCTGTCCAACACATCTTCAACCTAACATAATTAATACGAAAATTAATTACTCGGAGGCCTAAACGAAGAAATTTGGCTACAATCCCGTGCTCCCGGGTATGTGTCTCGAGTCCAATTTCTGGGGCTATTTCAATCAGCCTGCCAAATTTTCGACCATTTCGAAACCATCGCGTCAAATGACAAAATTACCCCTCGTGCGATTTTGCGTTGTTAATTTTCTGTCCAACACATCTTCAACCTAACATAATTAATACGAAAATTAATTACTCGGAGGCCTAAACGAAGAAATTTGGCTACAATCCCGTGCTCCCGGGTATGTGTCTCGAGTCCAATTTCTGGGGCTATTTCAATCAGCCTGCCAAATTTTCGACCATTTCGAAACCATCGCGTCAAATGACAAAATTACCCCTCGTGCGATTTTGCGTTGTTAATTTTCTGTCCAACACATCTTCAACCTAACATAATTAATACGAAAATTAATTACTCGGAGGCCTAAACGAAGAAATTTGGCTACAATCCCGTGCTCCCGGGTATGTGTCTCGAGTCCAATTTCTGGGGCTATTTCAATCAGCCTGCCAAATTTTCGACCATTTCGAAACCATCGCGTCAAATGACAAAATTACCCCTCGTGCGATTTTGCGTTGTTAATTTTCTGTCCAACACATCTTCAACCTAACATAATTAATACGAAAATTAATTACTCGGAGGCCTAAACGAAGAAATTTGGCTACAATCCCGTGCTCCCGGGTATGTGTCTCGAGTCCAATTTCTGGGGCTATTTCAATCAGCCTGCCAAATTTTCGACCATTTCGAAACCATCGCGTCAAATGACAAAATTACCCCTCGTGCGATTTTGCGTTGTTAATTTTCTGTCCGACACATCTTCAGCCTAACATAATTAATACGGAAATTAATTATTCGGAGGCCTAAACGAAGGAATTTGGCTAAAATCCTGTGATCCTGGGTCTGTGCCCCGAGTCCAATTTCTGGGGCCGTTTCCAACCAACCAGCCAAATTTCGGCCCATTCCGACGCCGTCGCGACAAATGACAAAATTGCCGCTGGTGCAATTTTGCGTTTTTAATTTTCTGTCCAACACATCTTCAACCTGACATAATTAATATGAAAATTAATTATTCGGAGGCCTATACGAAGGAATTTGGCTAAAATCCTGTGATCCAGGGTCTTTGCCCTGACTCCAATTTCTGGGGCCGTTTCCAATCAACCTGCCAAATTTCGGCCTATTCCGACACCGTCGCGACAAATGACAAAATTGCCCCTGGTGCGATTTTGCGCTGTTAATTTTCTGTCCAACACATCTTCAACCTGACATAATTAATACGGAAATTAATTATTCGGAGGCCTATACGAAGGAATTTGCCTAAAATCCCATGATCCCGGGTCTTTCCCTTCTCCAATTTCTGGGGTCGTTTCCAATCAACCTGACAAATTTCGGCCTATTCCGACACCGTCGCGACAAATGACGAAATTACCGCTGGTGCGATTTTGCGCTGTTAATTTTCTGTCCAATACATCTTCCACCTGACATAATTAATACGAAAATTAATTATTCGGAGGCCTAAACGAAGAAATTTGGATAAATCCTGTGATCCCCGGGTATGT